>NW_027211800.1:4976457-5286711 GCF_036971445.1 Narcine bancroftii | reverse complement strand
CAAACATTGAAATAAATGTTTTTAGCAAAAGTTTAAACAGTTTTATCAGCTATGAAGTATATTGCAAATAGTTTAACAGCACATGTAAAATATTTGTCAGAGGTTTTAAAAGTACTTTTCTATAAGAAAAGAAAATATAGGTCCATAAATTCACTTCTGCATTTTAATTTTAAAAAGAATAACAGAAATGTTAAAAAGAAAGTACAAACATAAAAAATACATGCTATTTTGAGAAATTTTAAACTGTGTTTGACATCTATGAATTTTTATGTATCAGTATTAATAGGCTTTTTAAAATTTTAAGCAAAGTTTAAAAATATAGTTTAAAACCAGAAAACAAAATGTAGAGAAAGAAATACGTGCTTAAATTTCATTTTAAAAAAGTAAAAATAACTGCTAAAATGAATGTTCACACATTGAAATAAATGCATTTTGTGAAAAGATTAAACATAGTTTTCTCATCTATGAACTTCCTTGTGAATATATAAACAGTACATGTAAAACGTTTGAGAGAGGTTGAAAATTACTTTTCTACAAGCAAATAAAATGTAGATCTGGAAATTTACATCCAGATTTCAATTTTAAAAAGCAAAATATAAATGGTAAAATGAAATAACAAACATAAAAATGAATGCTTTTTTGAGAAATGTTTAAACATGGTTTTACATCTATCAAACAGCACGTGTAAAATGTTTGTCAGAGTTTTCAAAAGAACTTTTCTACAAGAAAAGAAAATATAGATCCATAAATTCACTTCTCCATTTCAATTTTAAAAAGCATATCATAAATGTTAAAACGAAACCTCAAACATAAAAATACATGCTTTTTAGAGAAATGTTTAATCATTGTTTCACATCTATGAATTTTCATGTTTAAATATTAAGACCACTTGTAAAAAGTTTAAAGAAGTTGTATAATTTACTTTACAAGCAGAAAGCAAACCTTAGATAAAGAAATTCACATTTAAATTTCAATGTCAAAACATATAAATAACTGCTAATATCAAGCTGCAAACATTGAAATAAATGTTTTTAGCAAAAGTTAAAACAGTTTTATCAGCTATGAAGTATATTGTAAATAGTTTAACAGCACATGTAAAATATTTGTCAGATGTTTTAAAAGTACTTTTCCATAAGAAAAGTAAATATAGGTCCATAAATTCACTTCTGCATTTTAATTTTAAAAAGAATAACAGAAATGTTAAAAAGAAAGTACAAACATAAAAAAAATACATGCTATTTTGAGAAATTTTAAACTGTGTTTGACATCTATGAATTTTTATGTTTCAGTATTAATAGCCTTTTTAAAATTTTAAGCAAAGTTTAAAAATATAGTTTAAAACCAGAAAACAAAATGTAGAGAAAGAAATACGTGCTTAAATTTCATTTTAAAAAAGTAAAAATAACTGCTAAAATGAATGTTCACACATTGAAATAAATGCATTTTAGGAAAAGATTAAACACAGTTTTCTCATCTGTGAACTTCCTTGTGAATATATAAACAGTACATGTAAAACGTTTGAGAGAGGTTGAAAAGTACTTTTCTACAAGGAAATAAAATGTAGATCTGGAAATTCACATCCAGATTTCAATTTTAAAAAGCTAAATATAAATAGTAAAATGAAATAACAAACATAAAAATGAATGCTTTTTTTTAGAAATGTTTAAACATGGTTTCACATCTATGAAACAGCACATGTAAAATATTTGTCAGAGGATTTAAAAGTACTTTTCTACAAGAAAAAATATATAGATCCATAAATTCACTTCTGCATTTCAATTTTAAAAAGTATATCATAAATGTTAAAATGAAACCTCAAACATAAAAATACATGCTTTTTTGAGAAATTAAGCAAAGTTTAAAAATATAGTTTAAAACCAGAAAACAAAATGTAGAGAAAGAAATACGTGCTTAAATTTCATTTTAAAAAACTAAATATAACTGCTCAAATGAATGTTCACACATTGAAATAAATGCATTTTAGGAAAAGATTAAAAATACATGCTTTTTAGAGAAATGTTTAAACATGGTTTCACATCTATGAATTTTCAGGTTTAAATATTAAGACAACTTGTAAAAATTTTAAAGAAGATGTAAAATGTACTTTACAATCAGAAAGCAAACCGTAGATAAAGAAATTCGCATTTTAATTTCAATCTCAAGACGTATAAATAAATGCTAATATCAAGCTGCAGACATTGAAATAAATGTTTTTAGCAAAAGATTAAACAGTTTTCTCAGCTATGAAGTACATTGTAAATAGTTTAACAGAACATGTCACAGATTTGTCAGAGGTCTTAAAAGTACTTTTCTACAAGAAAAGAAAATATAGATCCATAAATTCACTACTGCTTTTCAATTTTAAAAAGAATAACAGAAATGTTAAAAAGAAACTACAAACATAAAATATACATGCTTTTTTGAGAAATGTTTAAACTGTGTTTCACATCTATGAATTTTTATGTTTCAGCTTTAATAGCCTTATTAAAATTTTAAACAAGGTTTAAAAATATAGTTTAAAACCAGAAAACAAAATGTAGAGAATGAAATAAGTGCTTAAATTTCATTTTGAAAAAGTAAAAATAACTGCTAAAATGAATGTTCAGACATTGAAATAAATGCAATTTAGTAAAAGATTAAAGATACTTTTCTCATCTATGAACTTTATTGTGAATATATGAACAGTAAATGTAAAACGTTTGTGAAGGATGGTAAATTAATTTTCTACCAGCAAATAAAATGGAGAACTGGAAATTCACGTCCAGATTTCAATTATGAAAATAAATGGTAAAATGAAATTACAAACATAAAAATAAATGCTGTTTTGAGCAATGTTTAAACATGGTTTCACATCTCTGTAACAGCACATGTAAAATGTTTGTCAGAGGTTTCAAAAGTACTTTTCTAAAAGAAAAGAAAATATAGATCCATAAATTCACTTCTGCATTTCAATTTTAAAAAGAATAACATAAATGTAAAAATGAAACGTCAAACATAAAAATACATGCTTTTTTGAGAAATTAAGCAAAGTTTAAAAATATAGTTTAAAACCAGAATACAAAATGTAGAGAAAGAAATACGTGCTTAAATTTCATTTTAAAAAACTAAATATAACTGCTCAAATGAATGTTCACACATTTAAATAAATGCATTTTATGAAAAAATTAAACATAGTTTTCTCATCAATGAACTTCCTTGTGAATATATAAACAGTATATGTAAAATGTTTGTAAGAGGTGGAAAAGTACTTTTCTACAATCAAATAAAATGTAGATCTGGAAATTTACATCCAGATTTCGACTTTAAAAAGCAAAATATAAATGGTAAAATGAAATAACAAACATAAAAATAAATGCTTTTTTGAGAAATGTTTAAACATGGTTTCACATCTATGAAACAGCACATGTAAAATGTTTGTCAGAGGTTTTAAATGTACTTTTCTATAAGAAAGCGAAAATATAGATCCATAAATTCACTTCTGCATTTCAAATTAAAAAAGAATATCATAAATGTTAAAACGAAACCTCAAACATAAAAATACATGCTTTTTAGAGAAATGTTTAAACATTGTTTCACATCTATGAATTTTCATGTTTAAATATTAAGACCACTTGTAAAAAGTTTAAAGAAGTTGTAGAATGTACTTTACAGGCAGTAAGCAAACCGTAGATAAAAAAAAATCGCCTTTAAATTTCAATGTCAAAACGTATAAATAACTGCTAATATCAAGCTGCAAACATTGAAATAAATGTTTTTAGCAAAAGTTTAAACAGTTTTCTCAGCTATGAAGTATATTGTAAATAGTTTAACAGCACATGTAAATTATTTGTCAGAGGTTTATAAGTACTTTTCTATAAGAAAATAAAATATAGGTCCATAAATTCACTTCTGCATTTTAATTTTAAAAAGAATAACAGAAATGTTAAAAAGAAAGTACAAATATAAAAAATACATGCTATTTTGAGAAATTTTAAACTGTGTTTGACAACTATGAATTTTTATGTTTCAGTATTAATAGCCTTTTTAAAATTTTAAGCAAAGTTTAAAAATATAGTTTAAAACCAGAAAACAAAATGTAGAGAAAGAAATACGTGCTTAAATTTCATTTTAAAAAAGTAAAAATAACTGCTAAAATGAATGTTCACACATTGAAATAAATGCATTTTAGGAAAAGATTAAACACAGTTTTCTCATCTGTGAACTTCCTTGTGAATATATAAACAGTACATGTAAAACGTTTGAGAGAGGTTGAAAAGTACTTTTCTACAAGCAAATAAAATGTAGATCTGGAAATTCACATCCAGATTTCAATTTTAAAAAGCTAAATATAAATGGCAAAATGAAATAACAAACATAAAAATGAATGCTTTTTTTTAGAAATGTTTAAACATGGTTTCACATCTATGAAACAGCACACGTAAAATGTTTGTCAGAGGATTTAAAAGTACTTTTCTACAAGAAAAAATATATAGATCCATAAATTCACTTCTGCATTTAAATTTTAAAAAGAATATCATAAATGTTAAAACGAAACCTCAAATATAAAAATACATGCTTTTTTGAGAAATTAAGCAAAGTTTAAAAATATAGTTTAAAACCAGAAAACAAAATGTAGAGAAAGAAATACGTGCTTAAATTTCATTTTAAAAAACTAAATATAACTCCTCAAATGAATGTTCACACATTGAAATAAATGCATTTTATGAAAAGATTAAACATAGTTTTCTCATCAATGAACTTCCTTGTGAATATATAAACAGTATATGTAAAACGTTTGTGAGAGGTGGAAATGTACTTTTCTACAATCAAATAAAATGTAGATCTGGAAATTTACATCCAGATTTCGACTTTAAAAAGCAAAATATAAATGGTAAAATGAAATAACAAACATAAAAATAAATGCTTTTTCGAGAAAAGTTTAAACATGGTTTTACATCTATCAAACAGCACGTGTAAAATGTTTGTCAGAGTTTTCAAAAGAACTTTTCAACAAGAAAAGAAAATATAGATCCATAAATTCACTTCTCAATTTCAATTTTAAAAAGAAAATCATAAATGTTAAAACGAAACCTCAAACATAAAAATACATGCTTTTTAGAGAAATGTTTAATCATTGTTTCACATCTATGAATTTTCATGTTTAAATATTAAGACCACTTGTAAAAAGTTTAAAGAAGTTGTATAATTTACTTTACAAGCAGAAAGCAAACCTTAGATAAAGAAATTCACATTTAAATTTCAATGTCAAAACATATAAATAACTGCTAATATCAAGCTGCAAACATTGAAATAAATGTTTTTAGCAAAAGTTAAAACAGTTTTATCAGCTATGAAGTATATTGTAAATAGTTTAACAGCATATGTAAAATATTTGTCAGAGGTTTATAAGTACTTTTCTATAAGAAAATAAAATATAGGTCCATAAATTCACTTCTGCATTTTAATTTTAAAAAGAATAACAGAAATGTTAAAAAGAAAGTACAAACATAAAAAATACATGCTATTTTGAGAAATTTTAAACTGTGTTTGACATCTATGAATATTTATGTTTCAGTATTAATAGCCTTTTTAAAATTTTAAGCAAAGTTTAAAAATATAGTTTAAAACCAGAAAACAAAATGTAGAGAAAGAAATACGTGCTTAAATTTCATTTTAAAAAAGTAAAAATAACTGCTAAAATGAATGTTCACACATTGAAATAAATGCATTTTAGGAAAAGATTAAACACAGTTTTCTCATCTGTGAACTTCCTTGTCAATATATAAACAGTACATGTAAAACGTTTGAGAGATGTTGAAAAGTACTTTTCTACAAGTAAATAAAATGTAGATCTGGAAATTCACATCCAGATTTCAATTTTAAAAAGCTAAATATAAATGGTAAAATGAAATAACAAACATAAAAATGAATGCTTTTTTTTAGAAATGTTTAAACATGGTTTCACATCTATGAAACAGCACATGTAAAATGTTTGTCAGAGGATTTAAAAGTACTTTTCTACAAGAAAAAATATATAGATCCATAAATTCACTTCTGCTTTTCAATTTTAAAAAGAATATCATAAATGTTAAAATGTAACCTGAAACATAAAAATACATGCTTTTTTGAGAAATTAAGCAAAGTTTAAAAATATAGTTTAAAACCAGAAAACAAAATGTAGAGAAAGAAATACGTGCTTAAATTTCATTTTAAAAAACTAAATATAACTCCTCAAATGAATGTTCACACATTGAAATAAATGCATTTTATGAAAAGATTAAACATAGTTTTCTCATCAATGAACTTCCGTGTGAATATATAAACAGTATATGTAAAACGTTTGTGAGAGGTGGAAAAGTACTTTTCTACTATCAAATAAAATGTAGATCTGGAAATTTACATCCAGATTTCGACTTTAAAAAGCAAAATATAAATGGTAAAATGAAATAACAAACATAAAAATAAATGCTTTTTTGAGAAATGTTTAAACATGGTTACACATCTATGAAACAGCACATGTAAAATGTTTGTCAGAGGTTTTAAATGTACTTTTCTATAAGAAAGCGAAAATATAGATCCATAAATTCACTTTTGCATTTCAAATTAAAAAAGAATATCATAAATGTTGAAACGAAACCTCAAACATAAAAATACATGCTTTTTAGAGAAATGTTTAAACATTGTTTCACATCTATGAATTTTCATGTTTAAATATTAAGACCACATGTAAAAAGTTTAAAGAAGTTGTATAATGTACTTTACAGGCAGTAAGCAAACTGTAGAAAAAAAAATCGCCTTTAAATTTCAATGTCAAAACGTATAAATAACTGCTAATATCAAGCTGCAAACATTGAAATAAATGTTTTTAGCAAACGTTTAAACAGTTTTCTCAGCTATGAAGTATATTGTAAATAGTTTCACAGCACATGTAAAATATTTGTCAGAGGTTTTAAAAGTACTTTTCTACAAGAAAAGCATATATAGCTCCATAAATGCACTTTTGCATTTCAATTTTAAAAAGAATAACAGAAATGTTAAAATGAAACTACAAACATAAAAAATACATACTTTTTTTGAGAAATGTTTAAACTGTGTTTCACATCTATGAATTTTTATGTTTCAGTATTAATAGCCTTTTTAAATTTTAAACAAAGTTTAAAAATATAGTTTAAAACCAGAAAACAAAATGTAGAGAAATAAATACGTGCTTAAATTTCATTTTAAAGAATTACAAATAACTGCTAAAATGAAAGTTCTTACGTTGAAATAAATGCATTTTAGGAAAAGATTAAACATAGTTTTCTCATCAATGAACTTCCTTGTGAATATATAAACATTACCTGTAAAATGTTTGTGAGAAGTGGAAAAGTACTTTCCTGCAAGCAAATAAAATGAAAATCTGGAAATTTACATCCAGATTTCAATTTTAAAAAGAAAAATATAAATGGTAAAATGAAATAACAAACGTAAAAATAAATGCTTTTTTGAGAAATGTTTAAACATGGTTTCACATCTATGAAACAGCACATGTAAAATGTATGTCAGAGGTTTTAAAAGACCTTTTCTACAAGAAAAGAATATATAGCTCCATAAATGTACTTTTGCATTTCAATATTAAAAAGAATAACATAAATGTTAAAATGAAACTACAAACATAAAAATATATGCTTTTTTGAGAAATGTTTAAACTTTGTTTCACATCTATGAATTGAATTTTCATGTTTCAGTATTAATAGCCTTTTTAAAATTTTAAGCAAAGTATAAAAATGAAGTTTACAACCAGAAAACAAAATGTAGAGAAAGAAATACGTGCTTAAATTTCTTTTTAAAAACGTAAAAATTACTTCTAAAATGAATGTTAACACGTTGAAATGTTAACATTTCAACATTTTAGGAAAAGATTAAACATAGTTTTCTCAACTATGAACTTCCTTGTGAATATATAAACAGTAAATGTAAAACGTTTGTGAGAGGTGATAAATTACTTTTCTAACAGCAAATAAAATGGAGAACTGGAAATTCAGGTCCATATTTATATTATGAAAAGAAATGGTAAAATAAAATTACAAACCTAAATATAAATGCTTTTTTTGCGAAATGTTTAAACATGGTTTCACATCTATGAATTCTCATGTTTAAATATATAGACCACTTGTAAAAAGTTTAAACAAGTTGTAAAATGTACTTTACAAGCAGAAAGCAAACCGGAGATAAAGAAATTAGCATTTAAATTTCAATGTCAAAACGTATAAATAACTGCTAATATCAAGCTGCAAACATTGAAATAAATGTTTTCAGCAAAGGTTTAAACAGTTTTCTCAGCTATGAAGTACATTGTAAATAGTTTAACAGCACATGTCAAATGTTTGTCAGCGGTTTTTAAGGATCTTTTCTGAAAGAAAACAAAATATAGATCCCTAAATTCACTTCTACATTTCAATTTTAAAAAGAATAACAGAAATGTTAAAATGAAACTACAAACATAAAAATACATGCTTTTTCGAGAAATGTTTAAACTTTGTTTCACATCTATGAATTTACATGTTTAAGTATTAATAGCCTTTTTAAAATTTTAAGCAAATTATAAAAATGTAGTTTACAACCAGAAAACAAAATTTACAGAAAGAAATACGTGCTTTAATTTCATTTTAAAAAAGTAAAAATAACTGCTAAAATGAATGTTCATACGTTGAAATAAATGCATTTTAGGAAAAGATTAAACATAGTTTTCTCATCAATGAACTTCCTTGTGAATATATAAACAGTAAATGTAAAATGTTTGTGAAAGGTGTTAAATTAATTTTCTACCAGCAAATAAAATGGAGAACTGGAAATTCACGTCCAGATTTCAATTATGAAAATAAATGGTAAAATAAAATTACAATTCTAAAAATAAATGCTGTTTTGAGCAATGTTTAAACATGGTTTCACATCGATGAAACAACACATGTAAAATGTTTGTCAGAATTTTCAAAAGTACTTTTCTACAAGAAAAGAAAATATAGATCCATAAATTCACTTCTGCATTTCACTTTTAAAAGGAATATCATAAATGTTAAAATGAAACCTCAAACATAAAAATACATGCTTTTTTGAGAAATGTT
Source organism: Narcine bancroftii (assembly GCF_036971445.1). Lineage (NCBI taxonomy): Eukaryota > Metazoa > Chordata > Chondrichthyes > Torpediniformes > Narcinidae > Narcine > Narcine bancroftii. Next base: position 5,277,628 of record NW_027211800.1, on the reverse strand, counting down.
TAAACATGGTTTCACATCTATGAATTTTCATGTTTAAATATTAAGACCACTTTTAAAATGTTTAAAGAAGTTGTAAAATGTACTTTACAAGCAGAAAGCAAACCGTAGATAAAAAAATCGCATTTAAATTTCAATGAAAAAACGTATAAATAACTGCTAATATCAAGCTGCAAACATTGAAATAAATGTTTTTAGCAAAAGTTTAAACAGTTTTCTCTGCTATGAAGTGTATTGTAAATGGTTTAAGAGCACATGTAAAATATTTGTCAGAGGTTCTAAAAGTACTTTTCTAAAAGAAAAGAAAATATAGATCCATAAATTCACTCATGCATTTCAATTTTAAAAAGAATAACAGAAATGTTAGAAAGAAATTACAAACATAAAAAATGCATACTTTTTTGAGAAATGTGTAAACTGTGTTTCACATCTATGAATTTTTATGTTTCAGTATTAATAGCCTTTTTAAAATTTTAAACAAAGTTTAAAAATATAGTTTAAAACCAGAAAACAAAATGTAGAGAAAGAAATACGTGCTTAAATTTCATTTTAAAAAAGTAAAAATAACTGCTAAAATGAATGTTCATACGTTGAAATAAATGCATTTTAGGAAAAGATTAAACATAGTTTTCTTATCAATGAACTTCCTTGTGAATATATAAACAGTAAATGTAAAATGTTTGTGAAAGGTGTTAAATTAATTTTCTACCAGCAAATAAAATGGAGAACTGGAAATTCACGTCCAGATTTCAATTATGAAAATAAATGGTAAAATAAAATTACAATTCTAAAAATAAATGCTGTTTTGAGCAATGTTTAAACATGGTTTCACATCGATGAAACAACACATGTAAAATGTTTGTCAGAAGTTTCAAAAGTACTTTTCTACAAGAAAAGAAAATATAGATCCATAAATTCACTTCTGCATTTCACTTTTAAAAGGAATATCATAAATGTTAAAATGAAACCTCAAACATAAAAATACATGCTTTTTTGAGAAATGTTTAAACATGGTTTCACATCTATGAATTTTCAGGTTTAAATATTAAGAGAACTTGTAAAAATTTTAAAGAAGATGTAAAATGTACTTTACAATCAGAAAGCAAACCGTAGATAAAGAAATTCACATTTTAATTTCAATCTCAAGACGTATAAATAAATGCTAATATCAAGCTACAAACATTGAAATAAATGTTTTTAGCAAAAGATTAAACAGTTTTCTCAGCTATGAAGTACATTGTAAATAGTTTAACAGCACATGTAAAATATTTGTCAGAGGTCTTAAAAGTACTTTTCTACAAGAAAAGAAAATATAGATCCATAAATTCACTTCTGCATTTCAATTTTAAGAAGAATAACAGAAATGTTAAAATGAAACTTAAAACAAAAAATACATGCTTTTTTGAGAAATGTTTCAACTTTGATTCACATCTATGATTTTTTTGTGTTTCAGTATTAATAGCCTTTTTAAAATTTTAAGCAATGTTTAAAAATACAGTTTACAACCAGAAAACAAAATGTAGAGAAAGAAATAAGTGCTTAAATTTCATTTTAAAAAAGTAAAAATAACTGCTAAAATGAATGTTCACACATTGAAATAAATGCAATTTAGTAAAAGATTAAAGATACTTTTCTCATCTATGAACTTTATTGTGAATATATAAACAGTAAATGTAAAACATTTGTGAGAGATGGTAAATTAATTTTCTACCAGCAAATAAAATGGAGAACTGGAAATTCACGTCCAGATTTCAATTATGAAAATAAATGGTAAAATGAAATTACAAACATAAAAATAAATGCTGTTTTGAGCAATGTTTAAACATGGTTTCACATCTCTGTAACAGCACATGTAAAATGTTTGTCAGAGGTTTCAAAAGTACTTTTCTACAAGAAAAAATATATAGATCCATAAATTCACTTCTGCTTTTCAATTTTAAAAAGAATATCATAAATGTTAAAATGAAACCTGAAACATAAAAATACATGCTTTTTTAAGAAATTAAGCAAAGTTTAAAAATATAGTTTAAAACCAGAAAACAAAATGTGGAGAAAGAAATACGTGCTTAAATTTCATTTTAAAAAACTAAATATAACTCCTCAAATGAATGTTCACACATTGAAATAAATGCATTTTATGAAAAGATTAAACATAGTTTTCTCATCAATGAACTTCCGTGTGAATATATAAACAGTATATGTAAAACGTTTGTGAGAGGTGGAAAAGTACTTTTCTACTATCAAATAAAATGTAGATCTGGAAATTTACATCCAGATTTCGACTTTAAAAAGCAAAATATAAATGGTAAAATGAAATAACAAACATAAAAATAAATGCTTTTTTGAGAAATGTTTAAACATGGTTACACATCTATGAAACAGCACATGTAAAATGTTTGTCAGAGGTTTTAAATGTACTTTTCTATAAGAAAGCGAAAATATAGATCCATAAATTCACTTTTGCATTTCAAATTATAAAAGAATATCATAAATGTTGAAACGAAACCTCAAACATAAAAATACATGCTTTTTAGAGAAATGTTTAAACATTGTTTCACATCTATGAATTTTCATGTTTAAATATTAAGACCACATGTAAAAAGTTTAAAGAAGTTGTATAATGTACTTTACAGGCAGTAAGCAAACTGTAGAAAAAAAAATCGCCTTTAAATTTCAATGTCAAAACGTATAAATAACTGCTAATATCAAGCTGCAAACATTGAAATAAATGTTTTTAGCAAAAGTTTAAACAGTTTTCTCAGCTATGAAGTATATTGTAAATAGTTTCACAGCACATGTAAAATATTTGTCAGAGGTTTTAAAAGTACTTTTCTACAAGAAAAGAATATATAGCTCAATTAATGCACTTTTGCATTTCAATTTTAAAAAGAATAACAGAAATGTTAAAATGAAACTACAAACATAAAAATATATGCTTTTTTGAGAAATTAAGCAAAGTTTAAAAATATAGTTTAAAACAAGAAAACAAAATGTAGAGAAAGAAATACGTGGTTAAATTTCATTTTAAAAAAGTAAAAATAACTGCTGAAATGAACGTTCACACATTGAAATAAATGCATTGTGTGAAAAGATTAAACATAATTTTCTCATCAATGAACTTCCTTGTGAATATATAAACAGTATATGTAAAACGTTTGTGAGAGGTGGAAAAGTACTTTTCTACAATCAAATAAAATGTAGATCTGGAAATTTACATCCAGATTTCGACTTTAAAAAGCAAAATATAAATGGTAAAATGAAATAACAAACATAAAAATAAATGCTTTTTTGAGAAATGTTTAAACATGGTTTTACATCTATCAAACAGCACGTGTAAAATGTTTGTCAGAGTTTTCAAAAGAACTTTTGTACAAGAAAAGAAAATATAGATCCATAAATTCACTTCTCCATTTCAAGTTTAAAAAGAATATCATAAATGTTAAAACGAAACCTCAAACATAAAAATACATGCTTTTTAGAGAAATGTTTAATCATTGTTTCACATCTATGAATTTTCATGTTTAAATATTAAGACCACTTGTAAAAAGTTTAAAGAAGTTGTATAATTTACTTTACAAGCAGAAAGCAAACCTTAGATAAAGAAATTCACATTTAAATTTCAATGTCAAAACATATAAATAACGGCTAATATCAAGCTGCAAACATTGAAATAAATGTTTTTAGCAAAAGTTTAAACAGTTTTATCAGCTAGAAAGTATATTGTAAATAGTTTAACAGCATATGTAAAATATTTGTCAGAGGTTTATAAGTACTTTTCTATAAGAAAATAAAATATAGGTCCATAAATTCACTTCTGCATTTTAATTTTAAAAAGAATAACAGAAATGTTAAAAAGAAAGTACAAACATAAAAAATACATGCTATTTTGAGAAATTTTAAACTGTGTTTGACATCTATGAATTTTTATGTTTCAGTATTAATAGCCTTTTTGAAATTTTAAGCAAAGTTTAAAAATATAGTTTAAAACCAGAAAACAAAATGTAGAGAAAGAAATACGTGCTTAAATTTCACTAAATATAACTGCTCAAATGAATGTTCACACATTGAAATAAATGCATTTTATGAAAAGATTAAACATAGTTTTCTCATCAATGAACTTCCGTGTGAATATATAAACAGTATATGTAAAACGTTTGTGAGAGGTGGAAAAGTACTTTTCTACAATCAAATAAAATGTAGATCTGCAAATTTACATCCAGATTTCGACTTTAAAAAGCAAAATATAAATGGTAAAATGAAATAACAAACATAAAAATAAATGCTTTTTTTTAGAAATTTTTAAACATGGTTTCACATCTATGAAACAGCACATGTAAAATGTTTGTCAGAGGATTTAAATGTACTTTTCTACAAGAAAAGAAAATATAGATCCATAAATTCACTTCTGCATTTCAATTTGAAAAAGAATATCATAAATGTTAAAATGAAACCTCAAACATAAAAATACATGCTTTTTTGAGAAATTAAGCAAAGTTTAAAAATATAGTTTACAACGAGAAAACAAAATGTAGAGAAAGAAATACGTGCTTAAATTTCATTTTAAAAAAGTAAAAATAACTGCTGAAATGAATGTTAACACGTTGAAATGAATGCATTTTAAGAAAAGATTAAACATAGTTTTCTCAACTATGAACTTCCCTGTGAATATATAAACAGTAAATGTAAAACGTTTGTGAGAGATGGTAAATTAATTTTCTAACAGGAAATATAATGGAGAACTGGAAATTCACGTCCAGATTTCAATTATGAAAATAAATGGTAATATGAAATTACAAACATAAAAATAAATGCTGTTTTGAGCAATGTTTAAACATGGTTTAACATCTCTGTAACAGCACATGTAAAATATTTGTCAGAGGTTTTAAAAGTACTTTTCTACAAGAAAAGAAAATATAGATCCATAAATTCACTTCTGCATTTCAATTATAAAAAGAATATCATAAATGTTAAAATGAAACCTCAAACATAAAAATACATGCTTTTTTGAGAAATGTTTAAACATGGTTTCACATCTAAGAATTTTCATGTTTAATATTAAGACCACTTGTAAAACGTTTAAAGAAGTTGTAAAGTGTAGTTTACATGCATAAAGCAAACCGTAGATAAAGAAATTTGCATTTAAATTTCAATAAGAAAACGCATAAATAAATGCTAATATCAAGCTGCAAACATTGAAGTAAATGTTTTAGCAAAAGATGAAACAGTTTTCTCAGCTATGAAGTACATTGTAAATAGTTTAACAGCACATGTCAAATGTTTGTCAGCAGTTTTTAAGGATCTTTTCTAAAAGAAAACAAAATATAGATCCCTAAATTCACTTCTACATTTCAATTTTAAAAAGAATAACAGAAATGTTAAAATGAAACTACAAACATAAATATACATACTTTTTTGAGTAATGTTTAAACTTTGTTTAACATCTATGAATTTTCATGTTTCAGTATTAATAGCCTTTTTAAAATTTTAAGCAATGTATAAAAATATAGTTTACAACCAGAAAACAAAATGTAGAGAAAGAAATACGTACTTAAATTTCATTTTAAAAAAGTAAAAATAACTGCTAAAATGAATGTTCACACATTGAAATAAATGCATTTTAGTAAAAAATGAAATATAGTTTTCTCATCTATGAACTTCATTGTGAAAATATAAACAGTATATGTAAAACGTTTGTGAGAGGTGGAAAAGTACTTTTCTACAATCAAATAAACTGTAGATCTGGAAATGTATATCCAGATTTCGACTTTAAAAAGCAAAATATAAATGGTAAAATGAAATAACAAACATAAAAATAAATGCTTTTTTGAGAAATGTTTAAACATGGTTTCACATCTATGAAACAGCACATGTAAAATGTTTGTCAGAGGTTTTAAATGTACTTTTCTATAAGAAAGCGAAAATATAGATCCATAAATTCACTTCTGCATTTCAAATTAAAAAAGAATATCATAAATGTTAAAACGAAACCTCAAACATAAAAATACATGCTTTTTAGAGAAATGTTTAAACATTGTTTCACATCTATGAATTTTCATGTTTAAATATTAAGACCACTTGTAAAAAGTTTAAAGAAGTTGTAGAATGTACTTTACAGGCAGTAAGCAAACCGTAGAAAAAAAATCACCTTTAAATTTCAATGTCAAAACGTATAAATAACTGCTAATATCAAGCTGCAAACATTGAAATAAATGTTTTTAGCAAAAGTTTAAACCGTTTTCTCAGCTATGAAGTATATTGTAAATACTTTCACAGCACATGTAAAATATTTGTCAGAGGTTTTAAAAGTACTTTTCTACAAGAAAAGCATATATAGCTCCATAAATGCACTTTTGCATTTCAATTTTCAAAAGAATAACAGAAATGTTAAAATGAAACTACAAACATAAAAATATATGCTTTTTTGAGAAATTAAGCAAAGATTAAAAATACAGTTTAAAACTAGAAAACAAAATGTAGAGAAAGAAATACGTGCTTAAATTTCATTTTAAAAAAGTAAAAATAACTGCTGAAATGAACGTTCACACATTGAAATAAATGCATTTTATGAAAAGATTAAACATAGTTTTCTCATCAATGAACTTCCTTGTGAATATATAAACAGTACATGTAAAACGTTTGTGAGAGGTAGAAAAGTACTTTTCCACAAGCAAATAAAATGTAGATCTGGAAATTTACATCCAAATTTCAATTTTAAAAAGCAAAATATAAATAGTAAAATGAAATAACAAACATAAAAATAAATGTTTTTTTGAGAAATGTTTAAATATGGTTTTACATCTATCAAACAGCACGTCTAAAATGTTTTTCAGAGTTTTCAAAAGAACTTTTCTACAAGAAAAGAAAATATAGATCCATAAATTCACTTCTCCATTTCAATTTTAAAAAGAATATCATAAATGTTAAAACGAAACCTCAAACATAAAAATACATGGTTTTTAGAGAAATGTTTAATCATTGTTTCACATCTATGAATTTTCATGTTTAAATATTAAGACCACTTGTAAAAGGTTTAAAGAAGATGTATAATTCACTTTACAAGCAGAAAGCATACCTTAGATAAAGAAATTCACATTTAAATTTCAATGTCAAAACATATAAATAACGGCTAATATCAAGCTGCAAACATTGAAATAAATGTTTTTAGCAAAAGTTTAAACAGTTTTATCAGCTAGAAAGTATATTGTAAATAGTTTAACAGCACATGTAAAATATTTGTCAGAGGTTTATAAGTACTTTTCTATAAGAAAATAAAATATAGGTCCATAAATTCACTTCTGCATTTTAATTTTAAAAAGAATAACAGAAATGCTAAAAAGAAAGTACAAACATAAAAAATACATGCTATTTTGAGAAATTTTAAACTGTGTTTGACATCTATGAATTTTTATGTTTCAGTATTAATAGCCTTTTTGAAATTTTAAGCAAAGTTTAAAAATATAGTTTAAAACCAGAAAACAAAATGTAGAGAAAGAAATACGTGCTTAAATTTCACTAAATATAACTGCTCAAATGAATGTTCACACATTGAAATAAATGCATTTTATGAAAAGATTAAACATAGTTTTCTCATCAATGAACTTCCGTGTGAATATATAAACAGTATATGTAAAACGTTTGTGAGAGGTGGAAAAGTACTTTTCTACAATCAAATAAAATGTAGATCTGCAAATTTACATCCAGATTTCGACTTTAAAAAGCAAAATATAAATGGTAAAATGAAATAACAAACATAAAAATAAATGCTTTTTTTTAGAAATTTTTAAACATGGTTTCACATCTATGAAACAGCACATGTAAAATGTTTGTCAGAGGATTTAAATGTACTTTTCTACAAGAAAAGAAAATATAGATCCATAAATTCACTTCTGCATTTCAATTTTAAAAAGAATATCATAAATGTTAAAATGAAACCTCAAACATAAAAATACATGCTTTTTTGAGAAATTAAGCAAAGTTTAAAAATATAGTTTACAACGAGAAAACAAAATGTAGAGAAAGAAATACGTGCTTAAATTTCATTTTAAAAAAGTAAAAATAACTGCTGAAATGAATGTTAACACGTTGAAATGAATGCATTTTAAGAAAAGATTAAACATAGTTTTCTCAACTATGAACTTCCCTGTGAATATATAAACAGTAAATGTAAAACGTTTGTGAGAGATGGTAAATTAATTTTCTAACAGGAAATATAATGGAGAACTGGAAATTCACGTCCAGATTTCAATTATGAAAATAAATGTTAAAATGAAATTACAAACATAAAAATAAATGCTGTTTTGAGCAATGTTTAAACATGGTTTCACATCTCTGTAACAGCACATGTAAAATATTTGTCAGAGGTTTTAAAAGTACTTTTCTACAAGAAAAGAAAATATAGATCCATAAATTCACTTCTGCATTTCAATTATAAAAAGAATATCATAAATGTTAAAATGAAACCTCAAACATAAAAATACATGCTTTTTTGAGAAATGTTTAAACATGGTTTCACATCTAAGAATTTTCATGTTTAATATTAAGACCACTTGTAAAACGTTTAAAGAAGTTGTAAAGTGTAGTTTACATGCATAAAGCAAACCGTAGATAAAGAAATTTGCATTTAAATTTCAATAAGAAAACGCATAAATAAATGCTAATATCAAGCTGCAAACATTGAAGTAAATGTTTTAGCAAAAGATGAAACAGTTTTCTCAGCTATGAAGTACATTGTAAATAGTTTAACAGCACATGTCAAATCTTTGTCAGCAGTTTTTAAGGATCTTTTCTAAAAGAAAACAAAATATAGATCCCTAAATTCACTTCTACATTTCAATTTTAAAAAGAATAACAGAAATGTTAAAATGAAACTACAAACATAAATATACATACTTTTTTGAGTAATGTTTAAACTTTGTTTAACATCTATGAATTTTCATGTTTCAGTATTAATAGCCTTTTTAAAATTTTAAGCAATGTATAAAAATATAGTTTACAACCAGAAAACAAAATGTAGAGAAAGAAATACGTGCTTAAATTTCATTTTAAAAAAGTAAAAATAACTGCTAAAATGAATGTTCACACATTGAAATAAATGCATTTTAGTAAAAAATGAAATATAGTTTTCTCATCTATGAACTTCATTGTGAAAATATAAACAGTATATGTAAAACGTTTGTGAGAGGTGGAAAAGTACTTTTCTACAATCAAATAAAATGTAGATCTGGAAATGTATATCCAGATTTCGACTTTAAAAAGCAAAATATAAATGGTAAAATGAAATAACAAACATAAAAATAAATGCTTTTTTGAGAAATGTTTAAACATGGTTTCACATCTATGAAACAGCACATGTAAAATGTTTGTCAGAGGTTTTAAATGTACTTTTCTATAAGAAAGCGAAAATATAGATCCATAAATTCACTTCTGCATTTCAAATTAAAAAAGAATATCATAAATGTTAAAACGAAACCTCAAACATAAAAATACATGCTTTTTAGAGAAATGTTTAAACATTGTTTCACATCTATGAATTTTCATGTTTAAATATTAAGACCACTTGTAAAAAGTTTAAAGAAGTTGTAGAATGTACTTTACAGGCAGTAAGCAAACCGTAGATAAAAAAAAAAATCGCCTTTAAATTTCAATGTCAAAACGTATAAATAACTGCTAATATCAAGCTGCAAACATTGAAATAAATGTTTTTAGCAAAAGTTTAAACAGTTTTCTCAGCTATGAAGTATATTGTAAATAGTTTCACAGCACATGTAAAATATTTGTCAGAGGTTTTAAAAGTACTTTTCTACAAGAATAGAATATATAGCTCCATAAATGCACTTTTGCATTTCAATTTTAAAAAGAATAACAGAAATGTTAAAATGAAACTACAAACATAAAAATATATGCTTTTTTGAGAAATTAAGCAAAGTTTAAAAATATAGTTTAAAACCAGAAAACAAAATGTAGAGAAAGAAATACGTGCTTAAATTTCATTTTAAAAAAGTAAAAATAACTGCTGAAATGAACGTTCACACATTGAAATAAATGCATTTTGTGAAAAGATTAAACATAATTTTCTCATCAATGAACTTCCTTGTGAATATATAAACAGTACATGTAAAACGTTTGAGAGAGGTAGAAAAGTACTTTTCCACAAGCAAATAAAATGTAGATCTGGAAATTTACATCCAGATTTCAATTTTAAAAAGCAAAATATAAATGGTAAAATGAAATAACAAACATAAAAATGAATGCTTTTTTGAGAAATGTTTAAACATGGTTTCACATCTATGAAACAGCACATGTAAAATGTTTGTCAGAGGTTTTAAATGTACTTTTCTATAAGAAAGCGAAAATATAGATCCATAAATTCACTTCTGCATTTCAAATTAAAAAAGAATATCATAAATGTTAAAACGAAACCTCAAACATAAAAATACATGCTTTTTAGAGAAATGTTTAAACATTGTTTCACATCTATGAATTTTCATGTTTAAATATTAAGACCACTTGTAAAAAGTTTAAAGAAGTTGTAGAATGTACTTTACAGGCAGTAAGCAAACCGTAGATAAAAAAAAATCGCCTTTAAATTTCAATGTCAAAACGTATAAATAACTGCTAATATCAAGCTGCAAACATTGAAATAAATGTTTTTAGCAAAAGTTTAAACCGTTTTCTCAGCTATGAAGTATATTGTAAATACTTTCACAGCACATGTAAAATATTTGTCAGAGGTTTTAAAAGTACTTTTCTACAAGAAAAGAATATATAGCTCCATAAATGCACTTTTGCATTTCAATTTTCAAAAGAATAACAGAAATGTTAAAATGAAACTACAAACATAAAAATATATGCTTTTTTGAGAAATTAAGCAAAGATTAAAAATACAGTTTAAAACTAGAAAACAAAATGTAGAGAAAGAAATACGTGCTTAAATTTCATTTTAAAAAAGTAAAAATAACTGCTGAAATGAACGTTCACACATTGAAATAAATGCATTTTATGAAAAGATTAAACATAGTTTTCTCATCAATGAACTTCCTTGTGAATATATAAACAGTACATGTAAAACGTTTGTGAGAGGTAGAAAAGTACTTTTCCACAAGCAAATAAAATGTAGATCTGGAAATTTACATCCAAATTTCAATTTTAAAAAGCAAAATATAAATAGTAAAATGAAATAACAAACATAAAAATAAATGTTTTTTTGAGAAATGTTTAAACATGGTTTTACATCTATCAAACAGCACGTCTAAAATGTTTTTCAGAGTTTTCAAAAGAAGTTTTCTACAAGAAAAGAAAATATAGATCCATAAATTCACTTCTCCATTTCAATTTTAAAAAGAATATCATAAATGTTAAAACTAAACCTCAAACATAAAAATACATGGTTTTTAGAGAAATGTTTAATCATTGTTTCACATCTATGAATTTTCATGTTTAAATATTAAGACCACTTGTAAAAGGTTTAAAGAAGATGTATAATTCACTTTACAAGCAGAAAGCATACCTTAGATAAAGAAATTCACATTTAAATTTCAATGTCAAAACATATAAATAAGTGCTAATATCAAGCTGCAAACATTGAAATAAATGTTTTTAGCAAAAATTTAAACTGTTTTATCAGCTATGAAGTATATTGTAAATAGTTTAACAGCACATGTAAAATATTTGTCAGAGGTTTTAAAAGTACTTTTCTATAAGAAAAGTAAATATAGGTCCATAAATTCACTTCTGCATTTTAATTTTAAAAATAACAACAGAAATGTTAAAAAGAAAGTACAAACATAAAAAATACATGCTATTTTGAGAAATTTTAAACTGTGTTTGACATCTATGAATTTTTATGTTTCAGTATTAATAGCCTTTTTAAAATTTTAAGCAAAGTTTAAAAATATAGTTTAAAACCAGAAAACAAAATGTAGAGAAAGAAATACGTGCTTAAATTTCATTTTAAAAAAGTAAAAATAACTGCTAAACTGAATGTTCACACATTGAAATAAATGCATTTTATGAAAAGAATAAACATAGTTTTCTCAACTATGAACTTCCTTGTGAATATACAAACAGTACATGTAAAACGTTTGAGAGAGGTTGAAAAGTACTTTTCTACAAGCAAATAAAATGTAGATCTGGAAATTCACATCCAGATTTCAATTTTAAAAAGTAAAATATAAATGGTAAAATGAAATAACAAACATAAAAATGAATGCTTTTTTTTAGAAATGTTTAAACATGGTTTCACATCTATGAAACAGCACATGTAAAATATTTGTCAGAGGATTTAAAAGTACTTTTCTACAAGAAAAAATATATAGATCCATAAATTCACTTCTGCTTTTCAATTTTAAGAAGAATATCATAAATGTTAAAATGAAACCTCAAACATAAAAATACATGCTTTTTTGAGAAATTAAGCAAAGTTTAAAAATATAGTTTAAAACTAGAAAACAAAATGCAGAGAAAGAAATACGTGCTTAAATTTCATTTTAAAAAACTAAATATAACTGCTCAAATGAATGTTCACACATTGAAATAAATGCATTTTATGAAAAGATTAAACATAGTTTTCACATCAATGAACTTCCTTGTGAATATATAAACAGTATATGTAAAACGTTTGTGCGAGGTGGAAAAGTACTTTTCTACAATCAAATAAAATGTAGATCTGGAAATTTACATCCAGATTTCGACTTTAAAAAGCAAAATATAAATGGTAAAATGAAAAAACAAACATAAAAATAAATGCTTTTTTGAGAAATGTTTAAACATGGTTTCACATCTATGAAACCGGACATGTAAAATGTTTGTCAGAGGTATTAAATGTACTTTTGTATAAGAAAGCGAAAATATAGATCTATAAATTCACTTCTGCATTTCAAATTAAAAAAGAATATCATAAATGTTAAAACGAAACCTCAAACATAAAAATACATGCTTTTTAGAGAAATGTTTAATCATTGTTTCACATCTATGAATTTTCATGTTTAAATATTAAGACCACTTGTAAAAAGTTTAAAGAAGTTGTATAATGTACTTTACAGGCAGTAAGCAAACCGTATATAAAAAAAGCGCCTTTAAATTTCAATGTCAAAACATATAAATAACTGCTAATATCAAGCTGCAAACATTGAAATAAATGTTTTTAGCAAAAGTTTAAACAGTTTTCTCAGCTATGAAGTATATTGTAAATAGTTTCACAGCACATGTAAAATATTTGTCAGAGGTTTTAAAAGTACTTTTCTACAAGAAAAGAATATATAGCTCCATAAATGCACTTTTGCATTTTAATTTTAAAAAGAATAACAGAAATGTTAAAAAGAAAGTACAAACATAAAAAAATATATGCTTTTTTGAGAAATTAAGCAAAGTTTAAAAATATAGTTTAAAACCAGAAAACAAAATGTAGAGAAAGAAATACGTGCTTAAATTTCATTTTAAAAAAGTAAAAATAACTGCTGAAATGAATGTTCACACATTGAAATAAATGCATTTTATGAAAAGATTAAACATAGTTTTCTCATCAATGAACTTCCTTGTGAATATATAAACAGTACATGTAAAACGTTTGTGAGAGGTAGAAAAGTACTTTTCCACAAGCAAATAAAATGTAGATCTGGAAATTTACATCCAGATTTCAATTTTAAAAAGCAAAATATAAATGGTAAAATGAAATAACCAACATAAAAATAAATGTTTTTTTGTGAAATGTTTAAACATGGTTTTACATCTATCAAACAGCACGTGTAAAATGTTTGTCAGAGTTTTCAAAAGAACTTTTCTACAAGAAAAGAAAATATAGATCCATAAATTCACTTCTCCATTTCAATTTTAAAAAGAATATCATAAATGTTAAAACGAAACCTCAAACATAAAAATACATGCTTTTTAGAGAAATGTTTAATCATTGTTTCACATCTATGAATTTTCATGTTTAAATATTAAGACCACTTGTAAAAAGTTTAAAGAAGTTGTACAATTCACTTTGCAAGCAGAAAGCAAACCTTAGATAAAGAAATTCACATTTAAATTTCAATGTCAAAACATATAAATAACTGCTAATATGAAGCTGCAAACATTGAAATAAATGTTTTTAGCAAAAGTTTAAACAGTTTTATCAGCTATGAAGTATATTGTAAATAGTTTAACAGCACATGTAAATTATTTGTCAGAGGTTTTAAAAGTACTTTTCTATAAGAAATGTAAATATAGGTCCATAAATTCACTTCTGCATTTTAATTTTAAAAAGAATAACAGAAATGTTAAAAAGAAAGTTTTTCTTTGGCTTGGCTTCGCGGACGAAGATTTATGGAGGGGTTAAAAAGTCCACGTCAGCTGCAGGCTCGTTTGTGGCTGACCAGTCCGATGCGGCACAGGCAGACACGATTGCAGCGTTTGCAAGGGAAAATTGGTTGGTTGGGGTTGGGTGTTGGGTTTTTCCTCCTTTGCCTTTTGTCAGTGAGGTGGGCTCTGCGGTCTTCTTCAAAGGAGGCTGCTGCCCGCCAAACTGTGAGGCGCCAAGATGCACGGTTTGAGGCGTTATCAGCCCACTGGCGGTGGTCAATGTGGCAGGCACCAAGAGATTTCTTTAGACAGTCCTTGTACCTTTTCTTTGGTGCACCTCTGTCACGGTGGCCAGTGGAGAGCTCGCCATATAATACGATCTTGGGAAGGCGATGGTCCTCCATTCTGGAGACGTGACCCATCCAGCGCAGCTGGATCTTCAGCAGCGTGGACTCGATGCTGTCGACCTCTGCCATCTCGAGTACCTCGATGTTAGGGGTGTGAGCGCTCCCATGGATGTTGAGGATGGAGTGGAGACAACGCTGGTGGAAGCGTTCTAGGAGCCGTAGGTGGTGCCGGTAGAGGACCCATGATTCGGAGCCGAACAGGAGTGTGGGTATGACAACGGCTCTGTATACGCTTATCTTTGTGAGGTTTTTCAGTTGGTTGTTTTTCCAGACTCTTTTGTGTAGTCTTCCAAAGGCGCTACTTGCCTTGGCGAGTCTGTTGTCTATCTCATTGTCGATCCTTGCATCTGATGAAATGGTGCAGCCGAGATAGGTATACTGGTTGACCGTTTTGAGTTTTGTGTGCCCGATGGAGATGTGGGGGGGCTGGTAGTCATGGTGGGGAGCTGGCTGATGGAGGACCTCAGTTTTCTTCAGGCTGACTTCCAGGCCAAACATTTTGGCAGTTTCCGCAAAGCAGGACGTCAAGCGCTGAAGAGCTGGCTCTGAATGGGCAACTAAAGCGGCATCATCTGCAAAGAGTAGTTCACGGACAAGTTTCTCTTGTGTCTTGGTGTGAGCTTGCAGGCGCCTCAGATTGAAGAGACTGCCATCCGTGCGGTACCGGATGTAAACAGCGTCTTCATTGTTGGGGTCTTTCATGGCTTGGTTCAGCATCATGCTGAAGAAGATTGAAAAGAGGGTTGGTGCGAGAACACAGCCTTGCTTCACGCCATTGTTAATGGAGAAGGGTTCAGAGAGCTCATTGCTGTATCTGACCCGACCTTGTTGGTTTTCGTGCAGTTGGATAATCATGTTGAGAAACTTTGGGGGACATCCGATGCGCTCTAGTATTTGCCAAAGCCCTTTCCTGCTCACGGTGTCGAAGGCTTTGGTGAGGTCAACAAAGGTGATGTAGAGTCCTTTGTTTTGTTCTCTGCACTTTTCTTGGAGCTGTCTGAGCGCAAAGACCATGTCAGTGGTCTGTTTGCGCGAAAGCCGCACTGTGATTCTGGGAGAATATTCTCGGCGACACTAGGTATTATTCTATTTAGTAGAATCCTAGCGAAGATTTTGCCTGCAATGGAGAGCAACGTGATTCCCCTGTAGTTTGAGCAGTCTGATTTCTCGCCTTTGTTTTTGTACAGGGTGATGATGGTGGCATCACGAAGATCCTGAGGCAGTTTACCTTGGTCCCAACAAAGCTTGAAAAACTCATGCAGTTTGGCATGCAGAGTTTTGCCGCCAGCCTTCCAGACTTCTGGGGGGATTCCATCCATACCTGCTGCTTTGCCACTTTTCAGTTGTTCGATTGCCTTATATGTCTCATCCAGGGTGGGAACCTCATCCAGCTCTAGCCTTAGGGGCTGTTGAGGGAGCTGGAGCAGGGCGGAATCTTGGACTGAGCGGTTGGTACTGAAAAGAGATTGGAAGTGTTGAGGATGGAGATCTTGTCGCTGAGGAGGACTTTGCCATCTGAGCTGCGCAGCGGGCTTTGGACTTGGGGTGAGGGGCCGTACACAGCCTTTAGAGCCTCGTAGAAACCCCTGAAGTCGCCAATGTCCGCGCTGAGCTGTGTTCGTTTGGCGAGGCTAGTCCACCACTCATTTTGGATCTCCCGGAGTTTGCGCTGAAGATGGCTGCATGAAAAATACATGCTATTTTGAGAAATTTTAAACTGTGTTTGACATCTATGAATTTTTATGTTTCAGTATTAATAGCCTTTTTACAATTTTAAGCAAAGTTTAAAAATATAGTTTAAAACCAGAAAACAAAATGTAGAAAAAGAAATACGTGCTTAAATTTCATTTTAAAAAAGTAAAAATAACTGCTAAAATGAATGTTCACACATTGAAATAAATGCATTTTAGGAAAAGATTAAACATAGTTTTCTCATCTATGAACTTCCTTGTGAATATATAAACAGTACATGTAAAACGTTTGAGAGAGGTTGAAAAGTACTTTTCTACAAGCAAATAAAATGTAGATCTGGAAATTCACATCCAGATTTCAATTTTAAAAAGCAAAATATAAATGGTAAAATGAAATAACAAACATAAAAATGAATGCCTTTTTTTAGAAATGTTTAAACATGGTTTCACATCTATGAAACAGCACATGTAAAATGTTTGTCAGATGATTTAAAAGTACTTTTCTACAAGAAAAAATATATAGATCCATAAATTCACTTCTGCATTTCAATTTTAAAAGGAATATCATAAATGTTAAAATGAAACCTCAAACATAAAAATACATGCTTTTTTTAGAAATTAAGCAAAGTTTAAAAATATAGTTGAAAACCAGAAAACAAAATGTAGAGAAAGAAATACGTGCTTAAATTTCATTTTAAAAAACTAAATATAACTGCTCAAATGAATGTTCACACATTGAAATAAATGCATTTTATGAAAAGAATAAACATAGTTTTCTCATCAATAAACTTCCTTGTGAAAATATAAACCGTATATGTAAAACGTTTGTGAGAGGTGGAAAAGTACTTTTCTACAATCAAATAAAATGTAGATCTGGAAATTTACATCCAGATTTCGACTTTAAAAAGCAAAATATAAATGGTAAAATGAAATAACAAACATAAAAATAAATGCTTTTTTGAGAAATTTTTATACATGTTTACACATCTATGAAACAGCACATGTAAAATGTTTGTCAGAGGTTTTAAATGTACTTTTCTATAAGAAAGCGAAAATATAGATCCATAAATTCACTTCTGCATTTCAAATTAAAAAAGAATATCATAAATGTTAAAACGAAACCTCAAACATAAAAATACATGCTTTTTAGAGAAATGTTTAAACATTGTTTCACATCTATGAATTTTCATGTTTAAATATTAAGACCACTTGTAAAAAGTTTAAAGTTGTATAATGTACTTTACAGGCCGTAAGCAAACCGTAGATAAAGAAATTCACATTTAAATTTCAATGTCAAAACATATAAATAACTGCTAATATCAAGCTGCAAACATTGAAATAAATGTTTTTAGCAAAAGTTTAAACAGTTTTATCAGCTATGAAGTATATTGTAAATAGTTTAACAGCACATGTAAAATATTTGTCAGAGGTTTTAAAAGTACTTTTCTATAAGAAAAGAAAATATAGGTCCATAAATTCACTTCTGCATTTTAATTTTAAAAAGAATAACAGAAATGTTAAAAAGAAAGTACAAACATAAAAAATACATGCTATTTTGAGAAATTTTAAACTGTGTTTGACATCTATGAATTTTTATGTTTCAGTATTAATAGCCTTTTTAAAATTTTAAGCAAAGTTTAAAAATATAGTTTAAAATCAGAAAACAAAATGTAGAGAAAGAAATACGTGCTTAAATTTCATTTTAAAAAAGTAAAAATAACTGCTAAAATGAATGTTCACACGTTGAAATAAATGCATTTTAGGGAAAGATTAAACATAGTTTTCTCATCTATGAACTTCATTGTGAATATATAAACAGTACATGTAGAACGTTTGAGAGAGGTTGAAAAGTACTTTTCTACAAACAAATAAAATGTAGATCTGGAAATTAACATCCAGATATCAATTTTAAAAATCAAAATATAAATGGTAAAATGAAATAACAAACATAAAAATGAATGCTTTTTTTTAGAAATTTTTAAACATGGTTTCACATCTATTTTATTGCCGTAATATTTCCTTTCTATTCCCGTAACTTTCCCCGCACTCCTTTGTAAATTGTATCTGTGTTTTATTCCCGTAAAATGTCCTCCCCTATTTAAATTGTGTCTGTGTTTTATTCCCGTAATATTTCCTTTTTATTCCTGTAACTTACCCCTCACTCCTTTGTAAACTGTATCAGTGTTTTATTCTCGTAACATTTCCTCCCCCCTATTTAAATTGTGTCTGACTTTTATTCCCGTAATATTTCCCTCACGTTTTAATAAATAGTATCTGTGTTTTATTCAGATAATGTTCTACAAGCTCCTTTATAAATTTTGGGTATTTTCTATTCCCGTAACATTCCCCTCACTCCTTTGTAAACTGTATCTGTTTTATTCCCGTAACATTTCCACCCCCCTGTTTAAATTGTGTCTGTGTTTTATTCCCGTAATATTTCCGTTTTATTCCCCTAACTTTCCACTTACTCCTTTGTAAACTGTATCTGTGTTTTATTCCTCAACATTTCCTCCGCCATGTTTAAATTGTGTCTGTGTTTTATTCCCGTAATATTTCCTTTTTATTCCCGTAACTTTCCCCTCACTCCTTTGTAAACTGTAACTGTGTTTTATTCACGTAACATTTCCTCCCCCCTATTTAAATTGTGTCTGAGTTTTATTCCCGTAATATTTCCCTCACGTTTTAATAAATAGTATCTGTGTTTTATTCCGATAATGTTCTACACGCTCCTTTATAAATTTTGGGTGCTTTCTATTTCCGTAACATTCCCCTCAGTCCTTTGTAAACTGTATTTGTTTTATTCCAGTAACATTTCCACCCCCCCTGTTTAAATTGTGTCTGTGTTTTATTCCCGTAATATATCCTTTTTAATCCCCTAACTTTCTCCACACTCCTTTGAAAAATGTATCTGTGTTTTATTCCCGTTACGTTTCCTCCCCCTATTTAAATTATGTCTGTGTTTTATTCCCGTAATATTTCCTCCGCCCTTTTTAAATTGTGTCTGCGTTTTATTCCTCTAATGTTATCCTTGCTTTTTATAAATTGTATGTGTGTTTTATTCGCGTAACTTTTCCATTTTCCTTTATAAATTGTGTCTGTGGTTTATTCCGGTAATATTTCCCTCAAGCCTTTATAAATTTTGTGTAATTTTTATTCCTGTAACTTTCCCCTCATTCCTTTGTAAACTGTATCTGTGTTTTATCCCCGTAACATTTCCTCCCCTCTTTATAAATTGTGTCTGTGTTTTATTCCCGTAATATTTCCTTTTTATTCCCGTAACTTACCCCTCACTCCTTTGTTAACTGTATCTGTGTTTTATTCCCGTAACATTTCCTCCCCCTATTTAAATTGTGTCTGTGTTTTATTTCCGTAATATTTCCGTTTTATTCCCCTAACTTTCCCCTCACTCGTTTGTAAACTGTATCTGTGTTTTATTCCCGTAACATTTCCTCCCCCTATTTAGATTGTGTCTGTGTTTTACTCCCGTAATATTTCCTTATTTTCCCGTAACTTTCCCCTCACTCCTTTGTAAACTGTATCAGTGTTTTATTCTCGTAACATTTCCACCCCCCTATTTAAATTGTGTCTGACTTTTATTCCCGTAATATTTCCCTCACGTTGTAATAAATAGTATCTGTGTTTTATTCAGATAATGTTCTACACGATCCTTTATAAATTTTGGGTATTTTCTATTCCCGTAACATTCCCCTCTCTCCTTTGTAAACTGTATCTGTTTTATTCCCGTAACGTTTCCACCCCCCTGTTTAAATTGTGTCTGTGTTTTATTCCCGTAATATTTCCTTTTTATTCCCCTAACTTTCTCCACACTCCTTTGTAAACTGTATCTGTGTCTTATTCCCGTTACATTTCCTCCCCCTATTTAAATTGTGTCTGTGTTTTATTCCCGTAATATTTCCTTTTTATTCCCGTAACTTTCACCTCACTCCTTTTAAACTGTATCTGTGTTTTATTCCGCAACATTTCATCCCCCCTGTTTAAATTGTGTCTGTGTTTTATTCCCGTAATATTTCCTTTTTATTCCCGTAACTTTCCCCTCACTCCTTTGTAAACTGTATCTGTGTTTTATGTCCGTAACATTTCCTCCGCCCTATTTAAATTGTGTCTGTGTTTTATTCCCGTAATATTTCCTTTTTTTCCCGAAATTTTCCCCTCACTCTTTGTAAACTGTATCAGTGTTTTATTCCCATATCATTTCCACCCCCCTATTTAAATTGTGTCTGAGTTTTATTCCCGTAATATTTCCCTCACGTTTTAATAAATAGTATCTGTGTTTTATTCAGATAATGTTCTACTCGCTCCTTTATAAATTTTGGGTATTTTCTATTCCCGTAACTATGCCCTCACTCCTTTGTAAACTGTATCTGTGTTTTATTCCCGTAACAGTTGCTCCCCCTATTTAAATTGTTTCTGTGTTTTATTCCCGTAATAATTCCGTTTTATTCCCCTAACTTTCTCCACACTCCTTTGTAAACTGTATCTGTGTTTTATTCCCGTAACATTTCCTCCCCCTATTTAAATTGTGACTGTGTTTTATTCCCGTAATATTTCCTTTTTATTCCCGTAACTTTCCTCTCAGTCCTTTGTAAACTGTATCTGTGTTTTATTCCCATATCATTTCCACCCCCCTATTTAAATTGTGTCTGAGTTTTATTCCCGTAATATTTCCCTCACGTTTTAATAAATAGTATCTGTGTTTTATTCAGATAATGTTCTACTCGCTCCTTTATAAATTTTGGGTATTTTCTATTCCCGTAACTATGCCCTCACTCCTTTGTAAACTGTATCTGTGTTTTATTCCCGTAACAGTTGCTCCCCCTATTTAAATTGTTTCTGTGTTTTATTCCCGTAATAATTCCATTTTATTCCCGTAACTTTACCCTCACTCCTTTGTAAATTGTATCTGTGTTTTATTCCCGTAACATTTCCTCCCCCTATTTAAATTGTGACTGTGTTTTATTCCCGTAATATTTCCGTTTTATTCCCCTAACTTTCCCCTCACTCCTTTGTAAACTGTATCTGTGTTTTATTCCGCAACATTTCCTCCCCCCTGTTTAAATTGTGTCTGTGTTTTATTCCCGTAATATTTCCTTTTCATTCCCGTAACTTTCCCCTCACTCCTTTGTAAACTGTATCTGTGTTTTATTCCCGTAACATTTCCTCCCCCCTATTTAAATTGTGTCTGAGTTTTATTCCCGTAATATTTCCCTCACGTTTTAATAAATAGTATCTGTGTTTTATTCAGATAATGTTCTACTCGCTCCTTTATAAATTTTGGGTATTTTCTATTCCCGTAACTTTCCCCTCACTCCTTTGTAAACTGTATCTGTGTTTTATTCCCGTAACATTTCCTCCCCCCCTATTTAAATTGTGTTTGTGTTTTATTCCCGTAATATTTCCTTTTTATTCCCGTAACTTTCCCCTCACTCCTTTGTAAACTGTATCTGTGTTTTTTTTCCCGTAAAATTTCCTCCCCACATTCAAATTGTGTCTGAGTTTTATTCCCGTAATATTTCCCTCACGTTTTAATAAATAGTATCTGTGTTTTATTCAGATAATGTTCTACTCGCTCCTTTATAAATTTTGGGTATTTTCTATTCCCGGTAACTTTCTCCTCACTCCTTCGTAAACTGTATCTGTGTTTCATTCCCGTAACATTTCCTCCCCCCTATGTAAATAGTGTTTGTGTTTTATTCCCGTTATATTTCCGTTTTATACCCCTAACTTTCCCCTCACTCCTTTGTAAACTGTATCTGTGTTTTATTTCGCAACATTTCCTCCACCCTGTTTAAATTGTGTCTGTGTTTTATTCCCGTAATATTTCCTTTTTATTCCCGTAACTTTCCCCTCACTCCTTTGTAAACTGTATCTGTGTTTTATGTCCGTAACATTTCCTCCGCCCTATTTAAATTGTGTCTGTGTTTTATTCCCGTAATATTTCCTTTTTATTCCCGTAACTTTCCCCTCACTCCTTTGTAAACTGTATCTGTCTTTTATTCCCGTAACATTTCCTCCCCCCTATTTAAATTGTGTCTGAGTTTTATTCCCGTAATATTTCCCTCACGTTTTAATAAATAGTATCTGTGTTTTATTCAGATAATGTTCTACTCGCCCCTTTATAAATTTTGGGTATTTTCTATTCCCGGTAACTTTCTCCTCACTCCTTTGTAAACTGTATCTGTGTTTTATTCCCGTAACATTTCCTCCCCCCTATGTAAATTGTGTTTGTGTTTTATTCCCGTTATATTTCCGTTTTATACCCCTAACTTTCCCCTCACTCCTTTGTAAACTGTATCTGTGTTTTATTCCGCAACATTTCCTCCGCCCTGTTTAAATTGTGTCTGTGTTTTATTCCCGTAATATTTCCTTTTTATTCCCGTAACTTTCCCCTCACTCCTTTGTAAACTGTATCTGTGTTTTATTCCCGTAACATTTCCTCCGCCCTGTTTAAATTGTGTCTGTGTTTTATTCCCGTAATATTTCCTTTTTTTCCCGTAATTTTCCCCTCACTCCTTTGTAAACTGTATCTGTGTTTTATTCCCGTAACATTTCCTCACCCTATTTAAATTGTGACTGTGTTTTATTCCCGTAATATTTCCTTTTTATTCCCGTTACTTTCCCCTCAGTCCTTTGTAAACTGTATCTGTGCTTTATTCCGCAACATTTCATCCCCACTGTTTAAATTGTGTCTATGTTTTATTTCCGTAATATTTCCTTTTTATTCCCGTAACTTTCCCATCACTCCTTTGTAAACTGTATCTGTGTTTTATTCCCATAACATTTCTACCCCCCTATTTAAATTGTGTCTGAGTTTTATTCCCGTAATATTTCCCTCACGTTTTAATAAATAGTATCTGTGTTTTATTCAGATAATGTTCTACTCGCTCCTTTATAAATTTTGGGTATTTTCTATTCCCGTAACTTTCCCCCCACTCCTTTGTAAACTGTATCTGTGTTTTATTCCCGTAACAGTTGCTCCCCCTATTTAAATTGCTTCTGTGTTTTATTCCCGTAATAATTCCGTTTTATTCCCGTAACTTTACCCTCACTCCTTTGTAAATTGTATCTGTGTTTTATTCCCGTAACATTTCCTCCCCCTATTTAAATTCTGACTGTGTTTTATTCCCGTAATATTTCTGTTTTATTCCCCTAACTTTCCCCTCACTCCTTTGTAAACTGTATCTGTGTTTTATTCCGCAACATTCCCTCCCCCCTGTTTAAATTGTGTCTGTGTTTTATTCCCGTAATATTTCCTTTTTATTCCCGTAACTTTCCCCTCACTCCTTTGTAAACTGTATCTGTGTTTTATTCCCGTATCATTTCCTCCCCCCTATTTAAATTGTGTCTGAGTTTTATTCCCGTAATATTTCCCTCACGTTTTAATAAATAGTATCTGTGTTTTATTCAGATAATGTTCTACTCGCTCCTTTATAAATTTTGGGTATTTTCTATTCCCGTAACTTTCGCCTCACTCCTTTGTAAACTGTATCTGTGTTTTATTCCCGTAACATTTCCTCCCCCCCTATTTAAATTGTGTTTGTGTTTTATTCCCGTAATATTTCCTTTTTATTCCCCTAACTTTCCCCTCACTCCTTTGTAAACTGTATCTGTGTTTTATTCCGCAACATTTCCTCCGCCCTGTTTAAATTGTGTCTGTGTTTTATTCCCGTAATATTTCCTTTTTATTCCCGTAACTTTCCCCTCACTCCTTTGTAAACTGTATCTGTGTTTTATTCTCGTAATATTTCCTCCCCCCTATTTAAATTGTGTCTGAGTTTTATTCCCGTAATATTTCCCTCACGTTTTAATAAATAGTATCTGTGTTTTATTCCGATAATGTTCTACACGCTCCTTTATAAATTTTGGGTGTTTTCTATTCCCGTAACATTCACCTCACTCCTTTGTAAACTGTATTTGTTTTATTCCAGTAACATTTCCACCCCCCTGTTTAAATTGTGTCTGTGTTTTATTCCCGTAATATTTCCTTTTTATTCCCCTAACTTTCTCCACACTCCTTTGAAAAATGTATCTGTGTTTTATTCCCGTTACATTTCCTCCCCCTATTTAAATTATGTCTGTGTTTTATTCCCGTAATATTTCCTTTTTATTCCCGTAACTTTCCCCTCACTCCTTTGTAAACTGCATCTGTGTTTTATTCACATAACATTTCCTCCCCACTTTATAAATTGTGTCTGTGTTTTATTCCCGTAATATTTCCTTTTTATTCCCGTAACTTTCTCCACACTCCTTTGTAAACTGTATCTGTGTTTTATTCCGCAACATTTCCTCCGCCCTGTTTAAATTGTGTCTGTGTTTTATTCCCGTAATATTTCCTTTTTATTCCCGTAACTTTCCCCTCACTCCTTTGTAAACTGTATCTGTGTTTTATGTCCGTAACATTTCCACCGCCCTATTTAAATTGTGTCTGTGTTTTATTCCCGTAATATTTCCTTTTTTTCCCGTAATTTTCCCCTCACTCCTTTGTAAACTGTATCAGTGTTTTATTCTCGTAATATTTCCTCCCCCCTATTTAAATTGTGTCTGAGTTTTATTCCCGTAATATTTCCCTCACGTTTTAATAAATAGTATCTGTGTTTTATTCAGATAATGTTCTACACGCTCGTTTATAAATTTTGGGTATTTTCTATTCCCGTAACATTCCCCTCTCTCCTTTGTAAACTGTATCTGTTTTATTCCCGTATCATTTCCACCCCCCTGTTTAAATTGTGTCTGTGTTTTATTCCCGTAATATTTCCTTTTTATTCCCCTAACTTTCTCCACACTCCTTTGTAAACTGTATCTGTGTTTTATTCCCGTAACATTTCCTCCCCCTGTTTAAATTGTGTCTGAGTTTTATTCCCGTAATATTTCCCTCACGTTTTAATAAATAGTATCTGTGTTTTATTCAGATAATGTTCTACTCGCTCCGTTATAAATGTTAGGTATTTTCTATTCCCGTAACTATGCCCTCACTCCTTTGTAAACTGTATCTGTGTTTTACTCCCGTAACAGTTGCTCCCCCTATTTAAATTGTTTCTGTGTTTTATTCCCGTAATAATTCCGTTTTATTCCCGTAACTTTACCCTCACTCCTTTGTAATTTGTATCTGTGTTTTATTCCCGTAACATTTCCTCCCCCTATTTAAATTGTGACTGTGTTTTATTCCCGTAATATTTCCGTTTTATTCCCCTAACTTTCCCCTCACTCCTTTGTAAACTGTATCTGTGTTTTATTCTGCAACATTTCCTCCCCCCTGTTTAAATTGTGTCTGTGTTTTATTCCCGTAATATTTCCTTTTTATTCCCGTAACTTTCCCCTCACTCCTTTGTAAACTGTATCTGTGTTTTATTCCCGTAACATTTCCTCCCCCCTATTTAAATTGTGTCTGAGTTTTATTCCCGTAATATTTGCCTCACGTTTTAATAAATAGTATCTGTGTTTTATTCAGATAATGTTCTACTCGCTCCTTTATAAATTTTGGGTATTTTCTATTCCCGTAACTTTCCCCTCACTCCTTTGTAAACTGTATCTGTGTTTTATTCCCGTAACATTTCCTCCCCCCCTATTTAAATTGTGTTTGTGTTTTATTCCCGTAATATTTCCTTTTTATTCCCGTAACTTTCCCCTCACTCCTTTGTAAACTTTATCTGTGTTTTATGTCCGTAACATTTCCTCCGCCCTATTTAAATTGTGTCTGTGTTTTATTCCCGTAATATTTCCTTTTTTTCCCGTAATTTTCCCCTCACTCCTTTGTAAACTGTATCAGTGTTTTATTCTCGTAATATTTCCTCCCCCCTATTTAAATTGTGTCTGACTTTTATTCCCGTAATATTTCCCTCACGTTTTAATAAATAGTATCTGTGTTTTATTCAGATAATGTTCTACACGCTCGTTTATAAATTTTGGGTATTTTCTATTCCCGTAACATTCCCCTCTCTCCTTTGTAAACTGTATCTCTTTTATTCCCGTATCATTTCCACCCCCCTGTTTAAATTGTGTCTGTGTTTTATTACCGTAATATTTCCTTTTTATTCCCCTAACTTTCTCCACACTCCTTTGTAAACTGTATCTGTGTTTTATTCCCGTAACATTTCCTCCCCCTGTTTAAATTGTGACTGTGTTTTATTCCCGTAATATTTCCTTTTTATTCCCGTAACTTTCCCCTCACTCCTTTGTAAACTGTATCTGTGTTTTATTCCCGTAACATTTCCTCCCCCCTATTTAAATTGTGTCTGAGTTTTATTCCCGTAATATTTCCCTCACGTTTTAATAAATAGTATCTGTGTTTTATTCAGATAATGTTCTACTCGCTCCTTTATAAATTTTGGGTATTTTCTATTCCCGGTAACTTTCTCCTCACTCCTTTGTAAACTGTATCTGTGTTTTATTCCCGTAACATTTCCTCCCCCCTATGTAAATTGTGTTTGTGTTTTATTCCCGTTATATTTCCGTTTTATACCCCTAACTTTCCCCTCACTCCTTTGTAAACTGTATCTGTGTTTTATTCCGCAACATTTCCTCCGCCCTGTTTAAATTGTGTCTGTGTTTTATTCCCGTAATATTTCCTTTTTATTCCCGTAACTTTCCCCTCACTCCTTTGTAAACTGTATCTGTGTTTTATGTCCGTAACATTTCCTCCGCCCTATTTAAATTGTGTCTGTGTTTTATTCCCGTAATATTTCCTTTTTTTCCCGTAATTTTCCCCTCACTCCTTTGTAAACTGTATCTGTGTTTTATTCCCGTAACATTTCCTCCCCCTATTTAAATTGTGACTGTGTTTTATTCCCGTAATATTTCCTTTTTATTCCCGTTACTTTCCCCTCAGTCCTTTGTAAACTGTATCTGTGTTTTATTCCGTAACATTTCATCCCCACTGTTTAAATTGTGTCTATGTTTTATTTCCGTAATATTTCCTTTTTATTCCCGTAACTTTCCCATCACTCCTTTGTAAACTGTATCTGTGTTTTATTCCCATAACATTTCTACCCCCCTATTTAAATTGTGTCTGAGTTTTATTCCCGTAATATTTCCCTCACGTTTTAATAAATAGTATCTGTGTTTTATTCAGATAATGTTCTACTCGCTCCTTTATAAATTTTGGGTATTTTCTATTCCCGTAACTTTCCCCCCACTCCTTTGTAAACTGTATCTGTGTTTTATTCCCGTAACAGTTGCTCCCCCTATTTAAATTGTTTCTGTGTTTTATTCCCGTAATAATTCCGTTTTATTCCCGTAACTTTACCCTGACTCCTTTGTAAATTGTATCTGTGTTTTATTCCCGTAACATTTCCTCCCCCTATTTAAATTCTGACTGTGTTTTATTCCCGTAATATTTCCGTTTTATTCCCCTAACTTTCCCCTCACTCCTTTGTAAACTGTATCTGTGTTTTATTCCGCAACATTCCCTCCCCCCTGTTTAAATTGTGTCTGTGTTTTATTCCCGTAATATTTCCTTTTTATTCCCGTAACTTTCCCCTCACTCCTTTGTAAACTGTATCTGTGTTTTATTCCCGTATCATTTCCTCCCCCCTATTTAAATTGTGTCTGAGTTTTATTCCCGTAATATTTCCCTCACGTTTTAATAAATAGTATCTGTGTTTTATTCAGATAATGTTCTACTCGCTCCTTTATAAATTTTGGGTATTTTCTATTCCCGTAACTTTCCCCTCACTCCTTTGTAAACTGTATCTGTGTTTTATTCCCGTAACATTTCCTCCCCCCCTATTTAAATTGTGTTTGTGTTTTATTCCCGTAATATTTCCTTTTTATTCCCGTAACTTTCCCCTCACTCCTTTGTAAACTGTATCTGTGTTTTATTCCGCAACATTTCCTCCGCCCTGTTTAAATTGTGTCTGTGTTTTATTCCCGTAATATTTCCTTTTTATTCCCGTAACTTTCCCCTCACTCCTTTGTAAACTGTATCTGTGTTTTATGTCCGTAACATTTCCTCCGCCCTATTTAAATTGTGTCTGTGTTTTATTCACGTAATATTTCCTTTTTTTCCCGTAATTTTCCCCTCACTCCTTTGTAAACTGTATCAGTGTTTTATTCTCGTAATATTTCCTCCCCCCTATTTAAATTGTGTCTGAGTTTTATTCCCGTAATATTTCCCTCACGTTTTAATAAATAGTATCTGTGTTTTATTCCGATAATGTTCTACACGCTCCTTTATAAATTTAGGGTGTTTTCTATTCCCGTAACATTCACCTCACTCCTTTGTAAACTGTATTTGTTTTATTCCAGTAACATTTCCACCCCCCTGTTTAAATTGTGTCTGTGTTTTATTCCCGTAATATTTCCTTTTTATTCCCCTAACTTTCTCCACACTCCTTTGAAAAATGTATCTGTGTTTTATTCCCGTTACATTTCCTCCCCCTATTTAAATTATGTCTGTGTTTTATTACCGCAATATTTCCTTTTTATTCCCGTAACTTTCCCCTCACTCCTTTGTAAACTGTATCAGTGTTTTATTCTCGTAATATTTCCTCCCCCCTATTTAAATTGTGTCTGACTTTTATTCCCGTAATATTTCCCTCACGTTTTAATAAATAGTATCTGTGTTTTATTAAGATAATGTTCTACACGCTCGTTTATAAATTTTGGGTATTTTCTATTCCCGTAACATTCCCCTCTCTCCTTTGTAAACTGTATCTGTTTTATTCCCGTAAAATTTCCTCCCCCCATTCAAATTGTGTCTGAGTTTTATTCCCGTAATATTTCCCTCACGTTTTAATAAATAGTATCTGCGTTTTATTCAGATAATGTTCTACTCGCTTCTTTATAAATTTGGGGTATTTTCTATTCCCGGTAACTTTCTCCTCACTCCTTTGTAAACTGTATCTGTGTTTTATTCCCATAACATTTCCTCCCCCCTATGTAAATTGTGTTTGTGTTTTATTCCCGTTATATTTCCGTTTTATACCCCTAACCTTCCCCTCACTCCTTTGTAAACTGTATCTGTGTTTTATTCCGCAACATTTCCTCCGCCCTGTTTAAATTGTGTCTGTGTTTTAATCCCGTAATGTTTCCTTTTTATTCCCGTAACTTTCCCCTCACTCCTTTGTAAACTGTATCTGTGTTTTATGTCCGTAACATTTCCTCCGCCCTATTTAAATTGTGTCTGTGTTTTATTCCCGTAATATTTCCTTTTTTTCCCGTAATTTTCCCCTCACTCCTTTGTAAACTGTATCAGTGTTTTATTCTCGTAATATTTCCTCCCCCCTATTTAAATTGTGTCTGACTTTTATTCCCGTAATATTTCCCTCACGTTTTAATAAATAGTATCTGTGTTTTATTCAGATAATGTTCTACACGCTCGTTTATAAATTTTGGGTATTTTCTATTCCCGTAACATTCCCCTCTCTCCTTTGTAAACTGTATCTGTTTTATTCCCGTAACATTTCCACCCCCCTGTTTAAATTGTGTCTGTGTTTTATTCCCGTAATATTTCCTTTTTATTCCCGTAACTTTCCCCTCACTCCTTTGTAAACTGTATCTGTGTTTTATTCCCGTAACATTTCCCCCCCCTATTTAAATTGTGACTGTGTTTTATTCCCGTAATATTTCCTTTTTATTCCCGTAACTTTCCCCTCAGTCTTTTGTAAACTGTATCTGTGTTTTATTCCGCAACATTTCATCCCCACTGTTTAAATTGTGTCAATGTTTTATTCCCGTAATATTTCCTTTTTATTCCCGTAACTTTCCCATCACTCCTTTGTAAACTGTATCTGTGTTTTATTCCCATAACATTTCCACCCCCCTATTTAAATTGTGTCTGAGTTTTATTCCCGTAATATTTCCCTCACGTTTTAATAAATAGTATCTGTGTTTTATTCAGATAATGTTCTACACGTTCCTTTATAAATTTTGGGTATTTTCTATTCCCGTAACTTTCCCCTCACTCCTTTGTAAACTGTATCTGTGTTTTATTCCCGTAACAGTTGCTCCCCCTATTTAAATTGTTTCTGTGTTTTATTCCCGTAATAATTCCGTTTTATTCCCGTAACTTTACCCTCACTCCTTTGTAAATTGTATCTGTGTTTTATTCCCGTAACATTTCCTCCCCCTATTTAAATTGTGACTGTGTTTTATTCCCGTAATATTTCCGTTTTATTCCCCTAACTTTCCCCTCACTCCTTTGTAAACTGTATCTGTGTTTTATTCCGCAACATTTCCTCCCCCCTGTTTAAATTGTGTCTGTGATTTATTCCCGTAATATTTCCTTTTTATTCCCGTAACTTTCCCCTCACTCCTTTGTAAACTGTATCTGTGTTTTATTCCCGTAACATTTCCTCCCCCCTATTTAAATTGTGTCTGAGTTTTATTCCCGTAATATTTCCCTCACATTTTAATAAATAGTATCTGTGTTTTATTCAGATAATGTTCTACTCGTTCCTTTATAAATTTTGGGTATTTTCTATTCCCGGTAACTTTCCCCTCACTCCTTTGTAAACTGTATCTGTGTTTTATTCCCGTAACAGTTGCTCCCCCTATTTAAATTGTTTCTGTGTTTTATTCCCGTAATAATTCCGTTTTATTCCCGTAACTTTACCCTCACTCCTTTGTAAATTGTATCTGTGTTTTATTCCCGTAACATTTCCTCCCCCTATTTAAATTGTGACTGTGTTTTATTCCCGTAATATTTCCGTTTTATTCCCCTAACTTTCCCCTCACTCCTTTGTAAACTGTATCTGTGTTTTATTCCGCAACATTTCCTCCCCCCTGTTTAAATTGTGTCTGTGATTTATTCCCGTAATATTTCCTTTTTATTCCCGTAACTTTCCCCTCACTCCTTTGTAAACTGTATCTGTGTTTTATTCCCGTAACATTTCCTCCCCCCTATTTAAATTGTGTCTGAGTTTTATTCCCGTAATATTTCCCTCACATTTTAATAAATAGTATCTGTGATTTATTAAGATAATGTTCTACACGCTCGTTTATAAATTTTGGGTATTTTCTATTCCCGTAACATTCCCCTCTCTCCTTTGTAAACTGTATCTGTTTTATTCCCGTAACATTTCCACCCCCCTGTTTAAATTGTGTCTGTGTTTTATTCCCGTAATATTTCCTTTTTATTCCCCTAACTTTCTCCACACTCCTTTGTAAACTGTATCTGTGTTTTATTCCCGTAACATTTCCTCCCCTATTTAAATTGTGACTGTGTTTTATTCCCGTAATATTTCCTTTTTATTCCCGTAACTTTCCCCTCAGTCCTTTGTAAACGGTATCTGTGTTTTATTCCGCAACATTTCATCCCCACTGTTTAAATTGTGTCTATGTTTTATTCCCGTAATATTTCCTTTTTATTCCCGTAACTTTCCCATCACTCCTTTGTAAACTGTATCTGTGTTTTATTCCCATAACATTTCCACCCCCCTATTTAAATTGTGTCTGAGTTTTATTCCCGTAATATTTCCCACACGTTTTAATAAATAGTATCTGTGTTTTATTCAGATAGTGTTCTACTCGCTCCTTTATAAATTTTGGGTATTTTCTATTCCCGTAACTTTCCCCTCACTCCTTTGTAAACTATATCTGTGTATTATTCCCGTAACAGTTGCTCCCCCTATTTAAATTGTTTCTGTGTTTTATTCCCGTAATAATTCCGTTTTATTCCCGTAACTTTACCCTCATTCCTTTGTAAATTGTATCTGTGTTTTATTCCCGTAACATTTCCTCCCACTATTTAAATTGTGACTGTGTTTTATTCCCGTAATATTTCCGTTTTATTCCCCTAACTTTCCCCTCACTCCTTTGTAAACTGTATCTGTGTTTTATTCCGCAACATTTCCTCCCCCCTGTTTAAATTGTGTCTGTGTTTTATTCCCGTAATATTTCCTTTTAATTCCCCTAACTTTCCCCTCACTCCTTTGTAAACTGTATCTGTGTTTTATTCCCGTAACATTTCCTCCCCCCTATTTAAATTGTGTCTGAGTTTTATTCCCGTAATATTTCCCTCACGTTTTAATAAATAGTATCTGTGTTTTATTCAGATAATGTTCTACTCGCTCCTTTATAAATTTTGGGTATTTTCTATTCCCGTAACTTTCCCCTCACTCCTTTGTAAACTGTATCTGTGTTTTATTCCCGTAACATTTCCTCCCCCCCTATTTAAATTGTGTTTGTGTTTTATTCCCGTAATATTTCCTTTTTATTCCCGTAACTTTCCCCTCACTCCTTTGTAAACTGTATCTGTGTTTTTTTTCCCGTAAAATTTCCTCCCCCCATTCAAATTGTGTCTGAGTTTTATTCCCGTAATATTTCCCTCACGTTTTAATAAATAGTATCTGTGTTTTATTCAGATAATGTTCAACTCGCTCCTTTATAAATTTTGGGTATTTTCTATTCCCGTAACTATGCCCTCACTCCTTTGTAAACTGTATCTGTGTTTTATTCCCGTAACAGTTGCTCCCCCTATTTAAATTGTTTCTGTGTTTTATTCCCGTAATAATTCCGTTTTATTCCCCTAACTTTCTCCACACTCCTTTGTAAACTGTATCTGTGTTTTATTCCCGTAACATTTCCTCCCCCTATTTAAATTGTGACTGTGTTTTATTCCCGTAATATTTCCTTTTTATTCCCGTAACTTTCCCCTCAGTCCTTTGTAAACTGTATCTGTGTTTTATTCCCATATCATTTCCACCCCCCTATTTAAATTGTGTCTGAGTTTTATTCCCGTAATATTTCCCTCACGTTTTAATAAATAGTATCTGTGTTTTATTCAGATAATGTTCTACTCGCTCCTTTATAAATTTTGGGTATTTTCTATTCCCGTAACTATGTCCTCACTCCTTTGTAAACTGTATCTGTGTTTTATTCCCGTAACAGTTGCTCCCCCTATTTAAATTGTTTCTGTGTTTTATTCCCGTAATAATTCCGTTTTATTCCCGTAACTTTACCCTCACTCCTTTGTAAATTGTATCTGTGTTTTATTCCCGTAACATTTCCTCCCCCTATTTAAATTGTGACTGTGTTTTATTCCCGTAATATTTCCGTTTTATTCCCCTAACTTTCCCCTCACTCCTTTGTAAACTGTATCTGTGTTTTATTCCGCAACATTTCCTCCCCCCTGTTTAAATTGTGTCTGTGTTTTATTCCCGTAATATTTCCTTTTTATTCCCGTAACTTTCCCCTCACTCCTTTGTAAACTGTATCTGTGTTTTATTCCCGTATCATTTCCTTCCCCCTATTTAAATTGTGTCTGAGTTTTATTCCCGTAATATTTCCCTCACGTTTTAATAAATAGTATCTGTGTTTTATTCAGATAATGTTCTACTCGCTCCTTTATAAATTTTGGGTATTTTCTATTCCCGTAACTTTCCCCTCACTCCTTTGTAAACTGTATCTGTGTTTTATTCCCGTAACATTTCCTCCCCCCCTATTTAAATTGTGTTTGTGTTTTATTCCCGTAATATTTCCTTTTTATTCCCGTAACTTTCCCCTCACTTTTTTGTAAACTGTATCTGTGTTTTATTCCGCAACATTTCCTCCGCCCTGTTTAAATTTTGTCTGTGTTTTATTCCCGTAATATTTCCTTTTTATTCCCGTAACTTTCCCCTCACTCCTTTGTAAACTGTATCTGTGTTTTATGTCCGTAACATTTCCTCCGCCCTATTTAAATTGTGTCTGTGTTTTATTCACGTAATATTTCCTTTTTTTCCCGTAATTTTCCCCTCACTCCTTTGTAAACTGTATCAGTGTTTTATTCTCGTAATATTTCCTCCCCCCTATTTAAATTGTGTCTGAGTTTTATTCCCGTAATATTTCCCTCACGTTTTAATAAATAGTATCTGTGTTTTATTCCGATAATGTTCTACACGCTCCTTTATAAATTTTGGGTGTTTTCTATTCCCGTAACATTCACCTCACTCCTTTGTAAACTGTATTTGTTTTATTCCAGTAACATTTCCACCCCCATGTTAAAATTGTGTCTGTGTTTTATTCCCGTAATATTTCCTTTTTATTCCCCTAACTTTCTCCACACTCCTTTGAAAAATGTATCTGTGTTTTATTCCCGTTACATTTCCTCCCCCTATTTAAATTATGTCTGTGTTTTATTCCCGTAATATTTCCTTTTTATTCCCGTAACTTTCCCCTCACTCCTTTGTAAACTGTATCAGTGTTTTATTCTCGTAATATTTCCTCCCCCCTATTTAAATTGTGTCTGACTTTTATTCCCGTAATATTTCCCTCACGTTTTAATAAATAGTATCTGTGTTTTATTAAGATAATGTTCTACACGCTCGTTTATAAATTTTGGGTATTTTCTATTCCCGTAACATTCCCCTCTCTCCTTTGTAAACTGTATCTGTTTTATTCCCGTAAAATTTCCTCCCCCCATTCAAATTGTGTCTGAGTTTTATTCCCGTAATATTTCCCTCACGTTTTAATAAATAGTATCTGTGTTTTATTCAGATAATGTTCTACTCGCTCCTTTATAAATTTTGGGTATTTTCTATTCCCGGTAACTTTCTCCTCACTCCTTTGTAAACTGTATCTGTGTTTTATTCCCGTAACATTTACTCCCCCCTATGTAAATTGTGTTTGTGTTTTATTCCCGTTATATTTCCGTTTTATACCCCTAACCTTCCCCTCACTCCTTTGTAAACTGTATCTGTGTTTTATTCCGCAACATTTCCTCCGCCCTGTTAAATTGTGTCTGTGTTTTATTCCCGTAATATTTCCTTTTTATTCCCGTAACTTTCCCCTCACTCCTTTGTAAACTGTATCTGTGTTTTATGTCCGTAACATTTCCTCCGCCCTATTTAAATTGTGTCTGTGTTTTATTCCCGTAATATTTCCTTTTTTTCCCGTAATTTTCCCCTCACTCCTTTGTAAACTGTATCAGTGTTTTATTCTCGTAATATTTCCTCCCCCCTATTTAAATTGTGTCTGACTTTTATTCCCGTAATATTTCCCTCACGTTTTAATAAATAGTATCTGTGTTTTATTCAGATAATGTTCTACACGCTCGTTTATAAATTTTGGGTATTTTCTATTCCCGTAACATTCCCCTCTCTCCTTTGTAAACTGTATCTGTTTTATTCCCGTAACATTTCCACCCCCCTGTTTAAATTGTGTCTGTGTTTTATTCCCGTAATATTTCCTTTTTATTCCCCTAACTTTCTCCACACTCCTTTGTAAACTGTATCTGTGTTTTATTCCCGTAACATTTCCTCCCCCTATTTAAATTGTGACTGTGTTTTATTCCCGTAATATTTCCTTTTTATTCCCGTAACTTTCCCCTCAGTCTTTTGTAAACTGTATCTGTGTTTTATTCCGCAACATTTCATCCCCACTGTTTAAATTGTGTCAATGTTTTATTCCCGTAATATTTCCTTTTTATTCCCGTAACTTTCCCATCACTCCTTTGTAAACTGTATCTGTGTTTTATTCCCATAACATTTCCACCCCACTATTTAAATTGTGTCTGAGTTTTATTCCCGTAATATTTCCCTCACGTTTTAATAAATAGTATCTGTGTTTTATTCAGATAATGTTCTACTCGCTCCTTTATAAATTTTGGGTATTTTCTATTCCCGTAACTTTCCCCTCACTCCTTTGTAAACTGTATCTGTGTTTTATTCCCGTAACAGTTGCTCCCCCTATTTAAATTGTTTCTGTGTTTTATTCCCGTAATAATTCCGTTTTATTCCCGTAACTTTACCCTCACTCCTTTGTAAATTGTATCTGTGTTTTATTCCCGTAACATTTCCTCCCCCTATTTAAATTGTGACTGTGTTTTATTCCCGCAATATTTCCGTTTTATTCCCCTAACTTTCCCCTCACTCCTTTGTAAACTGTATCTGTGTTTTATTCCGCAACATTTCCTCCCCCCTGTTTAAATTGTGTCTGTGTTTTATTCCCGTAATATTTCCTTTTTATTCCCGTAACTTTCCCCTCACTCCTTTGTAAACTGTATCTGTGTTTTATTCCCGTAACATTTCCTCCCCCCTATTTAAATTGTGTCTGAGTTTTATTCCCGTAATATTTCCCACACGTTTTAATAAATAGTATCTGTGTTTTATTCAGATAATGTTCTACTCGCTCCTTTATAAATTTTGGGTATTTTCTATTCCCGTAACTTTCCCCTCACTCCTTTGTAAACTGTATCTGTGTATTATTCCCGTAACAGTTGCTCCCCCTATTTAAATTGTTTCTGTGTTTTATTCCCGTAATAATTCCGTTTTATTCCCGTAACTTTACCCTCATTCCTTTGTAAATTGTATCTGTGTTTTATTCCCGTAACATTTCCTCCCCCTATTTAAATTGTGACTGTGTTTTATTCCCGTAATATTTCCGTTTTATTCCCCTAACTTTCCCCTCACTCCTTTGTAAACTGTATCTGTGTTTTATTCCGCAACATTTCCTCCCCCCTGTTTAAATTGTGTCTGTGTTTTATTCCCGTAATATTTCCTTTTAATTCCCCTAACTTTCCCCTCACTCCTTTGTAAACTGTATCTGTGTTTTATTCCCGTAACATTTCCTCCCCCCTATTTAAATTGTGTCTGAGTTTTATTCCCGTAATATTTCCCTCACGTTTTAATAAATAGTATCTGTGTTTTATTCAGATAATGTTCTACTCGCTCCTTTATAAATTTTGGGTATTTTCTATTCCCGTAACTTTCCCCTCACTCCTTTGTAAACTGTATCTGTGTTTTATTCCCGTAACATTTCCTCCCCCCCTATTTAAATTGTGTTTGTGTTTTATTCCCGTAATATTTCCTTTTTATTCCCGTAACTTTCCCCTCACTCCTTTGTAAACTGTATCTGTGTTTTTTTTCCCGTAAAATTTCCTCCCCCCATTCAAATTGTGTCTGAGTTTTATTCCCGTAATATTTCCCTCACGTTTTAATAAATAGTATCTGTGTTTTATTCAGATAATGTTCTACTCGCTCCTTTATAAATTTTGGGTATTTTCTATTCCCGTAACTATGCCCTCACTCCTTTGTAAACTGTATCTGTGTTTTATTCCCGTAACAGTTGCTCCCCCTATTTAAATTGTTTCTGTGTTTTATTCCCGTAATAATTCCGTTTTATTCCCCTAACATTCTCCACACTCCTTTGTAAACTGTATCTGTGTTTTATTCCCGTAACATTTCCTCCCCCTATTTAAATTGTGACTGTGTTTTATTCCCGTAATATTTACTTTTTATTCCCGTAACTTTCCCCTCAGTCCTTTGTAAACTGTATCTGTGTTTTATTCCCATATCATTTCCACCCCCCTATTTAAATTGTGTCTGAGTTTTATTCCCGTAATATTTCCCTCACGTTTTAATAAATAGTATCTGTGTTTTATTCAGATAATGTTCTACTCGCTCCTTTATAAATTTTGGGTATTTTCTATTCCCGTAACTATGTCCTCACTCCTTTGTAAACTGTATCTGTGTTTTATTCCCGTAACAGTTGCTCCCCCTATTTAAATTGTTTCTGTGTTTTATTCCCGTAATAATTCCGTTTTATTCCCGTAACTTTACCCTCACTCCTTTGTAAATTGTATCTGTGTTTTATTCCCGTAACATTTCCTCCCCCTATTTAAATTGTGACTGTGTTTTATTCCCGTAATATTTCCGTTTTATTCCCCTAACTTTCCCCTCACTCCTTTGTAAACTGTATCTGTGTTTTATTCCGCAACATTTCCTCCCCCCTGTTTAAATTGTGTCTGTGTTTTATTCCCGTAATATTTCCTTTTTATTCCCGTAACTTTCCCCTCACTCCTTTGTAAACTGTATCTGTGTTTTATTCCCGTAACATTTCCTCCCCCCTATTTAAATTGTGTCTGAGTTTTATTCCCGTAATATTTCCCTCACGTTTTAATAAATAGTATCTGTGTTTTATTCAGATAATGTTCTACTCGCTCCTTTATAAATTTTGGGTATTTTCTATTCCCGTAACTTTCCCCTCACTCCTTTGTAAACTGTATCTGTGTTTTATTCCCGTAACATTTCCTCCCCCCCTATCTAAATTGTGTTTGTGTTTTATTCCCGTAATATTTCCTTTTTATTCCCGTAACTTTCCCCTCACTCCTTTGTAAACTGTATCTGTGTTTTTTTCCCGTAAAATTTCCTCCCCCCATTCAAATTGTGTCTGAGTTTTATTCCCGTAATATTTCCCTCACGTTTTAATAAATAGTATCTGTGTTTTATTCAGATAATGTTCTACTCGCTCCTTTATAAATTTTGGGTATTTTCTATTCCCGGTAACTTTCTCCTCACTCCTTCGTAAACTGTATCTGTGTTTCATTCCCGTAACATTTCATCCCCCCTATGTAAATAGTGTTTGTGTTTTATTCCCGTTATATTTCCGTTTTATACCCCTAACTTTCCCCTCACTCCTTTGTAAACTGTATCTGTGTTTTATTTCGCAACATTTCCTCCACCCTGTTTAAATTGTGTCTGTGTTTTATTCCCGTAATATTTCCTTTTTATTCCCGTAACTTTCCCCTCACTCCTTTGTAAACTGTATCTGTGTTTTATGTCCGTAACATTTCCTCCGCCCTATTTAAATTGTGTCTGTGTTTTATTCCCGTAATATTTCCTTTTTTTCCCGTAATTTTCCCCTCACTCCTTTGTAAACTGTATCAGTGTTTTATTCTCGTAATATTTCCTCCCCCCTATTTAAATTGTGTCTGACTTTTATTCCCGTAATATTTCCCTCACGTTTTAATAAATAGTATCTGTGTTTTATTCAGATAATGTTCTACACGCTCGTTTATAAATTTTGGGTATTTTCTATTCCCGTAACATTCCCCTCTCTCCTTTGTAAACTGTATCTGTTTTATTCCCGTATCATTTCCACCCCCCTGTTTAAATTGTGTCTGTGTTTTATTCCCGTAATATTTCCTTTTTATTCCCCTAACTTTCTCCACACTCCTTTGTAAACTGTATCTGTGTTTTATTCCAGTAACATTTCCTCCCCCTGTTTAAATTGTGACTGTGTTTTATTCCCGTAATATTTCCTTTTTTTCCCGTAATTTTCCCCTCACTCCTTTGTAAACTGTATCTGTGTTTTATTCCCGTAACATTTCCTCCCCCTATTTAAATTGTGACTGTGTTTTATTCCCGTAATATTTCCTTTTTATTCCCGTTACTTTCCCCTCAGTCCTTTGTAAACTGTATCTGTGTTTTATTCCGCAACATTTCATCCCCACTGTTTAAATTGTGTCTATGTTTTATTTCCGTAATATTTCCTTTTTATTCCCGTAACTTTCCCATCACTCCTTTGTAAACTGTATCTGTGTTTTATTCCCATAACATTTCTACCCCCCTATTTAAATTGTGTCTGAGTTTTATTCCCGTAATATTTCCCTCACGTTTTAATAAATAGTATCTGTGTTTTATTCAGATAATGTTCTACTCGCTCCTTTATAAATTTTGGGTATTTTCTATTCCCGTAACTTTCCCCCCACTCCTTTGTAAACTGTATCTGTGTTTTATTCCCGTAACAGTTGCTCCACCTATTTAAATAGTTTCTGTGTTTTATTCCCGTAATAATTCCGTTTTATTCCCGTAACTTTACCCTCACTCCTTTGTAAATT
The DNA here is from genome assembly GCF_036971445.1 of Narcine bancroftii. Taxonomy (NCBI): domain Eukaryota; kingdom Metazoa; phylum Chordata; class Chondrichthyes; order Torpediniformes; family Narcinidae; genus Narcine; species Narcine bancroftii. The sequence continues at coordinate 5,237,699 of NW_027211800.1, read as the reverse complement.
GTATCTGTGTTTTATTCCCGTAACATTTCCTCCCCCTATTTAAATTCTGACTGTGTTTTATTCCCGTAATATTTCCGTTTTATTCCCCTAACTTTCCCCTCACTCCTTTGTAAACTGTATCTGTGTTTTATTCCGCAACATTCCCTCCCCCCTGTTTAAATTGTGTCTGTGTTTTATTCCCGTAATATTTCCTTTTTATTCCCGTAACTTTCCCCTCACTCCTTTGTAAACTGTATCTGTGTTTTATTCCCGTATCATTTCCTCCCCCCTATTTAAATTGTGTCTGACTTTTATTCCCGTAATATTTCCCTCACGTTTTAATAAATAGTATCTGTGTTTTATTAAGATAATGTTCTACACGCTCGTTTATAAATTTTGGGTATTTTCTATTCCCGTAACATTCCCCTCTCTCCTTTGTAAACTGTATCTGTTTTATACCCGTAACATTTCCACCCCCCTGTTTAAATTGTGTCTGTGTTTTATTCCCGTAATATTTCCTTTTTATTCCCGTAACTTTCCCCTCAGTCCTTTGTAAACTGTATCTGTGTTTTATTCCGCAACATTTCATCCCCACTGTTTAAATTGTGTCTATGTTTTATTCCCGTAATATTTCCTTTTTATTCCCGTAACTTTCCCATCACTCCTTTGTAAACTGTATCTGTGTTTTATTCCCATAACATTTCCACCCCCCTATTTAAATTGTGTCTGAGTTTTATTCCCGTAATATTTCCCACACGTTTTAATAAATAGTATCTGTGTTTTATTCAGATAATGTTCTACTCGCTCCTTTATAAATTTTGGGTATTTTCTATTCCCGTAACTTTCCCCTCACTCCTTTGTAAACTGTATCTGTGTATTATTCCCATAACAGTTGCTCCCCCTATTTAAATTGTTTCTGTGTTTTATTCCCGTAATAATTCCGTTTTATTCCCGTAACTTTACCCTCATTCCTTTGTAAATTGTATCTGTGTTTTATTCCCGTAACATTTCCTCCCCCTATTTAAATTCTGACTGTGTTTTATTCCCGTAATATTTCCGTTTTATTCCCCTAACTTTCCCCTCACTCCTTTGTAAACTGTATCTGTGTTTTATTCCGCAACATTTCCTCCCCCCTGTTTAAATTGTGTCTGTGTTTTATTCCCGTAATATTTCCTTTTTATTCCCGTAACTTTCCCCTCACTCCTTTGTAAAATGTATCTGTGTTTTATTCCCGTAACATTTCCTCCCCCCTATTTAAATTGTGTCTGAGTTTTATTCCCGTAATATTTCCCTCACGTTTTAATAAATAGTATCTGTGTTTTATTCAGATAATGTTCTACTCGCTCCTTTATAAATTTTGGGTATTTTCTATTCCCGTAACTTTCCCCTCACTCCTTTGTAAACTGTATCTGTGTTTTATTCCCGTAACATTTCCTCCCCCCCTATTTAAATTGTGTTTGTGTTTTATTCCCGTAATATTTCCTTTTTATTCCCGTAACTTTCCCCTCACTCCTTTGTAAACTGTATCTGTGTTTTTTTTCCCGTAAAATTTCCTCCCCCCATTCAAATTGTGTCTGAGTTTTATTCCCGTAATATTTCCCTCACGTTTTAATAAATAGTATCTGTGTTTTATTCAGATAATGTTCTACTCGCTCCTTTATAAATTTTGGGTATTTTCTATTCCCGGTAACTTTCTCCTCACTCCTTTGTAAACTGTATCTGTGTTTTATTCCCGTAACATTTCCTCCCCCCTATGTAAATTGTGTTTGTGTTTTATTCCCGTTATATTTCCGTTTTATACCCCTAACCTTCCCCTCACTCCTTTGTAAACTGTATCTGTGTTTTATTCCGCAACATTTCCTCCGCCCTGTTTAAATTGTGTCTGTGTTTTATTCCCGTAATATTTCCTTTTTATTCCCGTAACTTTCCCCTCACTCCTTTGTAAACTGTATCTGTGTTTTATGTCCGTAACATTTCCTCCGCCCTATTTAAATTGTGTCTGTGTTTTATTCCCGTAATATTTCCTTTTTTTCCCGTAATTTTCCCCTCACTCCTTTGTAAACTGTATCAGTGTTTTATTCTCGTAATATTTCCTCCCCCCTATTTAAATTGTGTCTGACTTTTATTCCCGTAATATTTCCCTCACGTTTTAATAAATAGTATCTGTGTTTTATTCAGATAATGTTCTACACGCTCGTTTATAAATTTTGGGTATTTTCTATTCCCGTAACATTCCCCTCTCTCCTTTGTAAACTGTATCTGTTTTATTCCCGTAACATTTCCACCCCCCTGTTTAAATTGTGTCTGTGTTTTATTCCCGTAATATTTCCTTTTTATTCCCCTAACTTTCTCCACACTCCTTTGTAAACTGTATCTGTGTTTTATTCCCGTAACATTTCCTCCCCCTATTTAAATTGTGACTGTGTTTTATTCCCGTAATATTTCCTTTTTATTCCCGTAACTTTCCCCTCAGTCTCTTGTAAACTGTATCTGTGTTTTATTCCGCAACATTTCATCCCCACTGTTTAAATTGTGTCAATGTTTTATTCCCGTAATATTTCCCTTTTATTCCCGTAACTTTCCCATCACTCCTTTGTAAACTGTATCTGTGTTTTATTCCCATAACATTTCCACCCCCCTATTTAAATTGTGTCTGAGTTTTATTCCCGTAATATTTCCCTCACGTTTTAATAAATAGTATCTGTGTTTTATTCAGATAATGTTCTACTCGCTCCTTTATAAATTTTGGGTATTTTCTATACCCGTAACTTTCCCCTCACTCCTTTGTAAACTGTATCTGTGTTTTATTCCCGTAACAGTTGCTCCCCCTATTTAAATTGTTTCTGTGTTTTATTCCCGTAATAATTCCGTTTTATTCCCGTAACTTTACCCTCACTCCTTTGTAAATTGTATCTGTGTTTTATTCCCGTAACATTTCCTCCCCCTATTTAAATTGTGACTGTGTTTTATTCCCGTAATATTTCCGTTTTATTCCCCTAACTTTCCCCTCACTCCTTTGTAAACTGTATCTGTGTTTTATTCCGCAACATTTCCTCCCCCCTGTTTAAATTGTGTCTGTGTTTTATTCCCGTAATATTTCCTTTTTATTCCCGTATATTTCCCCTCACTCCTTTGTAAACTGTATCTGTGTTTTATTCCCGTAACATTTCCTCCCCCCTATTTAAATTGTGTCTGAGTTTTATTCCCGTAATATTTCCCTCACATTTTAATAAATAGTATCTGTGTTTTATTAAGATAATGTTCTACACGCTCGTTTATAAATTTTGGGTATTTTCTATTCCCGTAACATTCCCCTCTCTCCTTTGTAAACTGTATCTGTTTTATTCCCGTAACATTTCCACCCCCCTGTTTAAATTGTGTCTGTGTTTTATTCCCGTAATATTTCCTTTTTATTCCCCTAACTTTCTCCACACTCCTTTGTAAACTGTATCTGTGTTTTATTCCCGTAACATTTCCTCCCCCTATTTAAATTGTGACTGTGTTTTATTCCCGTAATATTTCCTTTTTATTCCCGTAACTTTCCCCTCAGTCCTTTGTAAACGGTATCTGTGTTTTATTCCGCAACATTTCATCCCCACTGTTTAAATTGTGTCTATGTTTTATTCCCGTAATATTTCCTTTTTATTCCCGTAACTTTCCCATCACTCCTTTGTAAACTGTATCTGTGTTTTATTCCCATAACATTTCCACCCCCCTATTTAAATTGTGTCTGAGTTTTATTCCCGTAATATTTCCCACACGTTTTAATAAATAGTATCTGTGTTTTATTCAGATAATGTTCTACTCGCTCCTTTATAAATTTTGGGTATTTTCTATTCCCGTAACTTTCCCCTCACTCCTTTGTAAACTGTATCTGTGTATTATTCCCGTAACAGTTGCTCCCCCTATTTAAATTGTTTCTGTGTTTTATTCCCGTAATAATTCCGTTTTATTCCCGTAACTTTACCCTCATTCCTTTGTAAATTGTATCTGTGTTTTATTCCCGTAACATTTCCTCCCCCTATTTAATTTCTGACTGTGTTTTTTTCCCGTAATATTTCCGTTTTATTCCCCTAACTTTCCCCTCACTCCTTTGTAAACTGTATCTGTGTTTTATTCCGCAACATTTCCTCCCCCCTGTTTAAATTGTGTCTGTGTTTTATTCCCGTAATATTTCCTTTTTATTCCCGTAACTTTCCCCTCACTCCTTTGTAAACTGTATCTGTGTTTTATTCCCGTAACATTTCCTCCCCCCTATTTAAATTGTGTCTGAGTTTTATTCCCGTAATATTTCCCTCACGTTTTAATAAATAGTATCTGTGTTTTATTCAGATAATGTTCTACTCGCTCCTTTATAAATTTTGGGTATTTTCTATTCCCGTAACTTTCCCCTCACTCCTTTGTAAACTGTATCTGTGTTTTATTCCCGTAACATTTCCTCCCCCTATTTAAATTGTGACTGTGTTTTATTCCCGTAATATTTCCTTTTTATTCCCGTAACTTTCCCCTCAGTCTTTTGTAAACTGTATCTGTGTTTTATTCCGCAACATTTCATCCCCACTGTTTAAATTGTGTCAATGTTTTATTCCCGTAATATTTCCCTTTTATTCCCGTAACTTTCCCATCACTCCTTTGTAAACTGTATCTGTGTTTTATTCCCATAACATTTCCACCCCCCTATTTAAATTGTGTCTGAGTTTTATTCCCGTAATATTTCCCTCACGTTTTAATAAATAGTATCTGTGTTTTATTCAGATAATGTTCTACTCGCTCCTTTATAAATTTTGGGTATTTTCTATTCCCGTAACTTTCCCCTCACTCCTTTGTAAACTGTATCTGTGTTTTATTCCCGTAACAGTTGCTCCCCCTATTTAAATTGTTTCTGTGTTTTATTCCCGTAATAATTCCGTTTTATTCCCGTAACTTTACCCTCACTCCTTTGTAAATTGTATCTGTGTTTTATTCCCGTAACATTTCCTCCCCCTATTTAAATTGTGACTGTGTTTTATTCCCGTAATATTTCCGTTTTATTCCCCTAACTTTCCCCTCACTCCTTTGTAAACTGTATCTGTGTTTTATTCCGCAACATTTCCTCCCCCCTGTTTAAATTGTGTCTGTGTTTTATTCCCGTAATATTTCCTTTTTATTCCCGTAACTTTCCCCTCACTCCTTTGTAAAGTGTATCTGTGTTTTATTCCCGTAACATTTCCTCCCCCCTATTTAAATTGTGTCTGAGTTTTATTCCCGTAATATTTCCCTCACATTTTAATAAATAGTATCTGTGTTTTATTAAGATAATGTTCTACACGCTCGTTTATAAATTTTGGGTATTTTCTATTCCCGTAACATTCCCCTCTCTCCTTTGTAAACTGTATCTGTTTTATTCCCGTAACATTTCCACCCCCCTGTTTAAATTGTGTCTGTGTTTTATTCCCGTAATATTTCCTTTTTATTCCCCTAACTTTCTCCACACTACTTTGTAAACTGTATCTGTGTTTTATTCCCGTAACATTTCCTCCCCCTATTTAAATTGTGACTGTGTTTTATTCCCGTAATATTTCCTTTTTATTCCCGTAACTTTCCCCTCAGTCCTTTGTAAACGGTATCTGTGTTTTATTCCGCAACATTTCATCCCCACTGTTTAAATTGTGTCTATGTTTTATTCCCGTAATATTTCCTTTTTATTCCCGTAACTTTCCCATCACTCCTTTGTAAACTGTATCTGTGTTTTATTCCCATAACATTTCCACCCCCCTATTTAAATTGTGTCTGAGTTTTATTCCCGTAATATTTCCCACACGTTTTAATAAATAGTATCTGTGTTTTATTCAGATAATGTTCTACTCGCTCCTTTATAAATTTTGGGTATTTTCTATTCCCGTAACTTTCCCCTCACTCCTTTGTAAACTGTATCTGTGTATTATTCCCGTAACAGTTGCTCCCCCTATTTAAATTGTTTCTGTGTTTTATTCCCGTAATAATTCCGTTTTATTCCCGTAACTTTACCCTCATTCCTTTGTAAATTGTATCTGTGTTTTATTCCCGTAACATTTCCTCCCCCTATTTAAATTCTGACTGTGTTTTATTCCCGTAATATTTCCGTTTTATTCCCCTAACTTTCCCCTCACTCCTTTGTAAACTGTATCTGTGTTTTATTCCGCAACATTTCCTCCCCCCTGTTTAAATTGTGTCTGTGTTTTATTCCCGTAATATTTCCTTTTTATTCCCGTAACTTTCCCCTCACTCCTTTGTAAACTGTATCTGTGTTTTATTCCCGTAACATTTCCTCCCCCCTATTTAAATTGTGTCTGAGTTTTATTCCCGTAATATTTCCCTCACGTTTTAATAAATAGTATCTGTGTTTTATTCAGATAATGTTCTACTCGCTCCTTTATAAATTTTGGGTATTTTCTATTCCCGTAACTTTCCCCTCACTCCTTTGTAAACTGTATCTGTGTTTTATTCCCGTAACATTTCCTCCCCCCCTATTTAAATTGTGTTTGTGTTTTATTCCCGTAATATTTCCTTTTTATTCCCGTAACTTTCCCCTCACTCCTTTGTAAACTGTATCTGTGTTTTTTTTCCCGTAAAATTTCCTCCCCCCATTCAAATTGTGTCTGAGTTTTATTCCCGTAATATTTCCCTCACGTTTTAATAAATAGTATCTGTGTTTTATTCAGATAATGTTCTACTCGCTCCTTTATAAATTTTGGGTATTTTCTATTCCCGGTAACTTTCTCTTCACTCCTTTGTAAACTGTATCTGTGTTTTATTCCCCTAACATTTCCTCCCCCCTATGTAAATTGTGTTTGTGTTTTATTCCCGTTATATTTCCGTTTTATACCCCTAACTTTCCCCTCACTCCTTTGTAAACTGTATCTGTGTTTTATTCCGCAACATTTCCTCCGCCCTGTTTAAATTGTGTCTGTGTTTTATTCCCGTAATATTTCCTTTTTATTCCCGTAACTTTCCCCTCACTCCTTTGTAAACTGTATCTGTGTTTTATGTCCGTAACATTTCCTCCGCCCTATTTAAATTGTGTCTGTGTTTTATTCCCGTAATATTTCCTTTTTTTCCCGTAATTTTCTCCTCACTCCTTTGTAAACTGTATCAGTGTTTTATTCTCGTAATATTTCCTCCCCCTATTTAAATTGTGTCTGACTTTTATTCCCGTAATATTTCCCTCACGTTTTAATAAATAGTATCTGTGTTTTATTCAGATAATGTTCTACACGCTCGTTTATAAATTTTGGGTATTTTCTATTCCCGTAACATTCCCCTCTCTCCTTTGTAAACTGTATCTGTTTTATTCCCGTAACATTTCCACCCCCCTGTTTAAATTGTGTCTGTGTTTTATTCCCGTAATATTTCCTTTTTATTCCCCTAACTTTCTCCACACTCCTTTGTAAACTGTATCTGTGTTTTATTCCCGTAACATTTCCTCCCCCTATTTAAATTGTGACTGTGTTTTATTCCCGTAATATTTCCTTTTTATTCCCGTAACTTTCCCCTCAGTCTTTTGTAAACTGTATCTGTGTTTTATTCCGCAACATTTCATCCCCACTGTTTAAATTGTGTCTATGTTTTATTCCCGTAATATTTCCTTTTTATTCCCGTAACTTTCCCATCACTCCTTTGTAAACTGTATCTGTGTTTTATACCCATAACATTTCCACCTCCCTATTTAAATTGTGTCTGAGTTTTATTCCCGTAATATTTCCCTCACGTTTTAATAAATAGTATCTGTGTTTTATTCAGATAATGTTCTACTCGCTCCTTTATAAATTTTGGGTATTTTCTATTCCCGTAACTTTCCCCTCACTCCTTTGTAAACTGTATCTGTGTTTTATTCCCGTAACAGTTGCTCCCCCTATTTAAATTGTTTCTGTGTTTTATTCCCGTAATAATTCCGTTTTATTCCCGTAACTTTACCCTCACTCCTTTGTAAATTGTATCTGTGTTTTATTCCCGTAACATTTCCTCCCCCCATTCAAATTGTGTCTGAGTTTTATTCCCGTAATATTTCCCTCACGTTTTAATAAATAGTATCTGTGTTTTATTCAGATAATGTTCTACTCGCTCCTTTATAAATTTTGGGTATTTTCTATTCCCGGTAACTTTCTCCTCACTCCTTTGTAAACTGTATCTGTGTTTTATTCCCGTAACATTTCCTCCCCCCTATGTAAATTGTGTTTGTGTTTTATTCCCGTTATATTTCCGTTTTATACCCCTAACTTTCCCCTCACTCCTTTGTAAACTGTATCTGTGTTTTATTCCGCAACATTTCCTCCGCCCTGTTTAAATTGTGTCTGTGTTTTATTCCCGTAATATTTCCTTTTTATTCCCGTAACTTTCCCCTCACTCCTTTGTAAACTGTATCTGTGTTTTATGTCCGTAACATTTCCTCCGCACTATTTAAATTGTGTCTGTGTTTTATTCCCGTAATATTTCCGTTTTTCCCGTAATTTTCCCCTCACTCCTTTGTAAACTGTATCAGTGTTTTATTCTCGTAATATTTCCTCCCCACTATTTAAATTGTGTCTGACTTTTATTCCCGTAATATTTCCCTCACGTTTTAATAAATAGTATCTGTGTTTTATTCAGATAATGATCTACACGCTCGTTTATAAATTTTGGGTATTTTCTATTCCCGTAACATTCCCCTCTCTCCTTTGTAAACTGTATCTGTTTTATTCCCGTATCATTTCCACCCCCCTGTTTAAATTGTGTCTGTGTTTTATTCCCGTAATATTTCCTTTTTATTCCCCTAACTTTCTCCACACTCCTTTGTAAACTGTATCTGTGTTTTATTCCAGTAACATTTCCTCCCCCTGTTTAAATTGTGACTGTGTTTTATTCCCGTAATATTTCCTTTTTTTCCCGTAATTTTCCCCTCACTCCTTTGTAAACTGTATCTGTGTTTTATTCCCGTAACATTTCCTCCCCCTATTTAAATTGTGACTGTGTTTTATTCCCGTAATATTTCCTTTTTATTCCCGTTACTTTCCCCTCAGTCCTTTGTAAACTGTATCTGTGTTTTATTCCGCAACATTTCATCCCCACTGTTTAAATTGTGTCTATGTTTTATTTCCGTAATATTTCCTTTTTATTCCCGTAACTTTCCCATCACTCCTTTGTAAACTGTATCTGTGTTTTATTCCCATAACATTTCTACCCCCCTATTTAAATTGTGTCTGAGTTTTATTCCCGTAATATTTCCCTCACGTTTTAATAAATAGTATCTGTGTTTTATTCAGATAATGTTCTACTCGCTCCTTTATAAATTTTGGGTATTTTCTATTCCCGTAACTTTCCCCCCACTCCTTTGTAAACTGTATCTGTGTTTTTTTCCCGTAACAGTTGCTCCCCCTATTTAAATTGTTTCTGTGTTTTATTCCCGTAATAATTCCGTTTTATTCCCGTAACTTTACCCTCACTCCTTTGTAAATTGTATCTGTGTTTTATTCCCGTAACATTTCCTCCCCCTATTTAAATTCTGACTGTGTTTTATTCCCGTAATATTTCCGTTTTATTCCCCTAACTTTCCCCTCACTCCTTTGTAAACTGTATCTGTGTTTTATTCCGCAACATTCCCTCCCCCCTGTTTAAATTGTGTCTGTGTTTTATTCCCGTAATATTTCCTTTTTATTCCCGTAACTTTCCCCTCACTCCTTTGTAAACTGTATCTGTGTTTTATTCCCGTATCATTTCCTCCCCCCTATTTAAATTGTGTCTGACTTTTATTCCCGTAATATTTCCCTCACGTTTTAATAAATAGTATCTGTGTTTTATTAAGATGATGTTCTACACGCTCGTTTATAAATTTTGGGTATTTTCTATTCCCCTAACATTCCCCTCTCTCCTTTGTAAACTGTATCTGTTTTATTCCCGTAACATTTCCACCCCCCTGTTTAAATTGTGTCTGTGTTTTATTCCCGTAATATTTCCTTTTTATTCCCCTAACTTTCTCCACACTCCTTTGTAAACTGTATCTGTGTTTTATTCCCGTAACATTTCCTCCCCCTATTTAAATTGTGACTGTGCTTTATTCCCGTAATATTTCCTTTTTATTCCCGTAACTTTCCCCTCAGTCCTTTGTAAACTGTATCTGTGTTTTATTCCGCAACATTTCATCCCCACTGTTTAAATTGTGTCTATGTTTTATTCCCGTAATATTTCCTTTTTATTCCCGTAACTTTCCCATCACTCCTTTGTAAACTGTATCTGTGTTTTATTCCCATAACATTTCCACCCCCCTATTTAAATTGTGCCTGAGTTTTATTCCCGTAATATTTCCCACACGTTTTAATAAATAGTATCTGTGTTTTATTCAGATAATGTTCTACTCGCTCCTTTATAAATTTTGGGTATTTTCTATTCCCGTAACTTTCCCCTCACTCCTTTGTAAACTGTATCTGTGTATTATTCCCGTAACAGTTGCTCCCCCTATTTAAATTGTTTCTGTGTTTTATTCCCGTAATAATTCCGTTTTATTCCCGTAACTTTACCCTCATTCCTTTGTAAATTGTATCTGTGTTTTATTCCCGTAATATTTCCGTTTTATTCCCCTAACTTTCCCCTCACTCCTTTGTAAACTGTATCTGTGTTTTATTCCGCAACATTTCCTCCCCCCTGTTTAAATTGTGTCTGTGTTTTATTCCCGTAATATTTCCTTTTTATTCCCGTAACTTTCCCCTCACTCCTTTGTAAACTGTATCTGTGTTTTATTCCCGTAACATTTCCTCCCCCCTATTTAAATTGTGTCTGAGTTTTATTCCCGTAATATTTCCCTCACGTTTTAATAAATAGTATCTGTGTTTTATTCAGATAATGTTCTACTCGCTCCTTTATAAATTTTGGGTATTTTCTATTCCCGTAACTTTCCACTCACAGCTTTGTAAACTGTATCTGTGTTTTATTCCCGTAACATTTCCTCCCCCCCTATTTAAATTGTGTTTGTGTTTTACTCCCGTAATATTTCCTTTTTATTCCCGTAACTTTCCCCTCACTCCTTTGTAAACTGTATCTGTGTTTTTTTCCCGTAAAATTTCCTCCCCCCATTCAAATTGTGTCTGAGTTTTATTCCCGTAATATTTCCCTCACGTTTTAATAAATAGTATCTGTGTTTTATTCAGATAATGTTCTACTCGCTCCTTTATAAATTTTGGGTATTTTCTATTCCCGGTAACTTTCTCCTCACTCCTTTGTAAACTGTATCTGTGTTTTATTCCCGTAACATTTCCTCCCCCCTATGTAAATTGTGTTTGTGTTTTATTCCCGTTATATTTCCGTTTTATACCCCTAACCTTCCCCTCACTCCTTTGTAAACTGTATCTGTGTTTTATTCCGTAACATTTCCTCCGCCCTGTTTAAATTGTGTCTGTGTTTTATTCCCGTAATATTTCCTTTTTATTCCCGTAACTTTCCCCTCACTCCTTTGTAAACTGTATCTGTGTTTTATGTCCGTAACATTTCCTCCGCCCTATTTAAATTGTGTCTGTGTTTTATTCCCGTAATATTTCCTTTTTTTCCCGTAATTTTCCCCTCACTCCTTTGTAAACTGTATCAGTGTTTTATTCTCGTAATATTTCCTCCCCCCTATTTAAATTGTGTCTGACTTTTATTCCCGTAATATTTCCCTCACGTTTTAATAAATAGTATCTGTGTTTTATTCAGATAATGTTCTACACGCTCGTTTATAAATTTTGGGTATTTTCTATTCCCGTAACATTCCCCTCTCTCCTTTGTAAACTGTATCTGTTTTATTCCCGTAACATTTCCACCCCCCTGTTTAAATTGTGTCTGTGTTTTATTCCCGTAATATTTCCTTTTTATTCCCCTAACTTTCTCCACACTCCTTTGTAAACTGTATCTGTGTTTTATTCCCGTAACATTTCCTCCCCCTATTTAAATTGTGACTGTGTTTTATTCCCGTAATATTTCCTTTTTATTCCCGTAACTTTCCCCTCAGTCTTTTGTAAACTGTATCTGTGTTTTATTCCGCAACATTTCATCCCCACTGTTTAAATTGTGTCAATGTTTTATTCCCGTAATATTTCCCTTTTATTCCCGTAACTTTCCCATCACTCCTTTGTAAACTGTATCTGTGTTTTATTCCCATAACATTTCCACCCCCCTATTTAAATTGTGTCTGAGTTTTATTCCCGTAATATTTCCCTCACGTTTTAATAAATAGTATCTGTGTTTTATTCAGATAATGTTCTACTCGCTCCTTTATAAATTTTGGGTATTTTCTATTCCCGTAACTTTCCCCTCACTCCTTTGTAAACTGTATCTGTGTTTTATTCCCGTAACAGTTGCTCCCCCTATTTAAATTGTTTCTGTGTTTTATTCCCGTAATAATTCCGTTTTATTCCCGTAACTTTACCCTCACTCCTTTGTAAATTGTATCTGTGTTTTATTCCCGTAACATTTCCTCCCCCTATTTAAATTGTGACTGTGTTTTATTCCCGTAATATTTCCGTTTTATTCCCCTAACTTTCCCCTCACTCCTTTGTAAACTGTATCTGTGTTTTATTCCGCAACATTTCCTCCCCCCTGTTTAAATTGTGTCTGTGTTTTATTCCCGTAATATTTCCTTTTTATTCCCGTAACTTTCCCCTCACTCCTTTGTAAACTGTATCTGTGTTTTATTCCCGTAACATTTCCTCCCCCCTATTTAAATTGTGTCTGAGTTTTATTCCCGTAATATTTCCCTCACATTTTAATAAATAGTATCTGTGTTTTATTAAGATAATGTTCTACACGCTCGTTTATAAATTTTGGGTATTTTCTATTCCCGTAACATTCCCCTCTCTCCTTTGTAAACTGTATCTGTTTTATTCCCGTAACATTTCCACCCCCCTGTTTAAATTGTGTCTGTGTTTTATTCCCGTAATATTTCCTTTTTATTCCCCTAACTTTCTCCACACTCCTTTGTAAACTGTATCTGTGTTTTATTCCCGTAATATTTCCTCCCCCTATTTAAATTGTGACTGTGTTTTATTCCCGTAATATTTCCTTTTTATTCCCGTAACTTTCCCCTCAGTCCTTTGTAAACGGTATCTGTGTTTTATTCCGCAACATTTCATCCCCACTGTTTAAATTGTGTCTATGTTTTATTCCCGTAATATTTCCTTTTTATTCCCGTAACTTTCCCATCACTCCTTTGTAAACTGTATCTGTGTTTTATTCCCATAACATTTCCACCCCCCTATTTAAATTGTGTCTGAGTTTTATTCCCGTAATATTTCCCACACGTTTTAATAAATAGTATCTGTGTTTTATTCAGATAATGTTCTACTCGCTCCTTTATAAATTTTGGGTATTTTCTATTCCCGTAACTTTCCCCTCACTCCTTTGTAAACTGTATCTGTGTATTATTCCCGTAACAGTTGCTCCCCCTATTTAAATTGTTTCTGTGTTTTATTCCCGTAATAATTCCGTTTTATTCCCGTAACTGTACCCTCATTCCTTTGTAAATTGTATCTGTGTTTTATTCCCTTAACATTTCCTCCCCCATTTAATTTCTGACTGTGTTTTATTCCCGTAATATTTCCGTTTTATTCCCCTAACTTTCCCCTCACTCCTTTGTAAACTGTATCTGTGTTTTATTCCGCAACATTTCCTCCCCCCTGTTTAAATTGTGTCTGTGTTTTATTCCCGTAATATTTCCTTTTTATTCCCGTAACTTTCCCCTCACTCCTTTGTAAACTGTATCTGTGTTTTATTCCCGTAACATTTCCTCCCCCCTATTTAAATTGTGTCTGAGTTTTATTCCCGTAATATTTCCCTCACGTTTTAATAAATAGTATCTGTGTTTTATTCAGATAATGTTCTACTCGCTCCTTTATAAATTTTTGGTATTTTCTATTCCCGTAACTTTCCCCTCACTCCTTTGTAAACTGTATCTGTGTTTTATTCCCGTAACATTTCCTCCCCCTATTTAAATTGTGACTGTGTTTTATTCCCGTAATATTTCCTTTTTATTCCCGTAACTTTCCCCTCAGTCTTTTGTAAACTGTATCTGTGTTTTATTCCGCAACATTTCATCCCCACTGTTTAAATTGTGTCAATGTTTTATTCCCGTAATATTTCCCTTTTATTCCCGTAACTTTCCCAGCACTCCTTTGTAAACTGTATCTGTGTTTTATTCCCATAACATTTCCACCCCCCTATTTAAATTGTGTCTGAGTTTTATTCCCGTAATATTTCCCTCACGTTTTAATAAATAGTATCTGTGTTTTATTCAGATAATGTTCTACTCGCTCCTTTATAAATTTTGGGTATTTTCTATTCCCGTAACTTTCCCCTCACTCCTTTGTAAACTGTATCTGTGTTTTATTCCCGTAACAGTTGCTCCCCCTATTTAAATTGTTTCTGTGTTTTATTCCCGTAATAATTCCGTTTTATTCCCGTAACTTTACCCTCACTCCTTTGTAAATTGTATCTGTGTTTTATTCCCGTAACATTTCCTCCCCCTATTTAAATTGTGACTGTGTTTTATTCCCGTAATATTTCCGTTTTATTCCCCTAACTTTCCCCTCACTCCTTTGTAAACTGTATCTGTGTTTTATTCCGCAACATTTCCTCCCCCCTGTTTAAATTGTGTCTGTGTTTTATTCCCGTAATATTTCCTTTTTATTCCCGTAACTTTCCCCTCACTCCTTTGTAAACTGTATCTGTGTTTTATTCCCGTAACATTTCCTCCCCCCTATTTAAATTGTGTCTGAGTTTTATTCCCGTAATATTTCCCTCACATTTTAATAAATAGTATCTGTGTTTTATTAAGATAATGTTCTACACGCTCGTTTATAAATTTTGGGTATTTTCTATTCCCGTAACATTCCCCTCTCTCCTTTGTAAACTGTATCTGTTTTATTCCCGTAACATTTCCACCCCCCTGTTTAAATTGTGTCTGTGTTTTATTCCCGTAATATTTCCTTTTTATTCCCCTAACTTTCTCCACACTCCTTTGTAAACTGTATCTGTGTTTTATTCCCGTAACATTTCCTCCCCCTATTTAAATTGTGACTGTGTTTTATTCCCGTAATATTTCCTTTTTATTCCCGTAACTTTCCCCTCAGTCCTTTGTAAACGGTATCTGTGTTTTATTCCGCAACATTTCATCCCCACTGTTTAAATTGTGTCTATGTTTTATTCCCGTAATATTTCCTTTTTATTCCCGTAACTTTCCCATCACTCCTTTGTAAACTGTATCTGTGTTTTATTCCCATAACATTTCCACCCCCCTATTTAAATTGTGTCTGAGTTTTATTCCCGTAATATTTCCCACACGTTTTAATAAATAGTATCTGTGTTTTATTCAGATAATGTTCTACTCGCTCCTTTATAAATTTTGGGTATTTTCTATTCCCGTAACTTTCCCCTCACTCCTTTGTAAACTGTATCTGTGTATTATTCCCGTAACAGTTGCTCCCCCTATTTAAATTGTTTCTGTGTTTTATTCCCGTAATAATTCCGTTTTATTCCCGTAACTGTACCCTCATTCCTTTGTAAATTGTATCTGTGTTTTATTCCCGTAACATTTCCTCCCCCATTTAATTTCTGACTGTGTTTTATTCCCGTAATATTTCCGTTTTATTCCCCTAACTTTCCCCTCACTCCTTTGTAAACTGTATCTGTGTTTTATTCCGCAACATTTCCTCCCCCCTGTTTAAATTGTGTCTGTGTTTTATTCCCGTAATATTTCCTTTTTATTCCCGTAACTTTCCCCTCACTCCTTTGTAAACTGTATCTGTGTTTTATTCCCGTAACATTTCCTCCCCCCTATTTAAATTGTGTCTGAGTTTTATTCCCGTAATATTTCCCTCACGTTTTAATAAATAGTATCTGTGTTTTATTCAGATAATGTTCTACTCGCTCCTTTATAAATTTTGGGTATTTTCTATTCCCGTAACTTTCCCCTCACTCCTTTGTAAACTGTATCTGTGTTTTATTCCCGTAACAGTTGCTCCCCCTATTTAAATTGTTTCTGTGTTTTATTCCCGTAATAATTCCGTTTTATTCCCGTAACTTTACCCTCACTCCTTTGTAAATTGTATCTGTGTTTTATTCCCGTAACATTTCCTCCCCCTATTTAAATTGTGTCTGTGTTTTATTCCCGTAATATTTCCTTTTTATTCCCGTAACTTTCCCCTCAGTCTTTTGTAAACTGTATCTGTGTTTTATTCCGCAACATTTCATCCCCACTGTTTAAATTGTGTCAATGTTTTATTCCCGTAATATTTCCCTTTTATTCCCGTAACTTTCCCATCACTCCTTTGTAAACTGTATCTGTGTTTTATTCCCATAACATTTCCACCCCCCTATTTAAATTGTGTCTGAGTTTTATTCCCGTAATATTTCCCTCACGTTTTAATAAATAGTATCTGTGTTTTATTCAGATAATGTTCTACTCGCTCCTTTATAAATTTTGGGTATTTTCTATTCCCGTAACTTTCCCCTCACTCCTTTGTAAACTGTATCTGTGTTTTATTCCCGTAACAGTTGCTCCCCCTATTTAAATTGTTTCTGTGTTTTATTCCCGTAATAATTCCGTTTTATTCCCGTAACTTTACCCTCACTCCTTTGTAAATTGTATCTGTGTTTTATTCCCGTAACATTTCCTCCCCCTATTTAAATTGTGACTGTGTTTTATTCCCGTAATATTTCCGTTTTATTCCCCTAACTTTCCCCTCACTCCTTTGTAAACTGTATCTGTGTTTTATTCCGCAACATTTCCTCCCCCCTGTTTAAATTGTGTCTGTGTTTTATTCCCGTAATATTTCCTTTTTATTCCCGTAACTTTCCCCTCACTCCTTTGTAAACTGTATCTGTGTTTTATTCCCGTAACATTTCCTCCCCCCTATTTAAATTGTGTCTGAGTTTTATTCCCGTAATATTTCCCTCACATTTTAATAAATAGTATCTGTGTTTTATTAAGATAATGTTCTACACGCTCGTTTATAAATTTTGGGTATTTTCTATTCCCGTAACATTCCCCTCTCTCCTTTGTAAACTGTATCTGTTTTATTCCCGTAACATTTCCACCCCCCTGTTTAAATTGTGTCTGTGTTTTATTCCCGTAATATTTCCTTTTTATTCCCCTAACTTTCTCCACACTCCTTTGTAAACTGTATCTGTGTTTTATTCCCGTAACATTTCCTCCCCCTATTTAAATTGTGACTGTGTTTTATTCCCGTAATATTTCCTTTTTATTCCCGTAACTTTCCCCTCAGTCCTTTGTAAACGGTATCTGTGTTTTATTCCGCAACATTTCATCCCCACTGTTTAAATTGTGTCTATGTTTTATTCCCGTAATATTTCCTTTTTATTCCCGTAACTTTCCCATCACTCCTTTGTAAACTGTATCTGTGTTTTATTCCCATAACATTTCAACCCCCCTATTTAAATTGTGTCTGAGTTTTATTCCCGTAATATTTCCCACACGTTTTAATAAATTGTATCTGTGTTTTATTCAGATAATGTTCTACTCGCTCCTTTATAAATTTTGGGTATTTTCTATTCCCGTAACTTTCCCCTCACTCCTTTGTAAACTGTATCTGTGTATTATTCCCGTAACAGTTGCTCCCCCTATTTAAATTGTTTCTGTGTTTTATTCCCGTAATAATTCCGTTTTATTCCCGTAACTTTACCCTCATTCCTTTGTAAATTGTATCTGTGTTTTATTCCCGTAACATTTCCTCCCCCTATTTAAATTCTGACTGTGTTTTATTCCCGTAATATTTCCGTTTTATTCCCCTAACTTTCCCCTCACTCCTTTGTAAACTGTATCTGTGTTTTATTCCGCAACATTTCCTCCCCCCTGTTTAAATTGTGTCTGTGTTTTATTCCCGTAATATTTCCTTTTTATTCCCGTAACTTTCCCCTCACTCCTTTGTAAACTGTATCTGTGTTTTATTCCCGTAACATTTCCTCCCCCCTATTTAAATTGTGTCTGAGTTTTATTCCCGTAATATTTCCCTCACGTTTTAATAAATAGTATCTGTGTTTTATTCAGATAATGTTCTACTCGCTCCTTTATAAATTTTGGGTATTTTCTATTCCCGTAACTTTCCCCTCACTCCTTTGTAAACTGTATCTGTGTTTTATTCCCGTAACATTTCCTCCCCCCCTATTTAAATTGTGTTTGTGTTTTATTCCCGTAATATTTCCTTTTTATTCCCGTAACTTTCCCCTCACTCCTTTGTAAACTGTATCTGTGTTTTTTTTCCCGTAAAATTTCCTCCCCCCATTCAAATTGTGTCTGAGTTTTATTCCCGTAATATTTCCCTCACGTTTTAATAAATAGTATCTGTGTTTTATTCAGATAATGTTCTACTCGCTCCTTTATAAATTTTGGGTATTTTCTATTCCCGGTAACTTTCTCCTCACTCCTTTGTAAACTGTATCTGTGTTTTATTCCCCTAACATTTCCTCCCCCCTATGTAAATTGTGTTTGTGTTTTATTCCCGTTATATTTCCGTTTTATACCCCTAACTTTCCCCTCACTCCTTTGTAAACTGTATCTGTGTTTTATTCCGCAACATTTCCTCCGCCCTGTTTAAATTGTGTCTGTGTTTTATTCCCGTAATATTTCCTTTTTATTCCCGTAACTTTCCCCTCACTCCTTTGTAAACTGTATCTGTGTTTTATGTCCGTAACATTTCCTCCGCCCTATTTAAATTGTGTCTGTCTTTTATTCCCGTAATATTTCCTTTTTTTCCCGTAATTTTCCCCTCACTCCTTTGTAAACTGTATCAGTGTTTTATTCTCGTAATATTTCCTCCCCCTATTTAAATTGTGTCTGACTTTTATTCCCGTAATATTTCCCTCACGTTTTAATAAATAGTATCTGTGTTTTATTCAGATAATGTTCTACACGCTCGTTTATAAATTTTGGGTATTTTCTATTCCCGTAACATTCCCCTCTCTCCTTTGTAAACTGTATCTGTTTTATTCCCGTAACATTTCCACCCCCCTGTTTAAATTGTGTCTGTGTTTTATTCCCGTAATATTTCCTTTTTATTCCCCTAACTTTCTCCACACTCCTTTGTAAACTGTATCTGTGTTTTATTCCCGTAACATTTCCTCCCCCTATTTAAATTGTGACTGTGTTTTATTCCCGTAATATTTCCTTTTTATTCCCGTAACTTTCCCCTCAGTCTTTTGTAAACTGTATCTGTGTTTTATTCCGCAACATTTCATCCCCACTGTTTAAATTGTGTCTATGTTTTATTCCCGTAATATTTCCTTTTTATTCCCGTAACTTTCCCATCACTCCTTTGTAAACTGTATCTGTGTTTTATACCCATAACATTTCCACCTCCCTATTTAAATTGTGTCTGAGTTTTATTCCCGTAATATTTCCCTCACGTTTTAATAAATAGTATCTGTGTTTTATTCAGATAATGTTCTACTCGCTCCTTTATAAATTTTGGGTATTTTCTATTCCCGTAACTTTCCCCTCACTCCTTTGTAAACTGTATCTGTGTTTTATTCCCGTAACAGTTGCTCCCCCTATTTAAATTGTTTCTGTGTTTTATTCCCGTAATAATTCCGTTTTATTCCCGTAACTTTACCCTCACTCCTTTGTAAATTGTATCTGTGTTTTATTCCCGTAACATTTCCTCCCCCTATTTAAATTGTGACTGTGTTTTATTCCCGTAATATTTCCGTTTTATTCCCCTAACTTTCCCCTCACTCCTTTGTAAACTGTATCTGTGTTTTATTCCGCAACATTTCCTCCCCCCTGTTTAAATTGTGTCTGTGTTTTATTCCCGTAATATTTCCTTTTTATTCCCGTAACTTTCCCCTCACTCCTTTGTAAACTGTATCTGTGTTTTATTCCCGTAACATTTCCTCACCCCTATTTAAATTGTGTCTGAGTTTTATTCCCGTAATATTTCCCTCACATTTTAATAAATAGTATCTGTGTTTTATTCAGATAATGTTCTACTCGCTCCTTTATAAATTTTGGGTATTTTCTATTCCCGTAACTTTCCCCTCACTCCTTTGTAAACTGTATCTGTGTTTTATTCCCGTAACATTTCCTCCCCCCCTATTTAAATCGTGTTTGTGTTTTATTCCCGTAATATTTCCTTTTTATTCCCGTAACTTTCCCCTCACTCCTTTGTAAACTGTATCTGTGTTTTTTTCCAGTAAAATTTCCTCCCCCCATTCAAATTGTGTCTGAGTTTTATTCCCGTAATATTTCCCTCACGTTTTAATAAATAGTATCTGTGTTTTATTCAGATAATGTTCTACTCGCTCCTTTATAAATTTTGGGTATTTTCTATTCCCGGTAACTTTCTCCTCACTCCTTTGTAAACTGTATCTGTGTTTTATTCCCGTAACATTTCCTCCCCCCTATGTAAATTGTGTTTGTGTTTTATTCCCGTTATATTTCCGTTTTATACCCCTAACTTTCCCCTCACTCCTTTGTAAACTGTATCTGTGTTTTATTCCGCAACATTTCCTCCGCCCTGTTTAAATTGTGTCTGTGTTTTATTCCCGTAATATTTCCTTTTTATTCCCGTAACTTTCCCCTCACTCCTTTGTAAACTGTATCTGTGTTTTATGTCCGTAACATTTCCTCCGCACTATTTAAATTGTGTCTGTGTTTTATTCCCGTAATATTTCCGTTTTTCCCGTAATTTTCCCCTCACTCCTTTGTAAACTGTATCAGTGTTTTATTCTCGTAATATTTCCTCCCCCCTATTTAAATTGTGTCTGACTTTTATTCCCGTAATATTTCCCTCACGTTTTAATAAATAGTATCTGTGTTTTATTCAGATAAAGTTCTACACGCTCGTTTATAAATTTTGGGTATTTTCTATTCCCGTAACATTCCCCTCTCTCCTTTGTAAACTGTATCTGTTTTATTCCCGTAACTTTTCCACCCCCCTATTTAAATTGTGACTGTGTTTTATTCCCGTAATATTTCCTTTTTATTCCCGTAACTTTCCCCTCAGTCTTTTGTAAACTGTATCTGTGTTTTATTCCGCAACATTTCATCCCCACTGTTTAAATTGTGTCTATGTTTTATTCCCGTAATATTTCCTTTTTATTCCCGTAACTTTCCCATCACTCCTTTGTAAACTGTATCTGTGTTTTATACCCATAACATTTCCACCTCCCTATTTAAATTGTGTCTGAGTTTTATTCCCGTAATATTTCCCTCACGTTTTAATAAATAGTATCTGTGTTTTATTCAGATAATGTTCTACTCGCTCCTTTATAAATTTTGGGTATTTTCTATTCCCGTAACTTTCCCCTCACTCCTTTGTAAACTGTATCTGTGTTTTATTCCCGTAACAGTTGCTCCCCCTATTAAAATTGTTTCTGTGTTTTATTCCCGTAATAATTCCGTTTTATTCCCGTAACTTTACCCTCACTCCTTTGTAAATTGTATCTGTGTTTTATTCCCGTAACATTTCCTCCCCCTATTTAAATTGTGACTGTGTTTTATTCCCGTAATATTTCCGTTTTATTCCCCTAACTTTCCCCTCACTCCTTTGTAAACTGTATCTGTGTTTTATTCCGCAACATTTCCTCCCCCCTGTTTAAATTGTGTCTGTGTTTTATTCCCGTAATATTTCCTTTTTATTCCCGTAACTTTCCCCTCACTCCTTTGTAAACTGTATCTGTGTTTTATTCCCGTAACATTTCCTCCCCCCTATTTAAATTGTGTCTGAGTTTTATTCCCGTAATATTTCCCTCACATTTTAATAAATAGTATCTGTGTTTTATTCAGATAATGTTCTACTCGCTCCTTTATAAATTTTGGGTATTTTCTATTCCCGTAACTTTCCCCTCACTCCTTTGTAAACTGTATCTGTGTTTTATTCCCGTAACATTTCCTCCCCCCCCTATTTAAATCGTGTTTGTGTTTTATTCCCGTAATATTTCCTTTTTATTCCCGTAACTTTCCCCTCACTCCTTTGTAAACTGTATCTGTGTTTTTTTCCAGTAAAATTTCCTCCCCCCATTCAAATTGTGTCTGAGTTTTATTCCCGTAATTTTTCCCTCACGTTTTAATAAATAGTATCTGTGTTTTATTCAGATAATGTTCTACTCGCTCCTTTATAAATTTTGGGTATTTTCTATTCCCGGTAACTTTCTCCTCACTCCTTTGTAAACTGTATCTGTGTTTTATTCCCGTAACATTTCCTCCCCCCTATGTAAATTGTGTTTGTGTTTTATTCCCGTTATATTTCCGTTTTATACCCCTAACTTTCCCCTCACTCCTTTGTAAACTGTATCTGTGTTTTATTCCGCAACATTCCCTCCGTCCTGTTTAAATTGTGTCTGTGTTTTATTCCCGTAATATTTCCTTTTTATTCCCGTAACTTTCCCCTCACTCCTTTGTAAACTGTATCTGTGTTTTATGTCCGTAACATTTCCTCCGCACTATTTAAATTGTGTCTGTGTTTTATTCCCGTAATATTTCCGTTTTTCCCGTAATTTTCCCCTCACTCCTTTGTAAACTGTATCAGTGTTTTATTCTCGTAATATTTCCTCCCCCCTATTTAAATTGTGTCTGACTTTTATTCCCGTAATATTTCCCTCACGTTTTAATAAATAGTATCCGTGTTTTATTCAGATAAAGTTCTACACGCTCGTTTATAAATTTTGGGTATTTTCTATTCCCGTAACATTCCCCTCTCTCCTTTGTAAACTGTATCTGTTTTATTCCCGTAACTTTTCCACCCCCCTGTTTAAATTGTGTCTGTGTTTTATTCCCGTAATATTTCCTTTTTATTCCCCTAACTTTCTCCACACTCCTTTGTAAACTGTATCTGTGTTTTATTCCCGTAACATTTCCTCCCCCTATTTAAATTGTGACTGTGTTTTATTCCCCTAATATTTCCTTTTTATTCCCGTAACTTTCCCTTCACTCCTTTGTAAACTGTATCTGTGTTTTATTCCCGTAACATTTCCTCCCCCCTATTTAAATTGTGTCTGAGTTTTATTTCTGTAATATTTCCCTCACGTTTTAATAAATAGTATCTGTGTTTTATTCAGATAATGTTCTACTCGCTCCTTTATAAATTTTGGGTATTTTCTATTCCCGTAACTTTCCCCTCACTCCTTTGTAAACTGTATCTGTGTTTTATTCCCGTAACATTTCCTCCCCCCCTATTTAAATTGTGTTTGTGTTTTATTCCCGTAATATTTCCTTTTTATTCCCGTAACTTTCCCCTCACTCCTTTGTAAACTGTATCTGTGTTTTTTTTCCCGTAAAATTTCCTCCCCCCATTCAAATTGTGTCTGAGTTTTATTCCCGTAATATTTCCCTCACCTTTTAATAAATAGTATCTGTGTTTTATTCAGATAATGTTCTACTCGCTCCTTTATAAATTTTGGGTATTTTCTATTCCCGGTAACTTTCTCCTCACTCCTTTGTAAACTGTATCTGCGTTTTATTCCCGTAACATTTCCTCCCCCCTATGTAAATTGTGTTTGTGTTTTATTCCCGTTATATTTCCGTTTTATACCCCTAACTTTCCCCTCACTCCTTTGTAAACTGTATCTGTATTTTATTCCGCAACATTTCCTCCGCCCTGTTTAAATTGTGTCTGTGTTTTTTTCACGTAATATTTCCTTTTTATTCCCGTAACTTTCCCCTCACTCCTTTGTAAACTGTATCTGTGTTTTATTCACGTAACATTTCCTCCCCCCTATTTAAATTGTGTCTGAGTTTTATTCCCGTAATATTTCCCTCACGTTTTAATAAATAGTATCTGTGTTTTATTCCGATAATGTTCTACACGCTCCTTTATAAATTTTGGGTGTTTTCTATTCCCGTAACGTTCACCTCACTCCTTTGTAAACTGTATTTGTTTTATTCCAGTAACATTTCCACCCCCTGTTTAAATTGTGTCTGTGTTTTATTCCCGTAATATTTTCTTTTTATTCCCCTAACTTTCTCCACACTCCTTTGAAAAATGTATCTGTGTTTTATTCCCGTTACATTTCCTCCCCCTATTTAAATTATGTCTGTGTTTTATTCCCGTAATATTTCCTTTTTATTCCCGAAACTTTCCCCTCACTCCTTTGTAAACTGCATCTGTGTTTTATTCCCATAACATTTCCTCCCCACTTTATAAATTGTGTCTGTGTTTTATTCCCGTAATATTTCCTTTTTATTCCCGTAACTTTCCCCTCACTCCTTTGTAAACTGTATCTGTGTTTTATGTCCGTAACATTTCCTCCGCCCTTTTTAAATTGTGTCTGCGTTTTATTCCTCTAAAGTTATCCTTGCTTTTTATAAATTGTATGTGTGTTTTATTCGCGTAACTTTTCCATTTTCCTTTATAAATTGTGTCTGAGGTTTATTCCGTTAATATTTCCCTCAAGCCTTTATAAATTTTGGGTAATTTTTATTCCTGTAACTTTCCCCTCATTCCTTTGTATACTGTATCTGTGTTTTATCCCCGTAACATTTCCTCCCCCCTTTATAAATTGTGTCTGTGTTTTATTTCCGTAATATTTCCTTTTTCTTCCCGTAACTTACCCCTCACTCCTTTGTTAAATGTATCTTTGTTTTATTCCCGTAACATTCCCTCCCCCTATTTAAATTGTGTCTGTGTTTAATTCCCGTAATATTTCCGTTTTATTCCCCTAACTTTCCCCTCACTCGTTTGTAAACTGTATCTGTGTTTTATTCCCGTAACCTTTCCTCCCCCTATTTAGATTGTGTCTGTGTTTTATTCCCGTAATATTTCCTTTTTTTCCCGTAACTTTCCCCTCACTCCTTTGTAAACTGTATCGGTGTTTTATTCCGCAACATTTCCTCCCCCCTGTTTAAATTGTGTCTGTGTTTTATTCCCGTAATATTTCCTTTTTATTCCCGTAACTTTCCCCTCACTCCTTTGTAAACTGTATCTGTGTTTTATTCCCGTAACATTTCCTCCCCCCTATTTAAATTGTGTCTGAGTTTTATTCCCGTAATATTTCCATCACGTTTTAATAAATAGTATCTGTGTTTTATTCAGATAATGTTCTACTCGCTCCTTTATAAATTTTGGGTATTTTCTATTGCCGTAACTTTCCCCTCACTCCTTTGTAAACTGTATCTGTGTTTTATTCCCGTAACATTTCCTCCCCCCCTATTTAAATTGTGTTTGTGTTTTATTCCCGTAATATTTCCTTTTTATTCCCGTAACTTTCCCCTCACTCCTTTGTAAACTGTATCTGTGTTTTTTTTCCCGTAAAGTTTCCTCCCCCCATTCAAATTGTGTCTGAGTTTTATTCCCGCAATATTTCCCTCACGTTTTAATAAATAGTATCTGTGTTTTATTCAGATAATGTTGTACTCGCTCCTTTATAAATTTTGGGTATTTTCTATTCCCGGTAACTTTCTCCTCACTCCTTTGTAAACTGTATCTGTGTTTTATTCCCGTAACATTTCCTCCCCCCTATTTAAATTGTGTTTGTGTTTTTTTCCCGTTATATTTCCGTTTTATACGCCTAACTTTCCCCTCACTCCTTTGTAAACTGTATCTGTGTTTTATTCCGCAACATTTCCTCCGCCCTGTTTAAATTGTGTCTTTGTTTTATTCCCGTAATATTTCCTTTTAATTCCCGTAACTTTCCCCTCACTCCTTTGTAAACTGTATCTGTGTTTTATTCACGTAACATTTCCTCCCCCCTATTTAAATTGTGTCAGAGTTTTATTCCCGTAATATTTCCCTCACGTTTTAATAAATAGTATCTGTGTTTTATTCCGATAATGTTCTACACGCTCCTTTATAAATTTTGGGTGTTTTCTATTCCCCTAACATTCACCTCACTCTTTTGTAAACTGTATTTGTTTTATTCCAGTAACATTTCCACCCCCCTGTTTAAATTGTGTCTGTGTTTTATTCCCGTAATATTTCCTTTTTATTCCCCTAACTTTCTCCACACTCCTTTGAAAAATGTATCTGTGTTTTATTCCCGTTACATTTCCTCCCCCTATTTAAATTATGTCTGTGTTTTATTCCCGTAATAATTCCGTTTTATTCCCGTAACTTTACCCTCACTCATTTGTAAACTGTATCGGTGTTTTATTCCCGTAACATTTCCTCACCCTATTTAAATTGTGACTGTGTTTTATTCCCGTAATATTTCCTTTTTATTCCCGTAACTTTCCCCTCACTCCTTTGTAAACTGTATCTGTGTTTTATTCCGCAACATTTCATCCCCCCTGTTTAAATTGTGTCTGTGTTTTATTCCCGTAATATTTCCCTCACGTTTTAATAAATAGTATCTGTGTTTTATTCAGATAATGTTCTACTCGCTCCTTTATAAATTTTGGGTTTTTTCTATTCCCGTAACTCTCCCCTCACTCCTTTGTAAACTGTATCTTTGTTTTATTCCCGTAACAGTTGCTCCCCCTATTTTAATTGTGTCTGTGTTTTATTCCCGTAATATTTCCGTTTTATTCCCGTAACTTTACCCTCACTCATTTGTAAACTGTATCTGTGTTTTATTCCCGTAACATTTCCTCCCCCTATTTAAAATGTGACTGTGTTTTATTTCCGTAATATTTCCTTTTTATTCCCGTAACTTTCCCCTCACTCCTTTGTAAACTGTATCTGTGTTTTATTCCGCAACATTTCATCCCCCCTGTTTAAATTGTGTCTGTGTTTTATTCCCGTAATATTTCCTTTTTATTCCCGTAACTTTCCCATCACTCCTTTGTAAACTGTATCTGTGTTTTATTCCCATAACATTTCCACCCCCCTATTTAAATTGTGTCTGAGTTTTATTCACGTAATATTTCCCTTACTTTTTAATAAATAGTATCTGTGTTTTATTCAGATAATATTCTACTCGCTCCTTTATAAATTTTGGGTATTTTCTATTCCCGTAAGTTTCCCCTCACTCCTTTGTAAACTGTATCTGTGTTTTATTCCCGTAACAGTTGCTCCCCCTATTTAAATTGTGTCTGTGTTTTATTCCCGTAATAATTCCGTTTTATTCCCGTAACTTTACCCTCACTCATTTGTAAACTGTATCGGTGTTTTATTCCCGTAACATTTCCTCACTCTATTTAAATTGTGACTGTGTTTTATTCCCGTAATATTTCCTTTTTATTCCCGTAACTTTCCCCTCACTCCTTTGTAAACTGTATCTGTGTTTTATTCCGCAACATTTAATCCCCCCTGTTTAAATTGTGTCTGTGTTTCATTCCCGTAATATTTCCCTGACGTTTTAATAAATAGTATCTGTGTTTTATTCAGATAATGTTCTAAACGCTCCTTTATAAATTTTGGGTATTTTCTATTCCCGTAACATTCCCCTTTCTCCTTTGTAAACTGTATCTGTTTTATTCCCGTAACGTTTCAACCCCCCTGTTTAAATTGTGTCTGTGTTTTATTCCCGTAATATTTCCTTTTTATTCCCCTAACTTTCTCCACACTCCTTTGTAAACTGTATCTGTGTTTTATTCCGCAACATTTCCTCCCCCCTGTTTAAATTGTGTCTGTGTTTTATTCCCGTAATATTTCCTTTTAATTCCCGTAACTTTCCCCTCACTCCTTTGTAAACTGTATCTGTGTTTTATTCCCGTAACATTTCCTCCCCCCTATTTAAATTGTGTCTGAGTTTTATTCCCGTAATATTTCCCTCACGTTTTAATAAATAGTATCTGTGTTTTATTCAGATAATGTTCTACTCGCTCCTTTATAAATTTTGGGTATTTTCTATTCCCGTAACTTTCCCCTCACTCCTTTGTAAACTGTATCTGTGTTTTATTCCCGTAACATTTCCTCCCCCCCTATTTAAATTGTGTTTGTGTTTTATTCCCGTAATATTTCCTTTTTATTCCCGTAACTTTCCCCTCACTCCTTTGTAAACTGTATCTGCGTTTTTTTCCCGTAAAATTTCCTCCCCCCATTCAAATTGTGTCTGAGTTTTATTCCCGTAATATTTCCCTCACGTTTTAATAAATAGTATCTGTGTTTTATTCAGATAATGTTGTACTCGCTCCTTTATAAATTTTGGGTATTTTCTATTCCCGGTAAATTTCTCCTCACTCCTTTGTAAACTGTATCTGTGTTTTATTCCCGTAAAATTTCCTCCCCCCTATTTAAATTGTGTTTGTGTTTTATTCCCGTTATATTTCCGTTTTATACGCCTAACTTTCCCCTCTCTCCTTTGTAAACTGTATCTGTGTTTTATTCACGTAACATTTCCTCACCCCTTTTTAAATTGTGTCTGAGTTTTATTCCCGTAATATTTCCCTCACGTTTTAATAAATAGTATCTGTGTTTTATTCCGATAATGTTCTACACGCTACTTTATAAATTTTGGGTGTTTTCTATTCCCGTAACATTCACCTCACTCTTTTGTAAACTGTATTTGTTTTATTCCAGTAACATTTCCACCCCCCTGTTTAAATTGTGTCTGTGTTTTATTCCCGTAATATTTCCTTTTTATTCCCCTAAATTTCCCCTCACTCCTTTGTAAACTGTATCTGTGTTTTATTCCTCAACATTTCATCCCCCCTGTTTAAATTGTGTCTGTGTTTTATTCCCGTAATATTTCCCTCACGTTTTAATAAATAGTATCTGTGTTTTATTCAGATAATGTTCTAAACGCTCCTTTATAAATTTTGGGTATTTTCTATTCCCGTAACTTTCCCATTTCTCCTTTGTAAACTGTATCTGTTTTATTCCCGTAACCTTTCCACCCCCCTGTTTAAATTGTGTCTGTGTTTTATTCCCGTAATATTTCCTTTTTATTCCCCTAACTTTCTCCACACTCCTTTGTAAACTGTATCTGTGTTTTATTCTGCAACATTTCCTCCCCCCTGTTTAAATTGTGTCTGTGTTTTATTCCCATAATATTTCCTTTTTATTCCCGTAACTTTCCCCTCACTCCTTTGTAAACTGTATCTGTGTTTTATTCCCGTAACATTTCCTCCCCCCTATTTAAATTGTGTCTGAGTTTTATTCCCGTAATATTTCCCTCACGATTTAATAAATAGTATCTGTGTTTTATTCAGATAATGTTCTACTCGCTCCTTTATAAATTTTGGGTATTTTCTATTCCCGTAACTTTCCCCTCACTCCTTTGTAAACTGTATCTGTGTTTTATTCCCGTAACATTTCCTCACCCCCTATTTAAATTGTGTTTGTGTTTTATTCCCGTAATATTTCCGTTTTATACCCCTAACTTTCCCCTCACTCCTTTGTAAACTGTATCTGTGTTTTATTCCGCAACATTTCCTCCGCCCTGTTTAAATTGTGTCTGTGTTTTATTCCCGTAATATTTCCTTTTTATTCCCGTAACTTTCCCCTCACTCCTTTGTAAACTGTATCTGTGTTTTATGTCCGTAACATTTCCTCCGCCCTATTTAAATTGTGTCTGTGTTTTATTCCCGTAATATTTCCTTTTTTTCCCGTAATTTTCCCCTCACTCCTTTGTAAACTGTATCAGTGTTTTATTCTCGTAATATTTCCTCCCCCCTATTTAAATTGTGTCTGACTTTTATTCCCGTAATATTTCCCTCACGTTTTAATAAATAGTATCTGTGTTTTATTCAGATAATGTTCTACACGCTCGTTTATAAATTTTGGGTATTTTCTATTCCCGTAACATTCCCCTCTTTCCTTTGTAAACTGTATCTGTTTTATTCCCGTAACATTTCCACCCCCCTGTTTAAATTGTGTCTGTGTTTTATTCCCGTAATATTTCCTTTTTATTCCCCTAACTTTCTCCACACTCCTTTGTAAACTGTATCTGTGTTTTATTCCCGTAAAATTTCCTCCCCCCATTCAAATTGTGTCTGAGTTTTATTCCCGTAATATTTCCCTCACGTTTTAATAAATAGTATCTGTGTTTTATTCAGATAATGTTCTACTCGCTCCTTTATAAATTTTGGGTATTTTCTATTCCCGATAACTTTCTCATCACTCCTTTGTAAACTGTATCTGTGTTTTATTCCCGTAACATTTCCTCCCCCCTATGTAAATTGTGCTTGTGTTTTATTCCCGTTATATTTCCGTTTTATACCCCTAACTTTCCCCTCACTCCTTTGTAAACTGTATCTGTATTTTATTCCGCAACATTTCCTCCGCCCTGTTTAAATTGTGTCTGTGTTTTATTCCCGTAATATTTCCTTTTTATTCCCGTAACTTTCCCCTCACTCCTTTGTAAATTGTATCTGTGTTTTATTCACGTAACATTTCCTCCCCCCTATTTAAATTGTGTCTGAGTTTTATTCCCGTAATATTTCCCTCACGTTTTAATAAATAGTATCTGTGTTTTATTCCGATAATGTTCTACACGCTCCTTTATAAATTTTGGGTGTTTTCTATTCCAGTAACTTTCCCATCACTCCTTTGTAAACTGTATCTGTGTTTTATTCCGCAACATTTCATCCCCCCTGTTTTAATAGTGTCTGTGTTTTATTCCCGTAATATTTCCTTTTTATTCCCGTAACTTTCCCCTCACTCCTTTGTAAACTGCATCTGTGTTTTATTCCCATAACATTTCCTCCCCACTTTATAAATTGTGTCTGTGTTTTATTCCCGTAATATTTCCTTTTTATTCCCGTAACTTTCCCCTCACTTCTTTGTAAACTGTATCTGTGTTTTATGTCCGTAACATTTCCTCCGCCCTTTTTAAATTGTGTCTGCGTTTTATTCCTCTAAAGTTATCCTTGCTTTTTATAAATTGTATGTGTGTTTTATTCGCGTAACTTTTCCATTTTCCTTTATAAATTGTGTCTGTGGTTTATTCCGGTAATATTTCCCTCAAGCCTTTATAAATTTTGGGTAATTTTTATTCCTGTAACTTTCCCCTCATTCCTTTGTAAACTGTATCTGTGTTTTATCCCCGTAACATTTCCTCCCCCCTTTATAAATTGTGTCTGTGTTTTATTCCCGTAATATTTCCTTTTTCTTCCCATAACTTTCCCCTCACTCCTTTGTTAAATGTATCTGTGTTTTATTCCCGTAACATTCCCTCCCCCTATTTAAATTGTGTCTGTGTTTAATTCCCGTAATATTTCCGTTTTATTCCCCTAACTTTCCCCTCACTCGTTTGTAAACTGTATCTGTGTTTTATTCCCGTAACCTTTCCTCCCCCTATTTAGATTGTGTCTGTGTTTTATTCCCGTAATATTTCCTTTTTTTCCCGTAACTTTCCCCTCACTCCTTTGTAAACTGTATCAGTGTTTTATTCCGCAACATTTCATCCCCCCTGTTTAAATTGTGTCTGTGTTTTATTCCCGTAATATTTCCTTTTTATTCCCGTAACTTTCCCATCACTCCTTTGTAAACTGTATCTGTGTTTTATTCCCATAAAATTTCCACCCCCCTATTTAAATTGTGTCTGAGTTTTATTCCCGTAATATTTCCCTTACGTTTTAATAAATAGTATCTGTGTTTTATTCAGATAATGTTCTACTCGCTCCTTTATAGATTTTGGGTATTTTCTATTCCCGTAACATTCCCCTCTATCCTTTGTAAACTGTATCTGTTTTATTCCCGTAACATTTCCACCCCCCTGTTTAAATTGTGTCTGTGTTTTATTCCCGTAATATTTCCTTTTTATTCCCCTAACTTTCCCCTCACTCCTTTGTAAACTGTATCTGTGTTTTATTCCAGTAACAGTTGCTCCCCCTCTTTAAATTGTGTCTGTGTTTTATTCCCGTAATATTTCCTTTTTATTCCCGTAACTTTCCCATCACTCCTTTGTAAACTGTATCTGAGTTTTATTCCCGTAATATTTCCCTCACGTTTTAATAAATAGTATCTGTGTTTTATTCAGATAATGTTCTACTCGCTCCTTTATAAATTTTGGGTATTTTCTATTCCCGTAACTCTCCCCTCACTCCTTTGTAAACTGTATCTGTGTTTTATTCCCGTAAGATTTCCTCCCCTATTTAAAATGTGACTGTGTTTTATTTCCGTAATATTTCCTTTTTATTCCCGTAACTTTCCCCTCACTCCTTTGTAAACTGTATCTGTGTTTTATTCCGCAACATTTCATCCCCCCTGTTTAAATCGTGTCTGTGTTTTATTCCCGTAATATTTCCTTTTAATTCCCGTAACTTTCCCCTCACTCCTTTGTAAACTGTATCTGTGTTTTATTCCCATAAGATTTCCACCCCCCTATTTAAATTGTGTCTGAGTTTTATTCCCGTAATATTTCCCTTACGTTTTAATAAATAGTATCTGTGTTTTATTCAGATAATGTTCTACTCGCTCCTTTATAAATTTTGGGTATTTTATATTCACGGAAGTTTCCCCTCACTCCTTTGTAAACTGCATCTGTGTTTTATTCCCGTAACAGTTGCTCCCCCTCTTTAAATTGTGTCTGTGTTTTATTCCCGTAATAATTCCGTTTTATTCCCGTAACTTTACCCTCACTCATTTGTAAACTGTATCGGTGTTTTATTCCCGTAACATTTCCTCACCCTATTTAAATTTTGACTGTGTTGTATTCCCGTAATATTTCCTTTTTATTCCCGTAACTTTCCCCTCACTCCTTTGTAAACTGTATCTGTGTTTTATTCCGCAACATTTCATCCCCCCTGTTTAAATTGTGTCTGTGTTTTATTCCCGTAATATTTCGTTTTTATTCCCGTAACTTTCCCATCACTCCTTTGTAAACTGTATCTGTATTTTATTCCAATAACATTTCCACGCCCCTATTTAAATTGTGTCTGAGTTTTATTCCCGTAATATTTCCCTCGCGTTTTAATAAATAGTATCTGTGTTTTATTCAGATAATGTTCTACTCGCTCCTTTATAAATTTTGGGTATTTTCTATTCACGTAACTTTCCCGTCACTCCTTTGTAAACTGTATCTGTGTTTTATTCAGGTAACAGTTGCTCCCCCTATTTAAATTGTGTCTGTGTTTCATTCCCGTAATAATTCCGTTTTATTCACGTAACTTTACCCTCACTCCTTTGTAAACTGTATCTGTGTTTTATTCCCGTAAAATTTCCTCCCATTATTTAAATTGCGACTGTGTTCTATTCCCGTAATATTTCCGTTTTATTCCCCTAACTTTCCACTCACTCCTTTGTAAACTGTATCTGTGTTTTATTCCGCAACATTTCCTCCCCACTGTTTAAATTGTGTCTGTGTTTTATTCCCGTAATATTTCCTTTTTATTCCCGTAACTTTCCCCTCACTCCTTTGTAAACTGTATCTGTGTTTTATTCCCGTAACATTTCCTCCCCCCTATTTAAATTGTGTCTGAGTTTTATTCCCGTAATATTTCCCTCACGTTTTAATAAATAGTATCTGTGTTATATTCAGATAATGTTCTACTCGCTCCTTTATAAATTTTGGGTATTTTCTATTCCCGTAACTTTCCCCTCACTCCTTTGGAAACTGTATCTGTGTTTTATTCCCGTAACATTTCCTCCCCCCTATTTAAACTGTGTTTGGGTTTTATTCCCGTAATATTTCCTTTTTTTCCCGTAACTTTCCCCTTACTCCTTTGTAAACTGTATCAGTGTTTTATTCTCGTAACATTTCCATCCCCCTATTTAAATTGTGTTTGTGTTTTATTCCCGTAATATTTCCCTCACGTTTTAATAAATAGTATCTGTGTTTTATTCAGATAATGTTCTAAACGCTCCTTTATAAATTTTGGGTATTTTCTATTCCCGTAACATTCCCCTCTCTCCTTTGTAAACTGTATCTGTTTTATTCCCGTAACGTTAACACCCCCCTGTTTAAATTGTGTCTGTGTTTTATTCCCGTAATATTTCCTTTTTATTCCCCTAACTTTCCCCTCACTCCTTTGTAAACTGTATATGTGTTTTATTCCCGTAACATTTCCTCCCCCCTATTTAAATTGTGTCTGAGTTTTATTCCCGTAATATTTCCCTCACATTTTAATAAATAGTATCTGTGTTTTATTCAGATAATGTTCTACTCGCTCCTTTATAAATTTTGGGTATTTTCTATTCCCGTAACTTTCCCCTCACTCCTTTGTAAACTGTATCTGTGTTTTATTCCCGTAACATTTCCTCCCCCCCTATTTAAATTGTGTTTGTGTTTTATTCCCGTAATATTTCCTTTTTATTCCCGTAACTTTCCCCTCACTCCTTTGTAAACTGTATCTGTGTTTTTTTTCCCGTAAAGTTTCCTCCCCCCATTCAAATTGTGTCTGAGTTTTATTCCCGTAATATTTCCCTCACGTTTTAATAAATAGTATCTGTGTTTTATTCAGATAATGTTGTACTCGCTCCTTTATAAATTTGGGGTATTTTCTATTCCCGGTAACTTTCTCCTCACTCCTTTGTAAACTGTATCTGTGTTTTATTCCCGTAACATTTCCTCCCCCCTATTTAAATTGTGTTTGTGTTTTATTCCCGTTATATTTCCGTTTTATACGCCTAACTTTCCCCTCACTCCTTTGTAAACTGTATCTGGCTTTTATTCCGCAACATTTCCTCCGCCCTGTTTAAATTGTGTCTTTGTTTTATTCCCGTAATATTTCCTTTTAATTCCCGTAACTTTCCCCTCACTCCTTTGTAAACTGTATCTGTGTTTTATTCACGTAACATTTCCTCCCCCCTATTTAAATTGTGTCAGAGTCTTATTCCCGTAATATTTCCCTCACGTTTTAATAAATAGTATCTGTGTTTAATTCAGATAATGTTCTACTCGCTCCTTTATAAATTTTGGGTATTTCCTATTCCCGTAACTTTCCCCTCACTCCTTTGTAAACTGTATCTGTGTTTTATTCCCGTAACATTTCCTCCCCCCCTATTTAAATTGTGTTTGTGTTTTATTCCCGTAATATTTCTTTTTTATTCCCGTAACTTTCCCCTAACTCCTTTGTAAACTGTATCTGTGTTTTTTTTCCCGTAAAGTTTCCTCCCCCCATTCAAATTGAGTCTGAGTTTTATTCCCGTAATATTTCCCTCACGTTTTAATAAATAGTATCTGTGTTTTATTCAGATAATGTTGTACTCGCTCCTTTATAAATTTTGGGTATTTTCTATTCCCGTAACTCTCCCCTCACTCCTTTGTAAACTGTATCTTTGTTTTATTCCCGTAACAGTTGCTCCCTCTATTTAAATTGTTTCTGTGTTTTATTCCCGTAATATTTCCGTTTTATTCCCGTAACTTTACCCTCACTCATTTGTAAACTTTATCTGTGTTTTATTCCCGTAACATTTCCTCCCCTATTTAAAATGTGATTGTGTTTTATTTCCGTAATATTTCCTTTTTATTCCCGTAACTTTCCCATCACTCCTTTGTAAACTGTATCTGTGTTTTATTCCGCAACATTTCATCCCCCCTGTTTAAATTGTGTCTGTGTTTTATTCCGTAATATTTCCTTTTTATTCCCGTAACTTTCCCATCACTCCTTTGTAAACTGTATCTATGTTTTATTCCCATAACATTTCCACCCCCCTATTTAAATTGTGTCTGAGTTTTATTCACGTAATATTTCCCTTACTTTTTAATAAATAGTATCTGTGTTTTATTCAGATAATATTCTACTCGCTCCTTTATAAATTTTGGGTATTTTCTATTCCCGTAAGTTTCCCCTCACTCCTTTGTAAACTGTATCTGTGTTTTATTCCCGTAACAGTTGCTCCCCCTATTTAAATTGTGTCTGTGTTTTATTCCCGTAATAATTCCGTTTTATTCCCGTAACTTTACCCTCACTCATTTGTAAACTGTATCGGTGTTTTATTCCCGTAACATTTCCTCACTCTATTTAAATTGTGACTGTGTTTTATTCCCGTAATATTTCCTTTTTATTCCCGTAACTTTCCCCTCACTCCTTTGTAAACTGTATCTGTGTTTTATTCCGCAACATTTCATCCCCCCTGTTTAAATTGTGTCTGTGTTTTATTCCCGTAATATTTCCCTCACGTTTTAATAAATAGTATCTGTGTTTTATTCAGATAATGTTCTAAACGCTCCTTTATAAATTTTGGGTGTTTTCTATTCCCGTAAGTTTCCCCTCACTCCTTTGTAAACTGTATCTGTGTTTTATTCCCGTAACAGTTGCTCCCCCTATTTAAATTGTGTCTGTGTTTTATTCCCGTAATAATTCCGTTTTATTCCCGTAACTTTACCCTCACTCATTTGTAAACTGTATCGGTGTTTTATTCCCGTAACATTTCCTCACTCTATTTAAATTGTGTCTGTGTTTTATTCCCGTAATATTTCCTTTTCATTCCCCTAACTTTCTCCACACTCCTTTGTAAACTGTATCGGTGTTTTATTCCGCAACATTTCCTCCCCCCTGTTTAAATTGTGTCTGTGTTTTATTCCCGTAATATTTCCTTTTAATTCCCGTAACTTTACCCTCACTCATTTGTAAACTGTATCGGTGTTTTATTCCCGTAACATTTCCTCACTCTATTTAAATTGTGTCTGTGTTTTATTCCCGTAATATTTCCTTTTTATTCCCCTAACTTTCTCCACACTCCTTTGTAAACTGTATCGGTGTTTTATTCCGCAACATTTCCTCCCCCCTGTTTAAATTGTGTCTGTGTTTTATTCCCGTAATATTTCCTTTT
Source organism: Narcine bancroftii (assembly GCF_036971445.1). Lineage (NCBI taxonomy): Eukaryota > Metazoa > Chordata > Chondrichthyes > Torpediniformes > Narcinidae > Narcine > Narcine bancroftii. The sequence continues at coordinate 5,201,214 of NW_027211800.1, read as the reverse complement.
AATTCCCGTAACTTTCCCCTCACTCCTTTGTAAACTGTATCTGTGTTTTATTCCCGTAACATTTCCTCCCCCCTATTTAAATTGTGTCTGAGTTTTATTCCCGTAATATTTCCCTCACATTTTAATAAATAGTATCTGTGTTTTATTCAGATAATGTTCTACTCGCTCCTTTATAAATTTTGGGTATTTTCTATTCCCGTAACTTTCCCCTCACTCCTTTGTAGACTGTATCTGTGTTTTATTCCCGTAACATTTCCTCCCCCCTATTTAAATTGTGTTTGTGTTTTATTCCCGTAATATTTCCTTTTTATTCCCGTAACTTTCCCCTCACTCCTTTGTAAACTGTATCTGTGTTTTTTTTCCCGTAAAGTTTCCTCCCCCCATTCAAATTGTGTCTGAGTTTTATTCCCGTAATATTTCCCTCACGTTTTAATAAATAGTATCTGTGTTTTATTCAGATAATGTTGTACTCGCTCCTTTATAAATTTGGGGTATTTTCTATTCCCGGTAACTTTCTCCTCACTCCTTTGTAAACTGTATCTGTGTTTTATTCCCGTAACATTTCCTCCCCCCTATTTAAATTGTGTTTGTGTTTTATTCCCGTTATATTTCCGTTTTATACGCCTAACTTTCCCCTCACTCCTTTGTAAACTGTATCTATGTTTTATTCCGCAACATTTCCTCCGCCCTGTTTAAATTGTGTCTTTGTTTTATTCCCGTAATATTTCCTTTTAATTCCCGTAACTTTCCCCTCACTCCTTTGTAAACTGTATCTGTGTTTTATTCACGTAACATTTCCTCCCCCCTATTTAAATTGTGTCTGAGTTTTATTCCCGTAATATTTCCCTCACGTTTTAATAAATAGTATCTGTGTTTTATTCCGATAATGTTCTACACGCTCCTTTATAAATTTTGGGTGTTTTCTATTCCAGTAACTTTCCCATCACTCCTTTGTAAACTGTATCTGTGTTTTATTCCGCAACATTTCATCCCCCCTGTTTTAATAGTGTCTGTGTTTTATTCCCGTAATATTTCCTTTTTATTCCCGTAACTTTCCCCTCACTCCTTTGTAAACTGCATCTGTGTTTTATTCCCATAACATTTCCTCCCCACTTTATAAATTGTGTCTGTGTTTTATTCCCGTAATATTTCCTTTTTATTCCCGTAACTTTCCCCTCACTCCTTTGTAAACTGTATCTGTGTTTTATGTCCGTAACATTTCCTCCGCCCTATTTAAATTGTGTCTGCGTTTTATTCCTCTAAAGTTATCCTTGCTTTTTATAAATTGTATGTGTGTTTTATTCGCGTAACTTTTCCATTTTCCTTTATAAATTGTGTCTGTGGTTTATTCCGGTAATATTTCCCTCAAGCCTTTATAAATTTTGGGTAATTTTTATTCCTGTAACTTTCCCCTCATTCCTTTGTAAACTGTATCTGTGTTTTATCCCCGTAACATTTCCTCCCCCCTTTATAAATTGTGTCTGTGTTTTATTCCCGTAATATTTCCTTTTTCTTCCCATAACTTTCCCCTCACTCCTTTGTTAAATGTATCTGTGTTTTATTCCCGTAACATTCCCTCCCCCTATTTAAATTGTGTCTGTGTTTAATTCCCGTAATATTTCCGTTTTATTCCCCTAACTTTCCCCTCACTCGTTTGTAAACTGTATCTGTGTTTTATTCCCGTAACCTTTCCTCCCCCTATTTAGATTGTGTCTGTGTTTTATTCCCGTAATATTTCCTTTTTTTCCCGTAACTTTCCCCTCACTCCTTTGTAAACTGTATCAGTGTTTTATTCCGCAACATTTCATCCCCCCTGTTTAAATTGTGTCTGTGTTTTATTCCCGTAATATTTCCTTTTTATTCCCGTAACTTTCCCATCACTCCTTTGTAAACTGTATCTGTGTTTTATTCCCATAAAATTTCCACCCCCCTATTTAAATTGTGTCTGAGTTTTATTCCCGTAATATTTCCCTTACGTTTTAATAAATAGTATCTGTGTTTTATTCAGATAATGTTCTACTCGCTCCTTTATAGATTTTGGGTATTTTCTATTCCCGTAACATTCCCCTCTCTCCTTTGTAAACTGTATCTGTTTTATTCCCGTAACATTTCCACCCCCCTGTTTAAATTGTGTCTGTGTTTTATTCCCGTAATATTTCCTTTTTATTCCCCTAACTTTCCCCTCACTCCTTTGTAAACTGTATCTGTGTTTTATTCCCGTAACAGTTGCTCCCCCTCTTTAAATTGTGTCTGTGTTTTATTCCCGTAATATTTCCTTTTTATTCCCGTAACTTTCCCATCACTCCTTTGTAAACTGTATCTGAGTTTTATTCCCGTAATATTTCCCTCACGTTTTAATAAATAGTATCTGTGTTTTATTCAGATAATGTTCTACTCGCTCCTTTATAAATTTTGGGTATTTTCTATTCCCGTAACTCTCCCCTCACTCCTTTGTAAACTGTATCTGTGTTTTATTCCCGTAAGATTTCCTCCCCCTATTTAAAATGTGACTGTGTTTTATTTCCGTAATATTTCCTTTTTATTCCCGTAACTTTCCCCTCACTCCTTTGTAAACTGTATCTGTGTTTTATTCCGCAACATTTCATCCACCCTGTTTAAATCGTGTCTGTGTTTTATTCCCGTAATATTTCCTTTTAATTCCCGTAACTTTCCCCTCACTCCTTTGTAAACTGTATCTGTGTTTTATTCCCATAAGATTTCCACCCCCCTATTTAAATTGTGTCTGAGTTTTATTCCCGTAATATTTCCCTTACGTTTTAATAAATAGTATCTGTGTTTTATTCAGATAATGTTCTACTCGCTCCTTTATAAATTTTGGGTATTTTATATTCACGGAAGTTTCCCCTCACTCCTTTGTAAACTGCATCTGTGTTTTATTCCCGTAACAGTTGCTCCCCCTCTTTAAATTGTGTCTGTGTTTTATTCCCGTAATAATTCCGTTTTATTCCCGTAACTTTACCCTCACTCATTTGTAAACTGTATCGGTGTTTTATTCCCGTAACATTTCCTCACCCTATTTAAATTTTGACTGTGTTGTATTCCCGTAATATTTCCTTTTTATTCCCGTAACTTTCCCCTCACTCCTTTGTAAACTGTATCTGTGTTTTATTCCGCAACATTTCATCCCCCCTGTTTAAATTGTGTCTGTGTTTTATTCCCGTAATATTTCGTTTTTATTCCCGTAACTTTCCCATCACTCCTTTGTAAACTGTATCTGTATTTTATTCCAATAACATTTCCACCCCCCTATTTAAATTGTGTCTGAGTTTTATTCCCGTAATATTTCCCTCGCGTTTTAATAAATAGTATCTGTGTTTTATTCAGATAATGTTCTACTCGCTCCTTTATAAATTTTGGGTATTTTCTATTCACGTAACTTTCCCGTCACTCCTTTGTAAACTGTATCTGTGTTTTATTCAGGTAACAGTTGCTCCCCCTATTTAAATTGTGTCTGTGTTTCATTCCCGTAATAATTCCGTTTTATTCACGTAACTTTACCCTCACTCCTTTGTAAACTGTATCTGTGTTTTATTCCCGTAAAATTTCCTCCCATTATTTAAATTGCGACTGTGTTCTATTCCCGTAATATTTCCGTTTTATTCCCCTAACTTTCCACTCACTCCTTTGTAAACTGTATCTGTGTTTTATTCCGCAACATTTCCCCCCCACTGTTTAAATTGTGTCTGTGTTTTATTCCCGTAATATTTCCTTTTTATTCCCGTAACTTTCCCCTCACTCCTTTGTAAACTGTATCTGTGTTTTATTCCCATTGCATTTCCTCCCCCCTATTTAAATTGTGTCTGAGTTTTATTCCCGTAATATTTCCCTCACGTTTTAATAAATAGTATCTGTGTTATATTCAGATAATGTTCTACTCGCTCCTTTATAAATTTTGGGTATTTTCTATTCCCGTAACTTTCCCCCCACTCCTTTGGAAACTGTATCTGTGTTTTATTCCCGTAACATTTCCTCCCCCCTATTTAAACTGTGTTTGGGTTTTATTCCCGTAATATTTCCTTTTTTTCCCGTAACTTTCCCCTTACTCCTTTGTAAACTGTATCAGTGTTTTATTCTCGTAACATTTCCATCCCCCTATTTAAATTGTGTTTGTGTTTTATTCCCGTAATATTTCCCTCACGTTTTAATAAATAGTATCTGTGTTTTATTCAGATAATGCTCTAAACGCTCCTTTATAAATTTTGGGTATTTTCTATTCCCGTAACATTCCCCTCTCTCCTTTGTAAACTGTATCTGTTTTATTCCCGTAACGTTAACACCCCCCTGTTTAAATTGTGTCTGTGTTTTATTCCCGTAATATTTCCTTTTTATTCCCCTAACTTTCTGCACACTCCTTTGTAAACTGTATCGGTGTTTTATTCCGCAACATTTCCTCCCCCCTGTTTAAATTGTGTCTGTGTTTTATTCCCGTAATATTTCCTTTTTATTCCCGTAACTTTCCCCTCACTCCTTTGTAAACTGTATATGTGTTTTATTCCCGTAACATTTCCTCCCCCCTATTTAAATTGTGTCTGAGTTTTATTCCCGTAATATTTCCCTCACATTTTAATAAATAGTATCTGTGTTTTATTCAGATAATGTTCTACTCGCTCCTTTATAAATTTTGGGTATTTTCTATTCCCGTAACTTTCCCCTCACTCCTTTGTAAACTGTATCTCTGTTTTATTCCCGTAACATTTCCTCCCCCCCTATTTAAATTGTGTTTGTGTTTTATTCCCGTAATATTTCCTTTTTATTCCCGTAACTTTCCCCTCACTCCTTTGTAAACTGTATCTGTGTTTTTTTTCCCGTAAAGTTTCCTCCCCCCATTCAAATTGTGTCTGAGTTTTATTCCCGTAATATTTCCCTCACGTTTTAATAAATAGTATCTGTGTTTTATTCAGATAATGTTGTACTCGCTCCTTTATAAATTTGGGGTATTTTCTATTCCCGGTAACTTTCTCCTCACTCCTTTGTAAACTGTATCTGTGTTTTATTCCCGTAACATTTCCTCCCCCCTATTTAAATTGTGTTTGTGTTTTATTCCCGTTATATTTCCGTTTTATACGCCTAACTTTCCCCTCACTCCTTTGTAAACTGTATCTGTGTTTTATTCCGCAACATTTCCTCCGCCCTGTTTAAATTGTGTCTTTGTTTTATTCCCGTAATATTTCCTTTTAATTCCCGTAACTTTCCCCTCACTCCTTTGTAAACTGTATCTGTGTTTTATTCACGTAACATTTCCTCCCCCCTATTTAAATTGTGTCAGAGTCTTATTCCCGTAATATTTCCCTCACGTTTTAATAAATAGTATCTGTGTTTAATTCAGATAATGTTCTACTCGCTCCTTTATAAATTTTGGGTATTTCCTATTCCCGTAACTTTCCCCTCACTCCTTTGTAAACTGTATCTGTGTTTTATTCCCGTAACATTTCCTCCCCCCCTATTTAAATTGTGTTTGTGTTTTATTCCCGTAATATTTCTTTTTTATTCCCGTAACTTTCCCCTCACTCCTTTGTAAACTGTATCTGTGTTTTTTTTCCCGTAAAGTTTCCTCCCCCCATTCAAATTGAGTCTGAGTTTTATTCCCGTAATATTTCCCTCACGTTTTAATAAATAGTATCTGTGTTTAATTCAGATAATGTTCTACTCGCTCCTTTATAAATTTTGGGTATTTCCTATTCCCGTAACTTTCCCCTCACTCCTTTGTAAACTGTATCTGTGTTTTATTCCCGTAACATTTCCTCCCCCCCTATTTAAATTGTGTTTGTGTTTTATTCCCGTAATATTTCTTTTTTATTCCCGTAACTTTCCCCTCACTCCTTTGTAAACTGTATCTGTGTTTTTTTTCCCGTAAAGTTTCCTCCCCCCATTCAAATTGAGTCTGAGTTTTATTCCCGTAATATTTCCCTCACGTTTTAATAAATAGTATCTGTGTTTTATTCAGATAATGTTGTACTCGCTCCTTTATAAATTTTGGGTATTTTCTATTCCCGTAACTCTCCCCTCACTCCTTTGTAAACTGTATCTTTGTTTTATTCCCGTAACAGTTGCTCCCTCTATTTAAATTGTTTCTGTGTTTTATTCCCGTAATATTTCCGTTTAATTCCCGTAACTTTACCCTCACTCATTTTTAAACTTTATCTGTGTTTTATTCCCGTAACATTTCCTCCCCTATTTAAAATGTGATTGTGTTTTATTTCCGTAATATTTCCTTTTTATTCCCGTAACTTTCCCATCACTCCTTTGTAAACTGTATCTGTGTTTTATTCCGCAACATTTCATCCCCCCTGTTTAAATTGTGTCTGTGTTTTATTCCCGTAATATTTCCTTTTTATTCCCGTAACTTTCCCATCACTCCTTTGTAAACTGTATCTATGTTTTATTCCCATAACATTTCCACCCCCCTATTTAAATTGTGTCTGAGTTTTATTCACGTAATATTTCCCTTACTTTTTAATAAATAGTATCTGTGTTTTATTCAGATAATATTCTACTCGCTCCTTTATAAATTTTGGGTATTTTCTATTCCCGTAAGTTTCCCTTCACTCCTTTGTAAACTGTATCTGTGTTTTATTCCCGTAACAGTTGCTCCCCCTATTTAAATTGTGTCTGTGTTTTATTCCCGTAATAATTCCGTTTTATTCCCGTAACTTTACCCTCACTCATTTGTAAACTGTATCGGTGTTTTATTCCCGTAACATTTCCTCACTCTATTTAAATTGTGACTGTGTTTTATTCCCGTAATATTTCCTTTTTATTCCCGTAACTTTCCCCTCACTCCTTTGTAAACTGTATCTGTGTTTTATTCCGCAACATTTCATCCCCCCTGTTTAAATTGTGTCTGTGTTTTATTCCCGTAATATTTCCCTCACGTTTTAATAAATAGTATCTGTGTTTTATTCAGATAATGTTCTAAACGCTCCTTTATAAATTTTGGGTGTTTTCTATTCCCGTAAGTTTCCCCTCACTCCTTTGTAAACTGTATCTGTGTTTTATTCCCGTAACAGTTGCTCCCCCTATTTAAATTGTGTCTGTGTTTTATTCCCGTAATAATTCCGTTTTATTCCCGTAACTTTACCCTCACTCATTTGTAAACTGTATCGGTGTTTTATTCCCGTAACATTTCCTCACTCTATTTAAATTGTGTCTGTGTTTTATTCCCGTAATATTTCCTTTTCATTCCCCTAACTTTCTCCACACTCCTTTGTAAACTGTATCGGTGTTTTATTCCGCAACATTTCCTCCCCCCTGTTTAAATTGTGTCTGTGTTTTATTCCCGTAATATTTCCTTTTAATTCCCGTAACTTTACCCTCACTCATTTGTAAACTGTATCGGTGTTTTATTCCCGTAACATTTCCTCACTCTATTTAAATTGTGTCTGTGTTTTATTCCCGTAATATTTCCTTTTTATTCCCCTAACTTTCTCCACACTCCTTTGTAAACTGTATCGGTGTTTTATTCCGCAACATTTCCTCCCCCCTGTTTAAATTGTGTCTGTGTTTTATTCCCGTAATATTTCCTTTTAATTCCCGTAACTTTCCCCTCACTCCTTTGTAAACTGTATCTGTGTTTTATTCCCGTAACATTTCCTCCCCCCTATTTAAATTGTGTCTGAGTTTTATTCCCGTAATATTTCCCTCACGTTTTAATAAATAGTATCTGTGTTTTATTCAGATAATGTTCTACTCGCTCCTTTATAAATTTTGGGTATTTTCTATTCCCGTAACTTTCCCCTCACTCCTTTGTAAACTGTATCTGTGTTTTATTCCCGTAACATTTCCTCCCCCCTTTTTAAATTGTGTCTGTGTTTTATTCCCGTAATATTTCCTTTTTATTCCCGTAACTTTCCCCTCACTCCTTTGTAAACTGTATCTGTGTTTTATTCCCGTAACATTTCCTCCCCCCTATTTAAATTGTGTCTGAGTTTTATTCCCGTAATATTTCCCTCACATTTTAATAAATAGTATCTGTGTTTTATTCAGATAATGTTCTACTCGCTCCTTTATAAATTTTGGGTATTTTCTATTCCCGTAACTTTCCCCTCACTCCTTTGTAGACTGTATCTGTGTTTTATTCCCGTAACATTTCCTCCCCCCTATTTAAATTGTGTTTGTGTTTTATTCCCGTAATATTTCCTTTTTATTCCCGTAACTTTCCCCTCACTCCTTTGTAAACTGTATCTGTGTTTTTTTTCCCGTAAAGTTTCCTCCCCCCATTCAAATTGTGTCTGAGTTTTATTCCCGTAATATTTCCCTCACGTTTTAATAAATAGTATCTGTGTTTTATTCAGATAATGTTGTACTCGCTCCTTTATAAATTTGGGGTATTTTCTATTCCCGGTAACTTTCTCCTCACTCCTTTGTAAACTGTATCTGTGTTTTATTCCCGTAACATTTCCTCCCCCCTATTTAAATTGTGTTTGTGTTTTATTCCCGTTATATTTCCGTTTTATACGCCTAACTTTCCCCTCACTCCTTTGTAAACTGTATCTATGTTTTATTCCGCAACATTTCCTCCGCCCTGTTTAAATTGTGTCTTTGTTTTATTCCCGTAATATTTCCTTTTAATTCCCGTAACTTTCCCCTCACTCCTTTGTAAACTGTATCTGTGTTTTATTCACGTAACATTTCCTCTCCCCTATTTAAATTGTGTCAGAGTCTTATTCCCGTAATATTTCCCTCACGTTTTAATAAATAGTATCTGTGTTTTATTCAGATAATGTTCTACTCGCTCCTTTATAAATTTTGGGTATTTCCTATTCCCGTAACTTTCCCCTCACTCCTTTGTAAACTGTATCTGTGTTTTATTCCCGTAACATTTCCTCCCCCCCTATTTAAATTGTGTTTGTGTTTTATTCCCGTAATATTTCTTTTTTATTCCCGTAACTTTCCCCTCACTCCTTTGTAAACTGTATCTGTGTTTTTTTTCCCGTAAAGTTTCCTCCCCCCATTCAAATTGAGTCTGAGTTTTATTCCCGTAATATTTCCCTCACGTTTTAATAAATAGTATCTGTGTTTTATTCAGATAATGTTGTACTCGCTCCTTTATAAATTTTGGGTATTTTCTATTCCCGTAACTCTCCCCTCACTCCTTTGTAAACTGTATGTTTGTTTTATACCCGTAACAGTTGCTCCCCCTATTTAAATTGTTTCTGTGTTTTATTCCCGTAATATTTCCGTTTTATTCCCGTAACTTTGCCCTCACTCATTTGTAAACTTTATCTGTGTTTTATTCCCGTAACATTTCCTCCCCTATTTAAAATGTGATTGTGTTTTATTTCCGTAATATTTCCTTTTTATTCCCGTAACTTTCCCATCACTCCTTTGTAAACTGTATCTGTGTTTTATTCCGCAACATTTCATCCCCCCTGTTTAAATTGTGTCTGTGTTTTATTCCCGTAATATTTCCTTTTTATTCCCGTAACTTTCCCATCACTCCTTTGTAAACTGTATCTATGTTTTATTCCCATAACATTTCCACCCCCCTATTTAAATTGTGTCTGAGTTTTATTCACGTAATATTTCCCTTACTTTTTAATAAATAGTATCTGTGTTTTATTCAGATAATATTCTACTCGCTCCTTTATAAATTTTGGGTATTTTCTATTCCCGTAAGTTTCCCCTCACTCCTTTGTAAACTGTATCTGTGTTTTATTCCCGTAACAGTTGCTCCCCCTATTTAAATTGTGTCTGTGTTTTATTCCCGTAATAATTCCGTTTTATTCCCGTAACTTTACCCTCACTCATTTGTAAACTGTATCGGTGTTTTATTCCCGTAACATTTCCTCACTCTATTTAAATTGTGACTGTGTGTTATTCCCGTAATATTTCCTTTTTATTCCCGTAACTTTCCCCTCACTCCTTTGTAAACTGTATCTGTGTTTTATTCCGCAACATTTCATCCCCCCTGTTTAAATTGTGTCTGTGTTTTATTCCCGTAATATTTCCCTCACGTTTTAATAAATAGTATCTGTGTTTTATTCAGATAATGTTCTAAACGCTCCTTTATAAATTTTGGGTGTTTTCTATTCCCGTAAGTTTCCCCTCACTCCTTTGTAAACTGTATCTGTGTTTTATTCCCGTAACAGTTGCTCCCCCTATTTAAATTGTGTCTGTGTTTTATTCCCGTAATAATTCCGTTTTATTCCCGTAACTTTACCCTCACTCATTTGTAAACTGTATCGGTGTTTTATTCCCGTAACATTTCCTCACTCTATTTAAATTGTGTCTGTGTTTTATTCCCGTAATATTTCCTTTTTATTCCCCTAACTTTCTCCACACTCCTTTGTAAACTGTATCGGTGTTTTATTCCGCAACATTTCCTCCCCCCTGTTTAAATTGTGTCTGTGTTTTATTCCCGTAATATTTCCTTTTAATTCCCGTAACTTTACCCTCACTCATTTGTAAACTGTATCGGTGTTTTATTCCCGTAACATTTCCTCACTCTATTTAAATTGTGTCTGTGTTTTATTCCCGTAATATTTCCTTTTTATTCCCCTAACTTTCTCCACACTCCTTTGTAAACTGTATCGGTGTTTTATTCCGCAACATTTCCTCCCCCCTGTTTAAATTGTGTCTGTGTTTTATTCCCGTAATATTTCCTTTTTATTCCCGTAACTTTCCCCTCACTCCTTTGTAAACTGTATCTGTGTTTTATTCCCGTAACATTTCCTACCCCCTATTTAAATTGTGTCTGAGTTTTATTCCCGTAATATTTCCCTCACATTTTAATAAATAGTATCTGTGTTTTATTCAGATAATGTTCTACTCGCTCCTTTATAAATTTTGGGTATTTTCTATTCCCGTAACTTTCCCCTCACTCCTTTGTAGACTGTATCTATGTTTTATTCCCGTAACATTTCCTCCCCCCTATTTAAATTGTGTTTGTGTTTTATTCCCGTAATATTTCCTTTTTATTCCCGTAACTTTCCCCTCACTCCTTTGTAAACTGTATCTGTGTTTTTTTTACCGTAAAGTTTCCTCCCCCCATTCAAATTGTGTCTGAGTTTTATTCCCGTAATATTTCCCTCACGTTTTAATAAATAGTATCTGTGTTTTATTCAGATAATGTTGTACTCGCTCCTTTATAAATTTGGGGTATTTTCTATTCCCGGTAACTTTCTCCTCACTCCTTTGTAAACTGTATCTGTGTTTTATTCCCGTAACATTTCCTCCCCCCTATTTAAATTGTGTTTGTGTTTTATTCCCGTTATATTTCCGTTTTATACGCCTAACTTTCCCCTCACTCCTTTGTAAACTGTATCTGTGTTTTATTCCGCAACATTTCCTCCGCCCTGTTTAAATTGTGTCTTTGTTTTATTCCCGTAATATTTCCTTTTAATTCCCGTAACTTTCCCCTCACTCCTTTGTAAACTGTATCTGTGTTTTATTCACGTAACATTTCCTCCCCCCTATTTAAATTGTGTCAGAGTCTTATTCCCGTAATATTTCCCTCACGTTTTAATAAATAGTATCTGTGTTTTATTCAGATAATGTTCTACTCGCTCCTTTATAAATTTTGGGTATTTTCTATTCCCGTAACTTTCCCCTCACTCCTTTGTAAACTGTATCTGTGTTTTATTCCCGTAACATTTCCTCCCCCCCTATTTAAATTGTGTTTGTGTTTTATTCCCGTAATATTTCTTTTTTATTCCCGTAACTTTCCCCTCACTCCTTTGTAAACTGTATCTGTGTTTTTTTTCCCGTAAAGTTTCCTCCCCCCATTCAAATTGAGTCTGAGTTTTATTCCCGTAATATTTCCCTCACGTTTTAATAAATAGTATCTGTGTTTTATTCAGATAATGTTGTACTCGCTCCTTTATAAATTTTGGGTATTTTCTATTCCCGTAACTCTCCCCTCACTCCTTTGTAAACTGTATCTTTGTTTTATTCCCGTAACAGTTGCTCCCCCTATTTAAATTGTTTCTGTGTTTTATTCCCGTAATATTTCCGTTTTATTCCCGTAACTTTACCCTCACTCATTTGTAAACTTTATCTGTGTTTTATTCCCGTAACATTTCCTCCCCCTATTTAAAATGTGATTGTGTTTTATTTCCGTAATATTTCCTTTTTATTCCCGTAACTTTCCCATCACTCCTTTGTAAACTGTATCTGTGTTTTATTCCGCAACATTTCATCCCCCCTGTTTAAATTGTGTCTGTGTTTTATTCCCGTAATATTTCCTTTTTATTCCCGTAACTTTCCCATCACTCCTTTGTAAACTGTATCTGTGTTTTATTCCCATAACATTTCCACCCCCCTATTTAAATTGTGTCTGAGTTTTATTCACGTAATATTTCCCTTACTTTTTAATAAATAGTATCTGTGTTTTATTCAGATAATATTCTACTCGCTCCTTTATAAATTTTGGGTATTTTCTATTCCCGTAAGTTTCCCCTCACTCCTTTGTAAACTGTATCTGTGTTTTATTCCCGTAACAGTTGCTCCCCCTATTTAAATTGTGTCTGTGTTTTATTCCCGTAATAATTCCGTTTTATTCCCGTAACTTTACCCTCACTCATTTGTAAACTGTATCGGTGTTTTATTCCCGTAACATTTCCTCACTCTATTTAAATTGTGACTGTGTTTTATTCCCGTAATATTTCCTTTTTATTCCCGTAACTTTCCCCTCACTCCTTTGTAAACTGTATCTGTGTTTTATTCCGCAACATTTCATCCCCCCTGTTTAAATTGTGTCTGTGTTTTATTCCCGTAATATTTCCCTCACGTTTTAATAAATATATCTGTGTTTTATTCAGATAATGTTCTAAACGCTCCTTTATAAATTTGGGGTGTTTTCTATTCCCGTAAGTTTCCCCTCACTCCTTTGTAAACTGTATCTGTGTTTTATTCCCGTAACAGTTGCTCCCCCTATTTAAATTGTGTCTGTGTTTTATTCCCGTAATAATTCCGTTTTATTCCCGTAACTTTACCCTCACTCATTTGTAAACTGTATCGGTGTTTTATTCCCGTAACATTTCCTCACTCTATTTAAATTGTGTCTGTGTTTTATTCCCGTAATATTTCCTTTTTATTCCCCTAACTTTCTCCACACTCCTTTGTAAACTGTATCGGTGTTTTATTCCGCAACATTTCCTCCCCCCTGTTTAAATTGTGTCTGTGTTTTATTCCCGTAATATTTCCTTTTAATTCCCGTAACTTTACCCTCACTCATTTGTAAACTGTATCGGTGTTTTATTCCCGTAACATTTCCTCACTCTATTTAAATTGTGTCTGTGTTTTATTCCCGTAATATTTCCTTTTTATTCCCCTAACTTTCTCCACACTCCTTTGTAAACTGTATCGGTGTTTTATTCCGCAACATTTCCTCCCCCCTGTTTAAATTGTGTCTGTGTTTTATTCCCGTAATATTTCCTTTTTATTCCCGTAACTTTCCCCTCACTCCTTTGTAAACTGTATCTGTGTTTTATTCCCGTAACATTTCCTCCCCCCTATTTAAATTGTGTCTGAGTTTTATTCCCGTAATATTTCCATCACGTTTTAATAAATAGTATCTGTGTTTTATTCAGATAATGTTCTACTCGCTCCTTTATAAATTTTGGGTATTTTCTATTCCCGTAACTTTCCCCTCACTCCTTTGTAAACTGTATCTGTGTTTTATTCCCGTAACATTTCCTCCCCCCCTATTTAAATTGTGTTTGTGTTTTATTCCCGTAATATTTCCTTTTTATTCCCGTAACTTTCCCCTCACTCCTTTGTAAACTGTATCTGTGTTTTTTTCCCGTACAATTTCCTCCCCCCATTCAAATTGTGTCTGAGTTTTATTCCCGTAATATTTCCCTCACGTTTTAATAAATAGTATCTGTGTTTTATTCAGATAATGTTGTACTCGCTCCTTTATAAATTTGGGGTATTTTCTATTCCCGGTAACTTTCTCCTCACTCCTTTGTAAACTGTATCTGTGTTTTATTCCCGTAACATTTCCTCCCCCCTATTTAAATTGTGTTTGTGTTTTATTCCCGTTATATTTCCGTTTTATACGCCTAACTTTCCCCTCACTCCTTTGTAAACTGTATCTGTGTTTTATTCCGCAACATTTCCTCCGCCCTGTTTAAATTGTGTCTTTGTTTTATTCCCGTAATATTTCCTTTTAATTCCCGTAACTTTCCCCTCACTCCTTTGTAAACTGTATCTGTGTTTTATTCACGTAACATTTCCTCCCCCCTATTTAAATTGTGTCAGAGTCTTATTCCCGTAATATTTCCCTCACGTTTTAATAAATAGTATCTGTGTTTTATTCAGATAATGTTCTACTCGCTCCTTTATAAATTTTGGGTATTTTCTATTCCCGTAACTTTCCCCTCACTCCTTTGTAAACTGTATCTGTGTTTTATTCCCGTAACATTTCCTCCCCCCCTATTTAAATTGTGTTTGTGTTTTATTCCCGTAATATTTCTTTTTTATTCCCGTAACTTTCCCCTCACTCCTTTGTAAACTGTATCTGTGTTTTTTTTCCCGTAAAGTTTCCTCCCCCCATTCAAATTGAGTCTGAGTTTTATTCCCGTAATATTTCCCTCACGTTTTAATAAATAGTATCTGTGTTTTATTCAGATAATGTTGTACTCGCTCCTTTATAAATTTTGGGTATTTTCTATTCCCGTAACTCTCCCCTCACTCCTTTGTAAACTGTATCTTTGTTTTATTCCCGTAACAGTTGCTCCCCCTATTTAAATTGTTTCTGTGTTTTATTCCCGTAATATTTCCGTTTTATTCCCGTAACTTTACCCTCACTCATTTGTAAACTTTATCTGTGTTTTATTCCCGTAACATTTCCTCCCCCTATTTAAAATGTGATTGTGTTTTATTTCCGTAATATTTCCTTTTTATTCCCGTAACTTTCCCATCACTCCTTTGTAAACTGTATCTGTGTTTTATTCCGCAACATTTCATCCCCCCTGTTTAAATTGTGTCTGTGTTTTATTCCCGTAATATTTCCTTTTTATTCCCGTAACTTTCCCATCACTCCTTTGTAAACTGTATCTGTGTTTTATTCCCATAACATTTCCACCCCCCTATTTAAATTGTGTCTGAGTTTTATTCACGTAATATTTCCCTTACTTTTTAATAAATAGTATCTGTGTTTTATTCAGATAATATTCTACTCGCTCCTTTATAAATTTTGGGTATTTTCTATTCCCGTAAGTTTCCCCTCACTCCTTTGTAAACTGTATCTGTGTTTTATTCCCGTAACAGTTGCTCCCCCTATTTAAATTGTGTCTGTGTTTTATTCCCGTAATAATTCCGTTTTATTCCCGTAACTTTACCCTCACTCATTTGTAAACTGTATCGGTGTTTTATTCCCGTAACATTTCCTCACTCTATTTAAATTGTGACTGTGTTTTATTCCCGTAATATTTCCTTTTTATTCCCGTAACTTTCCCCTCACTCCTTTGTAAACTGTATCTGTGTTTTATTCCGCAACATTTCATCCCCCCTGTTTAAATTGTGTCTGTGTTTTATTCCCGTAATATTTCCCTCACGTTTTAATAAATATATCTGTGTTTTATTCAGATAATGTTCTAAACGCTCCTTTATAAATTTGGGGTGTTTTCTATTCCCGTAAGTTTCCCCTCACTCCTTTGTAAACTGTATCTGTGTTTTATTCCCGTAACAGTTGCTCCCCCTATTTAAATTGTGTCTGTGTTTTATTCCCGTAATAATTCCGTTTTATTCCCGTAACTTTACCCTCACTCATTTGTAAACTGTATCGGTGTTTTATTCCCGTAACATTTCCTCACTCTATTTAAATTGTGTCTGTGTTTTATTCCCGTAATATTTCCTTTTTATTCCCCTAACTTTCTCCACACTCCTTTGTAAACTGTATCGGTGTTTTATTCCGCAACATTTCCTCCCCCCTGTTTAAATTGTGTCTGTGTTTTATTCCCGTAATATTTCCTTTTAATTCCCGTAACTTTACCCTCACTCATTTGTAAACTGTATCGGTGTTTTATTCCCGTAACATTTCCTCACTCTATTTAAATTGTGTCTGTGTTTTATTCCCGTAATATTTCCTTTTTATTCCCCTAACTTTCTCCACACTCCTTTGTAAACTGTATCGGTGTTTTATTCCGCAACATTTCCTCCCCCCTGTTTAAATTGTGTCTGTGTTTTATTCCCGTAATATTTCCTTTTTATTCCCGTAACTTTCCCCTCACTCCTTTGTAAACTGTATCTGTGTTTTATTCCCGTAACATTTCCTCCCCCCTATTTAAATTGTGTCTGAGTTTTATTCCCGTAATATTTCCATCACGTTTTAATAAATAGTATCTGTGTTTTATTCAGATAATGTTCTACTCGCTCCTTTATAAATTTTGGGTATTTTCTATTCCCGTAACTTTCCCCTCACTCCTTTGTAAACTGTATCTGTGTTTTATTCCCGTAACATTTCCTCCCCCCCTATTTAAATTGTGTTTGTGTTTTATTCCCGTAATATTTCCTTTTTATTCCCGTAACTTTCCCCTCACTCCTTTGTAAACTGTATCTGTGTTTTTTTCCCGTACAATTTCCTCCCCCCATTCAAATTGTGTCTGAGTTTTATTCCCGTAATATTTCCCTCACGTTTTAATAAATAGTATCTGTGTTTTATTCAGATAATGTTGTACTCGCTCCTTTATAAATTTTGGGTATTTTCTATTCCCGGTAAATTTCTCCTCACTCCTTTGTAAACTGTATCTGTGTTTTATTCCCGTAACATTTCCTCCCCCCTATTTAAATTGTGTTTGTGTTTTATTCCCGTTATATTTCCGTTTTATACGCCTAACTTTCCCCTCACTCCTTTGTAAACTGTATCGGTGTTTTATTCACGTAACATTTCCTCCCCCCTTTTTAAATTGTGTCTGAGTTTTATTCCCGTAATATTTCCCTCACGTTTTAATAAATAGTATCTGTGTTTTATTCTGATAATGTTCTACACGCTCCTTTATAAATTTTGGGTGTTTTCTATTCCCGTAACATTCACCTCACTCTTTTGTAAACTGTATTTGTTTTATTCCAGTAACATTTCCAACCCCACTGTTTAAATTGTGTCTGTGTTTTATTCCCGTAATATTTCCTTTTTATTCCCCTAACTTTCCCCTCACTCCTTTGTAAACTGTATCTGTGTTTTATTCCTCAACATTTCATCCCCCCTGTTTAAATTGTGTCTGTGTTTTATTCCCGTAATATTTCCCTCACGTTTTAATAAATAGTATCTGTATTTTATTCAGATAATGTTCTAAACGCTCCTTTATAAATTTTGGGTATTTTCTATTCCCGTAACTTTCCCCTCACTCCTTTGTAAACTGTATCTGTGTTTTATTCCCGTAACATTTCCTCCCCCCTATTTAAATTGTGTCTGAGTTTTATTCCCGTAATATTTCCATCACGTTTTAATAAATAGTATCTGTGTTTTATTCAGATAATGTTCTACTCGCTCCTTTATAAATTTTGGGTATTTTCTATTCCCGTAACTTTCCCCTCACTCCTTTGTAAACTGTATCTGTGTTTTATTCCCGTAACATTTCCTCCCCCCCTATTTAAATTGTGTTTGTGTTTTATTCCCGTAATATTTCCTTTTTATTCCCGTAACTTTCCCCTCACTCCTTTGTAAACTGTATCTGTGTTTTTTTCCCGTACAATTTCCTCCCCCCATTCAAATTGTGTCTGAGTTTTATTCCCGTAATATTTCCCTCACGTTTTAATAAATAGTATCTGTGTTTTATTCAGATAATGTTGTACTCGCTCCTTTATAAATTTGGGGTATTTTCTATTCCCGGTAACTTTCTCCTCACTCCTTTGTAAACTGTATCTGTGTTTTATTCCCGTAACATTTCCTCCCCCCTATTTAAATTGTGTTTGTGTTTTATTCCCGTTATATTTCCGTTTTATACGCCTAACTTTCCCCTCACTCCTTTGTAAACTGTATCTGTGTTTTATTCCGCAACATTTCCTCCGCCCTGTTTAAATTGTGTCTTTGTTTTATTCCCGTAATATTTCCTTTTAATTCCCGTAACTTTCCCCTCACTCCTTTGTAAACTGTATCTGTGTTTTATTCACGTAACATTTCCTCCCCCCTATTTAAATTGTGTCAGAGTCTTATTCCCGTAATATTTCCCTCACGTTTTAATAAATAGTATCTGTGTTTTATTCAGATAATGTTCTACTCGCTCCTTTATAAATTTTGGGTATTTTCTATTCCCGTAACTTTCCCCTCACTCCTTTGTAAACTGTATCTGTGTTTTATTCCCGTAACATTTCCTCCCCCCCTATTTAAATTGTGTTTGTGTTTTATTCCCGTAATATTTCTTTTTTATTCCCGTAACTTTCCCCTCACTCCTTTGTAAACTGTATCTGTGTTTTTTTTCCCGTAAAGTTTCCTCCCCCCATTCAAATTGAGTCTGAGTTTTATTCCCGTAATATTTCCCTCACGTTTTAATAAATAGTATCTGTGTTTTATTCAGATAATGTTGTACTCGCTCCTTTATAAATTTTGGGTATTTTCTATTCCCGTAACTCTCCCCTCACTCCTTTGTAAACTGTATCTTTGTTTTATTCCCGTAACAGTTGCTCCCCCTATTTAAATTGTTTCTGTGTTTTATTCCCGTAATATTTCCGTTTTATTCCCGTAACTTTACCCTCACTCATTTGTAAACTTTATCTGTGTTTTATTCCCGTAACATTTCCTCCCCCTATTTAAAATGTGATTGTGTTTTATTTCCGTAATATTTCCTTTTTATTCCCGTAACTTTCCCATCACTCCTTTGTAAACTGTATCTGTGTTTTATTCCGCAACATTTCATCCCCCCTGTTTAAATTGTGTCTGTGTTTTATTCCCGTAATATTTCCTTTTTATTCCCGTAACTTTCCCATCACTCCTTTGTAAACTGTATCTGTGTTTTATTCCCATAACATTTCCACCCCCCTATTTAAATTGTGTCTGAGTTTTATTCACGTAATATTTCCCTTACTTTTTAATAAATAGTATCTGTGTTTTATTCAGATAATATTCTACTCGCTCCTTTATAAATTTTGGGTATTTTCTATTCCCGTAAGTTTCCCCTCACTCCTTTGTAAACTGTATCTGTGTTTTATTCCCGTAACAGTTGCTCCCCCTATTTAAATTGTGTCTGTGTTTTATTCCCGTAATAATTCCGTTTTATTCCCGTAACTTTACCCTCACTCATTTGTAAACTGTATCGGTGTTTTATTCCCGTAACATTTCCTCACTCTATTTAAATTGTGACTGTGTTTTATTCCCGTAATATTTCCTTTTTATTCCCGTAACTTTCCCCTCACTCCTTTGTAAACTGTATCTGTGTTTTATTCCGCAACATTTCATCCCCCCTGTTTAAATTGTGTCTGTGTTTTATTCCCGTAATATTTCCCTCACGTTTTAATAAATATATCTGTGTTTTATTCAGATAATGTTCTAAACGCTCCTTTATAAATTTGGGGTGTTTTCTATTCCCGTAAGTTTCCCCTCACTCCTTTGTAAACTGTATCTGTGTTTTATTCCCGTAACAGTTGCTCCCCCTATTTAAATTGTGTCTGTGTTTTATTCCCGTAATAATTCCGTTTTATTCCCGTAACTTTACCCTCACTCATTTGTAAACTGTATCGGTGTTTTATTCCCGTAACATTTCCTCACTCTATTTAAATTGTGTCTGTGTTTTATTCCCGTAATATTTCCTTTTTATTCCCCTAACTTTCTCCACACTCCTTTGTAAACTGTATCGGTGTTTTATTCCGCAACATTTCCTCCCCCCTGTTTAAATTGTGTCTGTGTTTTATTCCCGTAATATTTCCTTTTAATTCCCGTAACTTTACCCTCACTCATTTGTAAACTGTATCGGTGTTTTATTCCCGTAACATTTCCTCACTCTGTTTAAATTGTGTCTGTGTTTTATTCCCGTAATATTTCCTTTTTATTCCCCTAACTTTCTCCACACTCCTTTGTAAACTGTATCGGTGTTTTATTCCGCAACATTTCCTCCCCCCTGTTTAAATTGTGTCTGTGTTTTATTCCCGTAATATTTCCTTTTTATTCCCGTAACTTTCCCCTCACTCCTTTGTAAACTGTATCTGTGTTTTATTCCCGTAACATTTCCTCCCCCCTATTTAAATTGTGTCTGAGTTTTATTCCCGTAATATTTCCATCACGTTTTAATAAATAGTATCTGTGTTTTATTCAGATAATGTTCTACTCGCTCCTTTATAAATTTTGGGTATTTTCTATTCCCGTAACTTTCCCCTCACTCCTTTGTAAACTGTATCTGTGTTTTATTCCCGTAACATTTCCTCCCCCCCTATTTAAATTGTGTTTGTGTTTTATTCCCGTAATATTTCCTTTTTATTCCCGTAACTTTCCCCTCACTCCTTTGTAAACTGTATCTGTGTTTTTTTCCCGTACAATTTCCTCCCCCCATTCAAATTGTGTCTGAGTTTTATTCCCGTAATATTTCCCTCACGTTTTAATAAATAGTATCTGTGTTTTATTCAGATAATGTTGTACTCGCTCCTTTATAAATTTTGGGTATTTTCTATTCCCGGTAAATTTCTCCTCACTCCTTTGTAAACTGTATCTGTGTTTTATTCCCGTAACATTTCCTCCCCCCTATTTAAATTGTGTTTGTGTTTTATTCCCGTTATATTTCCGTTTTATACGCCTAACTTTCCCCTCACTCCTTTGTAAACTGTATCGGTGTTTTATTCACGTAACATTTCCTCCCCCCTTTTTAAATTGTGTCTGAGTTTTATTCCCGTAATATTTCCCTCACGTTTTAATAAATAGTATCTGTGTTTTATTCTGATAATGTTCTACACGCTCCTTTATAAATTTTGGGTGTTTTCTATTCCCGTAACATTCACCTCACTCTTTTGTAAACTGTATTTGTTTTATTCCAGTAACATTTCCAACCCCACTGTTTAAATTGTGTCTGTGTTTTATTCCCGTAATATTTCCTTTTTATTCCCCTAACTTTCCCCTCACTCCTTTGTAAACTGTATCTGTGTTTTATTCCTCAACATTTCATCCCCCCTGTTTAAATTGTGTCTGTGTTTTATTCCCGTAATATTTCCCTCACGTTTTAATAAATAGTATCTGTATTTTATTCAGATAATGTTCTAAACGCTCCTTTATAAATTTTGGGAATTTTCTATTCCCGTAACTTTCCCCTTTCTCCTTTGTAAACTGTATCTGTTTTATTCCCGTAACCTTTCCACCCCCCTGTTTAAATTGTGTCTGTGTTTTATTCCCGTAATATTTCCTTTTTATTCCCCTAACTTTCTCCACACTCCTTTGTAAACTGTATCTGTGTTTTATTCTGCAACATTTCCTCCCCCCTGTTTAAATTGTGTCTGTGTTTTATTCCGGTAATATTTCCTTTTTATTCCCGTAACTTTCCCCTCACTCCTTTGTAAACTGTATCTGTGATTTATTCCCGTAACATTTCCTCCCCCCTATTTAAATTGTGTCTTAGTTTTATTCCCATAATATTTCCCTCACGATTTAATAAATAGTATCTGTGTTTTATTCAGATAATGTTCTACTCGCTCCTTAATAAATTTTGGGTATTTTCTATTCCCGTAACTTTCCCCTCACTCCTTTGTAAACTGTATCTGTGTTTTATTCCCGTAACATTTCCTCACCCCCTATTTAAATTGTGTTTGTGTTTTATTCCCGTTATATTTCCGTGTTATACCCCTAACTTTCCCCTCACTCTTTGTAAACTGTATCTGTGTTTTATTCCGCAACATTTCCTCCGCCCTGTTTAAATTGTGTCTGTGTTTTATTCCCGTAATATTTCCTTTTTATTCCCGTAACTTTCCCCTCACTCCTTTGTAAACTGTATCTGTGTTTTATGTCCGTAACATTTCCTCCGCCCTATTTAAATTGTGTCTGTGTTTTATTCCCGTAATATTTCCTTTTTTTCCCGTAATTTTCCCCTCACTCCTTTGTAAACTGTATCAGTGTTTTCTTCTCGTAATATTTCCTCCCCCCTATTTAAATTGTGTCTGACTTTTATTCCCGTAATATTTCCCTCACGTTTTAATAAATAGTATCTGTGTTTTATTCAGATAATGTTCTACACGCTCGTTTATAAATTTTGGGTATTTTCTATTCCCGTAACATTCCCCTCTCTCCTTTGTAAACTGTATCTGTTTTATTCCCGTAACATTTCCACCCCCCTGTTTAAATTGTGTCTGTGTTTTATTCCCGTAATATTTCCTTTTTATTCCCCTAACTTTCTCCACACTCCTTTGTAAACTGTATCTGTGTTTTATTCCCGTAACATTTCCTCCCCCTATTTAAATTGTGACTGTGTTTTATTCCCGTAATATTTCCTTTTTATTCCCGTAACTTTCCCATCACTCCTTTGTAAACTGTATCTGTGTTTTATTCCCATAACATTTCCACCCCCCTATTTAAATTGTGTCTGTTTTTTATTCCCGTAATATTTCCCTCACGTTTTAATAAATAGTATCTGTGTTTTATTCAGATAATGTTCTACTCGCTCCTTTAAAAATTTTGGGTATTTTCTATTCCCGTAACTTTCCCCTCACTCCATTGTAAACTGTATCTGTGTTTTATTCCCGTAACATTTCCTCCCCCCCTATTTAAATTGTGTTTGTGTTTTATTCCCGTAATATTTCCTTTTTATACCCGTAACTTTCCCCTCACTCCTTTGTAAACTGTATCTGTGTTTTTTTTCCCGTAAAGTTTCCTCCCCCATTCAAATTGTGTCTGAGTTTTATTCCCGTAATATTTCCCTCACGTTTTAATAAATAGTATCTGTGTTTTATTCAGATAATGTTCTACTCGCTCCTTTATAAATTTTGGGTATTTTCTATTCCCGGCAACTTTCTCCTCACTCCTATGTAAACTGTATCTGTGTTTTATTCCCGTAACATTTCCTCCCCCCTATGTAAATTGTGTTTGTGTTTTATTCCCGTTATAATTCCGTTTAATACCCCTAACTTTCCCCTCACTCCTTTGTAAACTGTATCTGTATTTTATTCCGCAACATTTCCTCCGCCCTGTTTAAATTGTGTCTGTGTTTTATTCCCGTAATATTTCCTTTTTATTCCCGTAACTTTCCCCTCACTCCTTTGTAAACTGTATCTGTGTTTTATTCCCGTAACATTTCCTCCCCCCCCTATTTAAATTGTGTTTGTGTTTTATTCCCGTAATATTTCCTTTTTATTCCCGTAACTTTCCCCTCACTCCTTTGTAAACTGTATCTGTGTTTTTTTTTCCCGTAAAATTTCCTCCCCCCATTCAAATTGTGTCTGAGTTTTATTCCCGTAATATTTCCCTCACGTTTTTATAAATAGTATCTGTGTTTTATTCAGATAATGTTCTACTCGCTCCTTTATAAATTGTGGGTATTTTCTATTCCCGGTAACTTTCTCCTCACTCCTTTGTAAACTGTATCTGTGTTTTATTCCCGTAACATTTCCTCCCCCCTATTTAAATTGTGTTTGTGTTTTATTCCCGTTATATTTCCGTTTTATACCCCTAACTTTCCCCTCACTCCTTTGTAAACTGTATCTGTGTTTTATTCACGTAACATTTCCTCCCCCCTATTTAAATTGTGTCTGAGTTTTATTCCCGTAATATTTCCATCACGTTTTAATAAATAGTATCTGTGTTTTATTCCGATAATGTTCTACACGCTCCTTTATAAATTTTGGGTGTTTTCTATTCCCGTAACATTCACCTCACTCCTTTGTAAACTGTATTTGTTTTATTCCAGTAACATTTCCACCCCCCTGTTTAAATTGTGTCTGTGTTTTATTCCCGTAATATTTCCTTTTTATTCCCCTAACTTTCTCCACACTCCTTTGAAAAATGTATCTGTGTTTTATTCCCGTTACATTTCCTCCACCTATTTAAATTATGTCTGTGTTTTATTCCCGTAATATTTCCTTTTTATTCCCGTAACTTTCCCCTCACTCCTTTGTAAACTGCATCTGTGTTTTATTCCCATAACATTTCCTCCCCACTTTATAAATTGTGTCTGTGTTTTATTCCCGTAATATTTCCTTTTTATTCCCGTAACTTTCCCCTCACTCCTTTGTAAACTGTATCTGTGTTTTATGTCCGTAACATTTCCTCCGCCCTTTTTAAATTGTGTCTGCGTTTTATTCCTCTAAAGTTATCCTTGCTTTTTATAAATTGTATGTGTGTTTTATTCGCGTAAATTTTCCATTTTCCTTTATAAATTGTGTCTGTGGTTTATTCCGGTAATATTTCCCTCAAGCCTTTATAAATTTTGGGTAATTTTTATTCCTGTAACTTTCCCCTCATTCCTTTGTAAACTGTATCTGTGTTTTATCCCCGTAACATTTCCTCCCCCCTTTATAAATTGTGTCTGTGTTTTATTCCCGTAATATTTCCTTTTTCTTCCCGTAACTTACCCCTCACTCCTTTGTTAAATGTATCTGTGTTTTATTCCCGTAACATTCCCTCACCCTATTTAAATTGTGTCTGTGTTTAATTCC
This sequence comes from Narcine bancroftii, assembly GCF_036971445.1. Lineage (NCBI taxonomy): Eukaryota > Metazoa > Chordata > Chondrichthyes > Torpediniformes > Narcinidae > Narcine > Narcine bancroftii. Next base: position 5,176,692 of record NW_027211800.1, on the reverse strand, counting down.
CGTAATATTTCCGTTTTATTCCCCTAACTTTCCCCTCACTCGTTTGTAAACTGTATCTGTGTTTTATTCCCGTAACCTTTCCTCCCCCTATTTAGATTGTGTCTGTGTTTTATTCCCGTAATATTTCCTTTTTTTCCCGTAACTTTCCCCTCACTCCTTTGTAAACTGTATCAGTGTTTTATTCCGCAACATTTCATCCCCCCTGTTTAAATTGTGTCTGTGTTTTATTCCCGTAATATTTCCTTTTTATTCCCGTAACTTTCCCATCACTCCTTTGTAAACTGTATCTGTGTTTTATTCCCATAAAATTTCCCCCCCCCTATTTAAATTGTGTCTGAGTTTTATTCCCGTAATATTTCCCTTACGTTTTAATAAATAGTATCCGTGTTTTATTCAGATAATGTTCTACTCGCTCCTTTATAAATTTTGGGTATTTTCTATTCCCGGAAGTTTCCCCTCACTTCTTTGTAAACTGTATCTGTGTTTTATTCCCGTAACAGTTGCTCCCCCTCTTTAAATTGTGTCTGTGTTTTATTCCCGTAATATTTCCTTTTTATTCCCGTAACTTTCCCATTACTCCTTTGTAAACTGTATCTGAGTTTTATTCCCGTAATATTTCCCTCACGTTTTAATAAATAGTATCTGTGTTTTATTCAGATAATGTTCTACTCGCTCCTTTATAAATTTTGGGTATTTTCTATTCCCGTAACTCTCCCCTCACTCCTTTGTAAACTGTATCTGTGTTTTATTCCCGTAACAGTTGCTCCAACTATTTAAATTGTGTCTGTGTTTTATTCCCGTAATAATTTCGTTTTATTCCCGTAACTTTACCCTCACTCATTTGTAAACTGTATCTGTGTTTTATTCCCGTAAGATTTCCTCCCCCTATTTAAAATGTGACTGTGTTTTATTTCCGCAATATTTCCTTTTTATTCCCGTAACTTTCCCCTCACTCCTTTGTAAACTGTATCTGTGTTTTATTCCGCAACATTTCATCCCCCCTGTTTAAATCGTGTCTGTGTTTTATTCCCAGAATATTTCGTTTTAATTCCCGTAACTTTCCCCTCACTCCTTTGTAAACTGTATCTGTGTTTTATTCCCATAAAATTTCCACCCCCCTATTTAAATTATGTCTGAGTTTTATTCCCGTAATATTTCCCTTACGTTTTAATAAATAGTATCTGTGTTTTATTCAGATAATGTTCTAAACGCTCCTTTATAAATTTTGGGTATTTTCTATTCCCGTAACATTCCCCTCTCTCCTTTGTAAACTGTATCTGTTTTATTCCCGTAACGTTAACACCCCCCAGTTTAAATTGTGTCTGTGTTTTATTCCCGTTATATTTCCGTGTTATACCCCTAACTTTCCCCTCACTCTTTGTAAACTGTATCTGTGTTTTATTCCGCAACATTTCCTCCGCCCTGTTTAAATTTTGTCTGTGTTTTATTCCCGTAATATTTCCTTTTTATTCCCGTAACTTTCCCCTCACTCCTTTGTAAACTGTATCTGTGTTTTATGTCCGTAACATTTCCTCCGCCCTATTTAAATTGTGTCTGTGTTTTATTCCCGTAATATTTCCTTTTTTTCCCGTAATTTTCCCCTCACTCCTTTGTAAACTGTATCAGTGTTTTCTTCTCGTAATATTTCCTCCCCCCTATTTAAATTGTGTCTGACTTTTATTCCCGTAATATTTCCCTCACGTTTTAATAAATAGTATCTGTGTTTTATTCAGATAATGTTCTACACGCTCGTTTATAAATTTTGGGTATTTTCTATTCCCGTAACTTTCCCCTCACTCCTTTGTAAACTGTATCTGTGTTTTATTCCTCAACATTTCATCCCCCCTGTTTAAATTGTGTCTGTGTTTTATTCCCGTAATATTTCCCTCACGTTTTAATAAATAGTATCTGTATTTTATTCAGATAATGTTCTAAACGCTCCTTTATAAATTTTGGGTATTTTCTATTCCCGTAACTTTCCCCTTTCTCCTTTGTAAACTGTATCTGTTTTATTCCCGTAACCTTTCCACCCCCCTGTTTAAATTGTGTCTGTGTTTTATTCCCGTAATATTTCCTTTTTATTCCCCTAACTTTCTCCACACTCCTTTGTAAACTGTATCTGTGTTTTATTCTGCAACATTTCCTCCCCCCTGTTTAAATTGTGTCTGTGTTTTATTCCGGTAATATTTCCTTTTTATTCCCGTAACTTTCCCCTCACTCCTTTGTAAACTGTATCTGTGATTTATTCCCGTAACATTTCCTCCCCCTATTTAAATTGTGTCTTAGTTTTATTCCCGTAATATTTCCCTCACGATTTAATAAATAGTATCTGTGTTTTATTCAGATAATGTTCTACTCGCTCCTTAATAAATTTTGGGTATTTTCTATTCCCGTAACTTTCCCCTCACTCCTTTGTAAACTGTATCTGTGTTTTATTCCCGTAACATTTCCTCACCCCCTATTTAAATTGTGTTTGTGTTTTATTCCCGTTATATTTCCGTGTTATATCCCTAACTTTCCCCTCACTCTTTGTAAACTGTATCTGTGTTTTATTCCGCAACATTTCCTCCGCCCTGTTTAAATTGTGTCTGTGTTTTATTCCCGTAATATTTCCTTTTTATTCCCGTAACTTTCCCCTCACTCCTTTGTAAACTGTATCTGTGTTTTATGTCCGTAACATTTCCTCCGCCCTATTTAAATTGTGTCTGTGTTTTATTCCCGTAATATTTCCTTTTTTTCCCGTAATTTTCCCCTCACTCCTTTGTAAACTGTATCAGTGTTTTCTTCTCGTAATATTTCCTCCCCCCTATTTAAATTGTGTCTGACTTTTATTCCCGTAATATTTCCCTCACGTTTTAATAAATAGTATCTGTGTTTTATTCAGATAATGTTCTACACGCTCGTTTATAAATTTTGGGTATTTTCTATTCCCGTAACTTTCCCCTCACTCCTTTGTAAACTGTATCTGTGTTTTATTCCTCAACATTTCATCCCCCCTGTTTAAATTGTGTCTGTGTTTTATTCCCGTAATATTTCCCTCACGTTTTAATAAATAGTATCTGTATTTTATTCAGATAATGTTCTAAACGCTCCTTTATAAATTTTGGGTATTTTCTATTCCCGTAACTTTCCCCTTTCTCCTTTGTAAACTGTATCTGTTATATTCCCGTAACCTTTCCACCCCCCTGTTTAAATTGTGTCTGTGTTTTATTCCCGTAATATTTCCTTTTTATTCCCCTAACTTTCTCCACACTCCTTTTTAAACTGTATCTGTGTTTTATTCTGCAACATTTCCTCCCCCCTGTTTAAATTGTGTCTGTGTTTTATTCCGGTGATATTTCCTTTTTATTCCCGTAACTTTCCCCTCACTCCTTTGTAAACTGTATCTGTGATTTATTCCCGTAACATTTCCTCCCCCCTATTTAAATTGTGTCTTAGTTTTATTCCCGTAATATTTCCCTCACGATTTAATAAATAGTATCTGTGTTTTATTCAGATAATGTTCTACTCGCTCCTTAATAAATTTTGGGTATTTTCTATTCCCGTAACTTTCCCCTCACTCCTTTGTAAACTGTATCTGTGTTTTATTCCCGTAACATTTCCTCACCCCCTATTTAAATTGTGTTTGTGTTTTATTCCCGTTATATTTCTGTGTTATACCCCTAACTTTCCCCTCACTCTTTGTAAACTGTATCTGTGTTTTATTCCGCAACATTTCCTCCGCCCTGTTTAAATTGTGTCTGTGTTTTATTCCCGTAATATTTCCTTTTTATTCCCGTAACTTTCCCCTTACTCCTTTGTAAACTGTATCTGTGTTTTATGTCCGTAACATTTCCTCCGCCCTATTTAAATTGTGTCTGTGTTTTATTCCCGTAATATTTCCTTTTTTTCCCGTAATTTTCCCCTCACTCCTTTGTAAACTGTATCAGTGTTTTCTTCTCGTAATATTTCCTCCCCCCTATTTAAATTGTGTCTGACTTTTATTCCCGTAATATTTCCCTCACGTTTTAATAAATAGTATCTGTGTTTTATTCAGATAATGTTCTACACGCTCGTTTATAAATTTTGGGTATTTTCTATTCCCGTAACTTTCCCCTCACTCCTTTGTAAACTGTATCTGTGTTTTATTCCTCAACATTTCATCCCCCCTGTTTAAATTGTGTCTGTGTTTTATTCCCGTAATATTTCCCTCACGTTTTAATAAATAGTATCTGTATTTTATTCAGATAATGTTCTAAACGCTCCTTTATAAATTTTGGGTATTTTCTATTCCCGTAACTTTCCCCTTTCTCCTTTGTAAACTGTATCTGTTTTATTCCCGTAACCTTTCCACCCCCCTGTTTAAATTGTGTCTGTGTTTTATTCCCGTAATATTTCCTTTTTATTCCCCTAACTTTCTCCACACTCCTTTGTAAACTGTATCTGTGTTTTATTCTGCAACATTTCCTCCCCCCTGTTTAAATTGTGTCTGTGTTTTATTCCGGTAATATTTCCTTTTTATTCCCGTAACTTTCCCCTCAGTCCTTTGTAAACTGTATCTGTGATTTATTCCCGTAACATTTCCTCCCCCCTATTTAAATTGTGTCTTAGTTTTATTCCCGTAATATTTCCCTCACGATTTAATAAATAGTATCTGTGTTTTATTCAGATAATGTTCTACTCGCTCCTTAATAAATTTTGGGTATTTTCTATTCCCGTAACTTTCCCCTCACTCCTTTGTAAACTGTATCTGTGTTTTATTCCCGTAACATTTCCTCACCCCCTATTTAAATTGTGTTTGTGTTTTATTCCCGTTATATTTCCGTGTTATACCCCTAACTTTCCCCTCACTCTTTGTAAACTGTATCTGTGTTTTATTCCGCAACATTTACTCCGCCCTGTTTAAATTGTGTCTGTGTTTTATTCCCGTAATATTTCCTTTTTATTCCCGTAACTTTCCCCTCACTCCTTTGTAAACTGTATCTGTGTTTTATGTCCGTAACATTTCCTCCGCCCTATTTAAATTGTGTCTGTGTTTTATTCCCGTAATATTTCCTTTTTTTCCCGTAATTTTCCCCTCACTCCTTTGTAAACTGTATCAGTGTTTTCTTCTCGTAATATTTCCTCCCCCCTATTTAAATTGTGTCTGACTTTTATTCCCGTAATATTTCCCTCACGTTTTAATAAATAGTATCTGTGTTTTATTCAGATAATGTTCTACACGCTCGTTTATAAATTTTGGGTATTTTCTATTCCCGTAACATTCCCCTCTCTCCTTTGTAAACTGTATCTGTTTTATTCCCGTAACATTTCCACCCCCCTGTTTAAATTGTGTCTGTGTTTTATTCCCGTAATATTTCCTTTTTATTCCCCTAACTTTCTCCACACTCCTTTGTAAACTGTATCTGTGTTTTATTCCCGTAACATTTCCTCCCCCTATTTAAATTGTGACTGTGTTTTATTCCCGTAATATTTCCTTTTTATTCCCGTAACTTTCCCATCACTCCTTTGTAAACTGTATCTGTGTTTTATTCCCATAACATTTCCACCCCCCTATTTAAATTGTGTCTGAGTTTTATTCCCGTAATATTTCCCTCACGTTTTAATAAATAGTATCTGTGTTTTATTCAGATAATGTTCTACTCGCTCCTTTATAAATTTTGGGTATTTTCTATTCACGTAACTTTCCCCTCACTCCATTGTAAACTGTATCTGTGTTTTATTCCCGTAACATTTCCTCCCCCCCTATTTAAATTGTGTTTGTGTTTTATTCCCGTAATATTTCCTTTTTATACCCGTAACTTTCCCCTCACTCCTTTGTAAACTGTATCTGTGTTTTTTTTCCCGTAAAGTTTCCTCCCCCATTCAAATTGTGTCTGAGTTTTATTCCCGTAATATTTCCCTCACGTTTTAATAAATAGTATCTGTGTTTTATTCAGATAATGTTCTACTCGCTCCTTTATAAATTTTGGGTATTTTCTATTCCCGGCAACTTTCTCCTCACTCCTATGTAAACTGTATCTGTGTTTTATTCCCGTAACATTTCCTCCCCCCTATGTAAATTGTGTTTGTGTTTTATTCCCGTTATAATTCCGTTTAATACCCCTAACTTTCCCCTCACTCCTTTGTAAACTGTATCTGTATTTTATTCCGCAACATTTCCTCCGCCCTGTTTAAATTGTGTCTGTGTTTTATTCCCGTAATATTTCCTTTTTATTCCCGTAACTTTCCCCTCACTCCTTTGTAAACTGTATCTGTGTTTTATGCACGTAACATTTCCTCCCCCCTATTTAAATTGTGTCTGAGTTTTATTCCCGTAATATTTCCCTCACGTTTTAATAAATAGTATCTGTGTTTTATTCAGATAATGTTCTACTCGCTCCTTTATAAATTTTGGGTATTTTCTATTCCCGTAACTTTCCCCTCACTCCTTTGTAAACTGTATCTGTGTTTTATTCCCGTAACATTTCCTCCCCCCCCTATTTAAATTGTGTTTGTGTTTTATTCCCGTAATATTTCCTTTTTATTCCCGTAACTTTCCCCTCACTCCTTTGTAAACTGTATCTGTGTTTTTTTTTTCCCGTAAAATTTCCTCCCCCCATTCAAATTGTGTCTGAGTTTTATTCCCGTAATATTTCCCTCACGTTTTTATAAATAGTATCTGTGTTTTATTCAGATAATGTTCTACTCGCTCCTTTATAAATTGTGGGTATTTTCTATTCCCGGTAACTTTCTCCTCACTCCTTTGTAAACTGTATCTGTGTTTTATTCCCGTAACATTTCCTCCCCCCTATTTAAATTGTGTTTGTGTTTTATTCCCGTTATATTTCCGTTTTATACCCCTAACTTTCCCCTCACTCCTTTGTAAACTGTATCTGTGTTTTATTCACGTAACATTTCCTCCCCCCTATTTAAATTGTGTCTGAGTTTTATTCCCGTAATATTTCCATCACGTTTTAATAAATAGTATCTGTGTTTTATTCCGATAATGTTCTACACGCTCCTTTATAAATTTTGGGTGTTTTATATTCCCGTAACATTCACCTCACTCCTTTGTAAACTGTATTTGTTTTATTCCAGTAACATTTCCACCCCCCTGTTTAAATTGTGTCTGTGTTTTATTCCCGTAATATTTCCTTTTTATTCCCCTAACTTTCTCCACACTCCTTTGAAAAATGTATCTGTGTTTTATTCCCGTTACATTTTCTCCCCCTATTTAAATTATGTCTGTGTTTTATTCCCGTAATATTTCCTTTTTATTCCCGTAACTTTCCCCTCACTCCTTTGTAAACTGCATCTGTGTTTTATTCCCATAACATTTCCTCCCCACTTTATAAATTGTGTCTGTGTTTTATTCCCGTAATATTTCCTTTTTATTCCCGTAACTTTCCCCTCACTCCTTTGTAAACTGTATCTGTGTTTTATGTCCGTAACATTTCCTCCGCCCTTTTTAAATTGTGTCTGCGTTTTATTCCTCTAAAGTTATCCTTGCTTTTTATAAATTGTATGTGTGTTTTATTCGCGTAAATTTTCCATTTTCCTTTATAAATTGTGTCTGTGGTTTATTCCGGTAATATTTCCCTCAAGCCTTTATAAATTTTGGGTATTTTTTATTCCTCTAACTTTCCCCTCATTCCTTTGTAAACTGTATCTGTGTTTTATCCCCGTAACATTTCCTCCCCCCTTTATAAATTGTGTCTGTGTTTTATTCCCGTAATATTTCCTTTTTCTTCCCGTAACTTACCCCTCACTCCTTTGTTAAATGTATCTGTGTTTTATTCCCGTAACATTCCCTCACCCTATTTAAATTGTGTCTGTGTTTAATTCACGTAATATTTCCGTTTTATTCCCCTAACTTTCCCCTCACTCGTTTGTAAACTGTATCTGTGTTTTATTCCCGTAACCTTTCCTCCCCCTATTTAGATTGTGTCTGTGTTTTATTCCCGTAATATTTCCTTTTTTTCCCGTAACTTTCCCCTCACTCCTTTGTAAACTGTATCAGTGTTTTATTCCGCAACATTTCATCCCCCCTGTTTAAATTGTGTCTGTGTTTTATTCCCGTAATATTTCCTTTTTATTCCCGTAACTTTCCCATCACTCCTTTGTAAACTGTATCTGTGTTTTATTCCCATAAAATTTCCCCCCCCCTATTTAAATTGTGTCTGAGTTTTATTCCCGTAATATTTCCCTTACGTTTTAATAAATAGTATCTGTGTTTTATTCAGATAATGTTCTACTCGCTCCTTTATAAATTTTGGGTATTTTCTATTCCCGGAAGTTTCCCCTCACTTCTTTGTAAACTGTATCTGTGTTTTATTCCCGTAACAGTTGCTCCCCCTCTTTAAATTGTGTCTGTGTTTTATTCCCGTAATATTTCCTTTTTATTCCCGTAACTTTCCCATTACTCCTTTGTAAACTGTATCTGAGTTTTATTCCCGTAATATTTCCCTCACGTTTTAATAAATAGTATCTGTGTTTTATTCAGATAATGTTCTACTCGCTCCTTTATAAATTTTGGGTATTTCCTATTCCCGTAACTTTCCCCTCACTCCTTTGTAAACTGTATCTGTGTTTTATTCCCGTAACATTTCCTCCCCCCCTATTTAAATTGTGTTTGTGTTTTATTCCCGTAATATTTCTTTTTTATTCCCGTAACTTTCCCCTCACTCCTTTGTAAACTGTATCTGTGTTTTTTTTCCCGTAAAGTTTCCTCCCCCCATTCAAATTGAGTCTGAGTTTTATTCCCGTAATATTTCCCTCACGTTTTAATAAATAGTATCTGTGTTTTATTCAGATAATGTTGTACTCGCTCCTTTATAAATTTTGGGTATTTTCTATTCCCGTAACTCTCCCCTCACTCCTTTGTAAACTGTATCTTTGTTTTATTCCCGTAACAGTTGCTCCCCCTATTTAAATTGTTTCTGTGTTTTATTCCCGTAATATTTCCGTTTTATTCCCGTAACTTTACCCTCACTCATTTGTAAACTTTATCTGTGTTTTATTCCCGTAACATTTCCTCCCCTATTTAAAATGTGATTGTGTTTTATTTCCGTAATATTTCCTTTTTATTCCCGTAACTTTCCCATCACTCCTTTGTAAACTGTATCTGTGTTTTATTCCGCAACATTTCATCCCCCCTGTTTAAATTGTGTCTGAGTTTTATTCCCGTAATATTTCCATCACGTTTTAATAAATAGTATCTGTGTTTTATTCCGATAATGTTCTACACGCTCCTTTATAAATTTTGGGTGTTTTATATTCCCGTAACATTCACCTCACTCCTTTGTAAACTGTATTTGTTTTATTCCAGTAACATTTCCACCCCCCTGTTTAAATTGTGTCTGTGTTTTATTCCCGTAATATTTCCTTTTTATTCCCCTAACTTTCTCCACACTCCTTTGAAAAATGTATCTGTGTTTTATTCCCGTTACATTTTCTCCCCCTATTTAAATTATGTCTGTGTTTTATTCCCGTAATATTTCCTTTTTATTCCCGTAACTTTCCCCTCACTCCTTTGTAAACTGCATCTGTGTTTTATTCCCATAACATTTCCTCCCCACTTTATAAATTGTGTCTGTGTTTTATTCCCGTAATATTTCCTTTTTATTCCCGTAACTTTCCCCTCACTCCTTTGTAAACTGTATCTGTGTTTTATGTCCGTAACATTTCCTCCGCCCTTTTTAAATTGTGTCTGCGTTTTATTCCTCTAAAGTTATCCTTGCTTTTTATAAATTGTATGTGTGTTTTATTCGCGTAAATTTTCCATTTTCCTTTATAAATTGTGTCTGTGGTTTATTCCGGTAATATTTCCCTCAAGCCTTTATAAATTTTGGGTATTTTTTATTCCTCTAACTTTCCCCTCATTCCTTTGTAAACTGTATCTGTGTTTTATCCCCGTAACATTTCCTCCCCCCTTTATAAATTGTGTCTGTGTTTTATTCCCGTAATATTTCCTTTTTCTTCCCGTAACTTACCCCTCACTCCTTTGTTAAATGTATCTGTGTTTTTATCCGTAACATTCCCTCACCCTATTTAAATTGTGTCTGTGTTTAATTCCCGTAATATTTCCGTTTTATTCCCCTAACTTTCCCCTCACTCGTTTGTAAACTGTATCTGTGTTTTATTCCCGTAACCTTTCCTCCCCCTATTTAGATTGTGTCTGTGTTTTATTCCCGTAATATTTCCTTTTTTTCCCGTAACTTTCCCCTCACTCCTTTGTAAACTGTATCAGTGTTTTATTCCGCAACATTTCATCCCCCCTGTTTAAATTGTGTCTGTGTTTTATTCCCGTAATATTTCCTTTTTATTCCCGTAACTTTCCCATCACTCCTTTGTAAACTGTATCTGTGTTTTATTCCCATAAAATTTCCCCCCCCCTATTTAAATTGTGTCTGAGTTTTATTCCCGTAATATTTCCCTTACGTTTTAATAAATAGTATCTGTGTTTTATTCAGATAATGTTCTACTCGCTCCTTTATAAATTTTGGGTATTTTCTATTCCCGGAAGTTTCCCCTCACTTCTTTGTAAACTGTATCTGTGTTTTATTCCCGTAACAGTTGCTCCCCCTCTTTAAATTGTGTCTGTGTTTTATTCCCGTAATATTTCCTTTTTATTCCCGTAACTTTCCCATTACTCCTTTGTAAACTGTATCTGAGTTTTATTCCCGTAATATTTCCCTCACGTTTTAATAAATAGTATCTGTGTTTTATTCAGATAATGTTCTACTCGCTCCTTTATAAATTTTGGGTATTTCCTATTCCCGTAACTTTCCCCTCACTCCTTTGTAAACTGTATCTGTGTTTTATTCCCGTAACATTTCCTCCCCCCCTATTTAAATTGTGTTTGTGTTTTATTCCCGTAATATTTCTTTTTTATTCCCGTAACTTTCCCCTCACTCCTTTGTAAACTGTATCTGTGTTTTTTTTTCCCGTAAAGTTTCCTCCCCCCATTCAAATTGAGTCTGAGTTTTATTCCCGTAATATTTCCCTCACGTTTTAATAAATAGTATCTGTGTTTTATTCAGATAATGTTGTACTCGCTCCTTTATAAATTTTGGGTATTTTCTATTCCCGTAACTCTCCCCTCACTCCTTTGTAAACTGTATCTTTGTTTTATTCCCGTAACAGTTGCTCCCCCTATTTAAATTGTTTCTGTGTTTTATTCCCGTAATATTTCCGTTTTATTCCCGTAACTTTACCCTCACTCATTTGTAAACTTTATCTGTGTTTTATTCCCGTAACATTTCCTCCCCTATTTAAAATGTGATTGTGTTTTATTTCCGTAATATTTCCTTTTTATTCCCGTAACTTTCCCATCACTCCTTTGTAAACTGTATCTGTGTTTTATTCCGCAACATTTCATCCCCCCTGTTTAAATTGTGTCTGTGTTTTATTCCCGTAATATTTCCTTTTTATTCCAGTAACTTTCCCATCACTCCTTTGTAAACTGTATCTGTGTTTTATTCCCATAACATTTCCACCCCCCTATTTAAATTGTGTCTGAGTTTTATTCACGTAATATTTCCCTTACTTTTTAATAAATAGTATCTGTGTTTTATTCAGATAATATTCTACTCGCTCCTTTATAAATTTTGGGTATTTTCTATTCCCGTAAGTTTCCCCTCACTCCTTTGTAAACTGTATCTGTGTTTTATTCCCGTAACAGTTGCTCCCCCTATTTAAATTGTGTCTGTGTTTTATTCCCGTAATAATTCCGTTTTATTCCCGTAACTTTACCCTCACTCATTTGTAAACTGTATCGGTGTTTTATTCCCGTAACATTTCCTCACTCTATTTAAATTGTGACTGTGTTTTATTCCCGTAATATTTCCTTTTTATTCCCGTAACTTTCCCCTCACTCCTTTGTAAACTGTATCTGTGTTTTATTCCGCAACATTTCATCCCCCCTGTTTAAATTGTGTCTGTGTTTTATTCCCGTAATATTTCCCTCACGTTTTAATAAATAGTATCTGTGTTTTATTCAGATAATGTTCTAAACGCTCCTTTATAAATTTTGGGTGTTTTCTATTCCCGTAAGTTTCCCCTCACTCCTTTGTAAACTGTATCTGTGTTTTATTCCCGTAACAGTTGCTCCCCCTATTTAAATTGTGTCTGTGTTTTATTCCCGTAATAATTCCGTTTTATTCCCGTAACTTTACCCTCACTCATTTGTAAATTGTATCGGTGTTTTATTCCCGTAACATTTCCTCACTCTATTTAAATTGTGTCTGTGTTTTATTCCCGTAATATTTCCTTTTTATTCCCCTAACTTTCTCCACACTCCTTTGTAAACTGTATCGGTGTTTTATTCCGCAACATTTCCTCCCCCCTGTTTAAATTGTGTCTGTGTTTTATTCCCGTAATATTTCCTTTTAATTCCCGTAACTTTACCCTCACTCATTTGTAAACTGTATCGGTGTTTTATTCCCGTAACATTTCCTCACTCTATTTAAATTGTGTCTGTATTTTATTCCCGTAATATTTCCTTTTTATTCCCCTAACTTTCTCCACACTCCTTTGTAAACTGTATCGGTGTTTTATTCCGCAACATTTCCTCCCCCCTGTTTAAATTGTGTCTGTGTTTTATTCCCGTAATATTTCCTTTTAATTCCCGTAACTTTCCCCTCACTCCTTTGTAAACTGTATCTGTGTTTTATTCCCGTAACATTTCCTCCCCCCTATTTAAATTGTGTCTGAGTTTTATTCCCGTAATATTTCCCTCACGTTTTAATAAATAGTATCTGTGTTTTATTCAGATAATGTTCTACTCGCTCCTTTATAAATTTTGGGTATTTTCTATTCCCGTAACTTTCCCCTCACTCCTTTGTAAACTGTATCTGTGTTTTATTCCCGTAACATTTCCTCCCCCCTGTTTAAATTGTGTCTGTGTTTTATTCCCGTAATATTTCCTTTTTATTCCCGTAACTTTCCCCTCACTCCTTTGTAAACTGTATCTGTGTTTTATTCCCGTAACATTTCCTCCCCCCTATTTAAATTGTGTCTGAGTTTTATTCCCGTAACATTTCCCTCACATTTTAATAAATAGTATCTGTGTTTTATTCAGATAATGTTCTACTCGCTCCTTTATAAATTTTGGGTATTTTCTATTCCCGTAACTTTCCCCTCACTCCTTTGTAAACTGTATCTGTGTTTTATTCCCGTAACATTTCCTCCCCCCTATTTAAATTGTGTTTGTGTTTTATTCCCGTAATATTTCCTTTTTATTCCCGTAACTTTCCCCTCACTCCTTTGTAAACTGTATGTGTTTTTTTTCCCTTAAAGTTTCCTCCCCCCATTCAAATTGTGTCTGAGTTTTATTCCCGTAATATTTCCCTCACGTTTTAATAAATAGTATCTGTGTTTTATTCAGATAATGTTGTACTCGCTCCTTTATAAATTTGGGGTATTTTCTATTCCCGGTAACTTTCTCCTCACTCCTTTGTAAACTGTATCTGTGTTTTATTCCCGTAACATTTCCTCCCCCCTATTTAAATTGTGTTTGTGTTTTATTCCCGTTATATTTCCGTTTTATACGCCTAACTTTCCCCTCACTCCTTTGTAAACTGTATCTGTGTTTTATTCCGCAACATTTCCTCCGCCCTGTTTAAATTGTGTCTTTGTTTTATTCCCGTAATATTTCCTTTTAATTCCCGTAACTTTCCCCTCACTCCTTTGTAAACTGTATCTGTGTTTTATTCACGTAACATTTCCTCCCCCCTATTTAAATTGTGTCAGAGTCTTATTCCCGTAATATTTCCCTCACGTTTTAATAAATAGTATCTGTGTTTTATTCAGATAATGTTCTACTCGCTCCTTTATAAATTTTGGGTATTTTCTATTCCCGTAACTTTCCCCTCACTCCTTTGTAAACTGTATCTGTGTTTTATTCCCGTAACATTTCCTCCCCCCCTATTTAAATTGTGTTTGTGTTTTATTCCCGTAATATTTCTTTTTTATTCCCGTAACTTTCCCCTCACTCCTTTGTAAACTGTATCTGTGTTTTTTTTCCCGTAAAGTTTCCTCCCCCCATTCAAATTGAGTCTGAGTTTTATTCCCGTAATATTTCCCTCACGTTTTAATAAATAGTATCTGTGTTTTATTCAGATAATGTTGTACTCGCTCCTTTATAAATTTTGGGTATTTTCTATTCCCGTAAGTTTCCCCTCACTCCTTTGTAAACTGTATCTGTGTTTTATTCCCGTAACAGTTGCTCCCCCTATTTAAATTGTGTCTGTGTTTTATTCCCGTAATAATTCCGTTTTATTCCCGTAACTTTACCCTCACTCATTTGTAAACTGTATCGGTGTTTTATTCCCGTAACATTTCCTCACTCTATTTAAATTGTGACTGTGTTTTATTCCCGTAATATTTCCTTTTTATTCCCGTAACTTTCCCCTCACTCCTTTGTAAACTGTATCTGTGTTTTATTCCGCAACATTTCATCCCCCCTGTTTAAATTGTGTCTGTGTTTTATTCCCGTAATATTTCCCTCACGTTTTAATAAATAGTATCTGTGTTTTATTCAGATAATGTTCTAAACGCTCCTTTATAAATTTTGGGTGTTTTCTATTCCCGTAAGTTTCCCCTCACTCCTTTGTAAACTGTATCTGTGTTTTATTCCCGTAACAGTTGCTCCCCCTATTTAAATTGTGTCTGTGTTTTATTCCCGTAATAATTCCGTTTTATTCCCGTAACTTTACCCTCACTCATTTGTAAACTGTATCGGTGTTTTATTCCCGTAACATTTCCTCACTCTATTTAAATTGTGTCTGTGTTTTATTCCCGTAATATTTCCTTTTTATTCCCCTAACTTTCTCCACACTCCTTTGTAAACTGTATCGGTGTTTTATTCCGCAACATTTCCTCCCCCCTGTTTAAATTGTGTCTGTGTTTTATTCCCGTAATATTTCCTTTTAATTCCCGTAACTTTACCCTCACTCATTTGTAAACTGTATCGGTGTTTTATTCCCGTAACATTTCCTCACTCTATTTAAATTGTGTCTGTGTTTTATTCCCGTAATATTTCCTTTTTATTCCCCTAACTTTCTCCACACTCCTTTGTAAACTGTATCGGTGTTTTATTCCGCAACATTTCCTCCCCCCTGTTTAAATTGTGTCTGAGTTTTATTCCCGTAATATTTCCCTCACGTTTTAATAAATAGTATCTGTGTTTTATTCAGATAATGTTCTACTCGCTCCTTTATAAATTTTGGGTATTTTCTATTCCCGTAACTTTCCCCTCACTCCTTTGTAAACTGTATCTGTGTTTTATTCCCGTAACATTTCCTCCCCCCCTATTTAAATTGTGTTTGTGTTTTATTCCCGTAATATTTCCTTTTTATTCCCGTAACTTTCCCCTCACTCCTTTGTAAACTGTATCTGTGTTTTTTTTTTCCCGTAAAATTTCCTCCCCCCATTCAAATTGTGTCTGAGTTTTATTCCCGTAATATTTCCCTCACGTTTTAATAAATAGTATCTGTGTTTTATTCAGATAATGTTGTACTCGCTCCTTTATAAATTTTGGGTATTTTCTATTCCCGGTAAATTTCTCCTCACTCCTTTGTAAACTGTATCTGTGTTTTATTCCCGTAACATTTCCTCCCCCCTATTTAAATTGTGTTTGTGTTTTATTCCCGTTATATTTCCGTTTTATACGCCTAACTTTCCCCTCACTCCTTTGTAAACTGTATCTGTGTTTTATTCACGTAACATTTCCTCCCCCCTTTTTAAATTGTGTCTGAGTTTTATTCCCGTAATATTTCCCTCACGTTTTAATAAATAGTATCTGTGTTTTATTCCGATAATGTTCTACACGCTCCTTTATAAATTTTGGGTGTTTTCTATTCCCGTAACATTCACCTCACTCTTTTGTAAACTGTATTTGTTTTATTCCAGTAACATTTCCAACCCCACTGTTTAAATTGTGTCTGTGTTTTATTCCCGTAATATTTCCTTTTTATTCCCCTAACTTTCCCCTCACTCCTTTGTAAACTGTATCTGTGTTTTATTCCTCAACATTTCATCCCCCCTGTTTAAATTGTGTCTGTGTTTTATTCCCGTAATATTTCCCTCACGTTTTAATAAATAGTATCTGTATTTTATTCAGATAATGTTCTAAACGCTCCTTTATAAATTTTGGGTATTTTCTATTCCCGTAACTTTCCCCTTTCTCCTTTGTAAACTGTATCTGTTTTATTCCCGTAACCTTTCCACCCCCCTGTTTAAATTGTGTCTGTGTTTTATTCCCGTAATATTTCCTTTTTATTCCCCTAACTTTCTCCACACTCCTTTGTAAACTGTATCTGTGTTTTATTCTGCAACATTCCCCCCCCCCCCTGTTTAAATTGTGTCTGTGTTTTATTCCGGTAATATTTCCTTTTTATTCCCGTAACTTTCCCCTCACTCCTTTGTAAACTGTATCTGTGATTTATTCCCGTAACATTTCCTCCCCCCTATTTAAATTGTGTCTTAGTTTTATTCCCGTAATATTTCCCTCACGATTTAATAAATAGTATCTGTGTTTTATTCAGATAATGTTCTACTCGCTCCTTAATAAATTTTGGGTATTTTCTATTCCCGTAACATTCCCCTCACTCCTTTGTAAACTGTATCTGTGTTTTATTCCCGTAACATTTCCTCACCCCCTATTTAAATTGTGTTTGTGTTTTATTCCCGTTATATTTCCGTGTTATACCCCTAACTTTCCCCTCACTCTTTGTAAACTGTATCTGTGTTTTATTCCGCAACATTTCCTCCGCCCTGTTTAAATTGTGTCTGTGTTTTATTCCCGTAATATTTCCTTTTTATTCCCGTAACTTTCCCCTCACTCCTTTGTAAACTGTATCTGTGTTTTATGTCCGTAACATTTCCTCCGCCCTATTTAAATTGTGTCTGTGTTTTATTCCCGTAATATTATCTTTTTTTCCCGTAATTTTCCCCTCACTCCTTTGTAAACTGTATCAGTGTTTTATTCTCGTAATATTTCCTCCCCCCTATTTAAATTGTGTCTGACTTTTATTCCCGTAATATTTCCCTCACGTTTTAATAAATAGTATCTGTGTTTTATTCAGATAATGTTCTACACGCTCGTTTATAAATTTTGGGTATTTTCTATTCCCGTAACATTCCCCTCTCTCCTTTGTAAACTGTATCTGTTTTATTCCCGTAACATTTCCACCCCCCTGTTTAAATTGTGTCTGTGTTTTATTCCCGTAATATTTCCTTTTTATTCCCCTAACTTTCTCCACACTCCTTTGTAAACTGTATCTGTGTTTTATTCCCGTAACATTTCCTCCCCCTATTTAAATTGTGACTGTGTTTTATTCCCGTAATATATCCTTTTTATTCCCGTAACTTTCCCATCACTCCTTTGTAAACTGTATCTGTGTTTTATTCCCATAACATTTCCACCCCCCTATTTAAATTGTGTCTGAGTTTTATTCCCGTAATATTTCCCTCACGTTTTAATAAATAGTATCTGTGTTTTATTCAGATAATGTTCTACTCGCTCCTTTATAAATTTTGGGTATTTTCTATTCCCGTAACTTTCCCCTCACTCCATTGTAAACTGTATCTGTGTTTTATTCCCGTAACATTTCCTCCCCCCCTATTTAAATTGTGTTTGTGTTTTATTCCCGTAATATTTCCTTTTTATTCCCGTAACTTTCCCCGCACTCCTTTGTAAACTGTATCTGTGTTTTTTTTCCCGTAAAGTTTCCTCCCCCATTCAAATTGTGTCTGAGTTTTATTCCCGTAATATTTCCCTCACGTTTTAATAAATAGTATCTGTGTTTTATTCAGATAATGTTCTACTCGCTCCTTTATAAATTTTGGGTATTTTCTATTCCCGGCAACTTTCTCCTCACTCCTATGTAAACTGTATCTGTGTTTTATTCCCGTAACATTTCCTCCCCCCTATGTAAATTGTGTTTGTGTTTTATTCCCGTTATAATTCCGTTTAATACCCCTAACTTTCCCCTCACTCCTTTGTAAACTGTATCTGTATTTTATTCCGCAACATTTCCTCCGCCCTGTTTAAATTGTGTCTGTGTTTAATTCCCGTAATATTTCCTTTTTATTCCCGTAACTTTCCCCTCACTCCTTCGTAAACTGTATCTGTGTTTTATTCACGTAACATTTCCTCCCCCCTATTTAAATTGTGTCTGAGTTTTATTCCCGTAATATTTCCCTCACGTTTTAATAAATAGTATCTGTGTTTTATTCCGATAATGTTCTACACGCTCCTTTATAAATTTTGGGTGTTTTCTATTCCCGTAACTTTCCCATCACTCCTTTGTAAACTGTATCTGTGTTTTATTCCGCAACATTTCATCCCCCCTGTTTAAATTGTGTCTGTGTTTTATTCCCGTAATATTTCCTTTTTATTCCCGTAACGTTCCCCTCACTCCTTTGTAAACTGTATCTGTGTTTTATTCCCGTAACATTTCCTCCCCCCTATTTAAATTGTGTCTGAGTTTTATTCCCGTAATATTTCCCTCACGTTTTAATAAATAGTATCTGTGTTTTATTCAGATAATGTTCTACTCGCTCCTTTATAAATTTTGGGTATTTTCTATTCCCGTAACTTTCCCCTCACTCCTTTGTAAACTGTATCTGTGTTTTATTCCCGTAACATTTCCTCCCCCCCCTATTTAAATTGTGTTTGTGTTTTATTCCCGTAATATTTCCTTTTTATTCCCGTAACTTTCCCCTCACTCCTTTGTAAACTGTATCTGTGTTTTTTTTTTCCCGTAAAATTTCCTCCCCCCATTCAAATTGTGTCTGAGTTTTATTCCCGTAATATTTCCCTCACGTTTTTATAAATAGTATCTGTGTTTTATTCAGATAATGTTCTACTCGCTCCTTTATAAATTGTGGGTATTTTCTATTCCCGGTAACTTTCTCCTCACTCCTTTGTAAACTGTATCTGTGTTTTATTCCCGTAACATTTCCTCCCCCCTATTTAAATTGTGTTTGTGTTTTATTCCCGTTATATTTCCGTTTTATACCCCTAACTTTCCCCTCACTCCTTTGTAAACTGTATCTGGGTTTTATTCACGTAACATTTCCTCCCCCCTATTTAAATTGTGTCTGAGTTTTATTCCCGTAATATTTCCATCACGTTTTAATAAATAGTATCTGTGTTTTATTCCGATAATGTTCTACACGCTCCTTTATAAATTTTGGGTGTTTTCTATTCCCGTAACATTCACCTCACTCCTTTGTAAACTGTATTTGTTTTATTCCAGTAACATTTCCACCCCCCTGTTTAAATTGTGTCTGTGTTTTATTCCCGTAATATTTCCTTTTTATTCCCCTAACTTTCTCCACACTCCTTTGAAAAATGTATCTGTGTTTTATTCCCGTTACATTTCCTCCCCCTATTTAAATTATGTCTGTGTTTTATTCCCGTAATATTTCCTTTTTATTCCCGTAACTTTCCCCTCACTCCTTTGTAAACTGCATCTGTGTTTTATTCCCATAACATTTCCTCCCCACTTTATAAATTGTGTCTGTGTTTTATTCCCGTAATATTTCCTTTTTATTCCCGTAACTTTCCCCTCACTCCTTTGTAAACTGTATCTGTGTTTTATGTCCGTAACATTTCCTCCGCCCTTTTTAAATTGTGTCTGCGTTTTATTCCTCTAAAGTTATCCTTGCTTTTTATAAATTGTATGTGTGTTTTATTCGCGTAAATTTTCCATTTTCCTTTATAAATTGTGTCTGTGGTTTATTCCGGTAATATTTCCCTCAAGCCTTTATAAATTTTGGGTAATTTTTATTCCTGTAACTTTCCCCTCATTCCTTTGTAAACTGTATCTGTGTTTTATCCCCGTAACATTTCCTCCCCCCTTTATAAATTGTGTCTGTGTTTTATTCCCGTAATATTTCCTTTTTCTTCCCGTAACTTACCCCTCACTCCTTTGTTAAATGTATCTGTGTTTTATTCCCGTAACATTCCCTCACCCTATTTAAATTGTGTCTGTGTTTAATTCCCGTAATATTTCCGTTTTATTCCCCTAACTTTCCCCTCACTCTTTTGTAAACTGTATCTGTGTTTTATTCCCGTAACCTTTCCTCCCCCTATTTAGATTGTGTCTGTGTTTTATTCCCGTAATATTTCCTTTTTTTCCCGTAACTTTCCCCTCACTCCTTTGTAAACTGTATCAGTGTTTTATTCCGCAACATTTCATCCCCCCTGTTTAAATTGTGTCTGTGTTTTATTCCCGTAATATTTCCTTTTTATTCCCGTAACTTTCCCATCACTCCTTTGTAAACTGTATCTGTGTTTTATTCCCATAAAATTTCCCCCCCCCTATTTAAATTGTGTCTGAGTTTTATTCCCGTAATATTTCCCTTACGTTTTAATAAATAGTATCTGTGTTTTATTCAGATAATGTTCGACTCGCTCCTTTATAAATTTTGGGTATTTTCTATTCCCGTAAGTTTCCCCTCACTTCTTTGTAAACTGTATCTGTGTTTTATTCCCGTAACAGTTGCTCCCCCTCTTTAAATTGTGTCTGTGTTTTATTCCCGTAATATTTCCTTTTTATTCCCGTAACTTTCCCATTACTCCTTTGTAAACTGTATCTGAGTTTTATTCCCGTAATATTTCCCTCACGTTTTAATAAATAGTATCTGTGTTTTATTCAGATAATGTTCTACTCGCTCCTTTATAAATTTTGGGTATTTTCTATTCCCGTAACTCTCCCCTCACTCCTTTGTAAACTGTATCTGTGTTTTATTCCCGTAACAGTTGCTCCCCCTATTTAAATTGTGTCTGTGTTTTATTCCCGTAATAATTTCGTTTTATTCCCGTAACTTTACCCTCACTCATTTGTAAACTGTATCTGTGTTTTATTCCCGTAAGATTTCCTCCCCCTATTTAAAATGTGACTGTGTTTTATTTCCGCAATATTTCCTTTTTATTCCCGTAACTTTCCCCTCACTCCTTTGTAAACTGTATCTGTGTTTTATTCCGCAACATTTCATCCCCCCTGTTTAAATCGTGTCTGTGTTTTATTCCCGGAATATTTCCTTTTAATTCCCGTAACTTTCCCCTCACTCCTTTGTAAACTGTATCTGTGTTTTATTCCCATAAAATTTCCACCCCCCTATTTAAATTGTGTCTGAGTTTTATTCCCGTAATATTTCCCTTACGTTTTAATAAATAGTATCTGTGTTTTATTCAGATAATGTTCTACTCGCTCCTTTATAAATTTTGGGTATTTTATATTCACGGAAGTTTCCCCTCACTCCTTTGTAAACTGCATCAGTGTTTTATTCCCGTAACAGTTGCTCCCCCTCTTTAAATTGTGTCTGTGTTTTATTCCCGTAATAATTCCGTTTTATTCCCGTAACTTTACCCTCACTCATTTGTAAATTGTATCGGTGTTTTATTCCCGTAACATTTCCTCACCCTATTTAAATTTTGACTGTGTTTTATTCCCGTAATATTTCCTTTTTATTCCCGTAACTTTCCCCTCACTCCTTTGTAAACTGTATCTGTGTTTTATTCCGCAACATTTCATCCCCCCTGTTTAAATTGTGTCTGTGTTTTATTCCCGTAATATTTCCTTTTTATTCCCGTAACTTTCCCATCACTCCTTTGTAAACTGTATCTGTGTTTTATTCCAATAACATTTCCACCCCCCTATTTAAATTGAGTCTGAGTTTTATTCCCGTAATATTTCCCTCGCGTTTTAATAAATAGTATCTGTGTTTTATTCAGATAATGTTCTACTCGCTCCTTTATAAATTTTGGGTATTTTCTATTCACGTAACTTTCCCGTCACTCCTTTGTAAACTGTATCTGTGTTTTATTCACGTAACAGTTGCTCCCCCTATTTAAATTGTGTCTGTGTTTTATTCCCGTAATAATTCCGTTTTATTCCCGTAACTTTACCCTCACTCCTTTGTAAACTGTATCTGTGTTTTATTCTCGTAACATTTCCATCCCCCTATTTAAATTGTGTTTGTGTTTTATTCCCGTAATATTTCCCTCACGTTTTAATAAATAGTATCTGTGTTTTATTCAGATAATGTTCTAAACGCTCCTTTATAAATTTTGGGTATTTTCTATTCCCGTAACATTCCCCTCTCTCCTTTGTAAACTGTATCTGTTTTATTCCCGTAACGTTAACACCCCCCTGTTTAAATTGTGTCTGTGTTTTATTCCCGTAATATTTCCTTTTTATTCCCCTAACTTTCTGCACACTCCTTTGTAAACTGTATCGGTGTTTTATTCCACAACATTTCCTCCCCGCTGTTTAAATTGTGTCTGTGTTTTATTCCCGTAATATTTCCTTTTTATTCCCGTAACTTTCCCCTCACTCCTTTGTAAACTGTATCTGTGTTTTATTCCCGTAACATTTCCTCCCCCCTATTTAAATTGTGTCTGAGTTTTATTCCCGTAATATTTCCATCACGTTTTAATAAATAGTATCTGTGTTTTATTCAGATAATGTTCTACTCGCTCCTTTATAAATTTTGGGTATTTTCTATTCCCGTAACTTTCCCCTCACTCCTTTGTAAACTGTATCTGTGTTTTATTCCCGTAACATTTCCTCCCCCCCTATTTAAATTGTGTTTGTGTTTTATTTCCGTAATATATCCTTTTTATTCCCGTAACTTTCCCCTCACTCCTTTGTAAACTTTATCTGTGTTTTTTTTCCCGTAAAGTTTCCTCCCCCATTCAAATAGTGTCTGAGTTTTATTCCCGTAATATTTCCCTCACGTTTTAATAAATAGTATCTGTGTTTTATTCAGATAATGTTGTACTCGCTCCTTTATAAATTTTGGGTATTTTCTATTCCCGGTAACTTTCTCCTCACTCCTTTGTAAACTGTATCTGTGTTTTATTCCCGTAACATTTCCTCCCCCCTATTTAAATTGTGTTTGTGTTTTATTCCCGTTATATTTCCGTTTTATACGCCTAACTTTCCCCTCACTCCTTTGTAAACTGTATCTGTGTTTTATTCCGCAACATTTCCTCCGCCCTGTTTAAATTGTGTCTTTGTTTTATTCCCGTAATATTTCCTTTTAATTCCCGTAACTTTCCCCTCACTCCATTGTAAACTGTATCTGTGTTTTATTCACGTAACATTTCCTCCCCCCTATTTAAATTGTGTCAGAGTTTTATTCCCGTATTATTTCCCTCACGTTTTAATAAATAGTATCTGTGTTTTATTCCGATAATGTTCTACACGCTCCTTTATAAATTTTGGGTGTTTTCTATTCCCGTAACATTCACCTCACTCTTTTGTAAACTGTATTTGTTTTATTCCAGTAACATTTCCACCCCCCTGTTTAAATTGTGTCTGTGTTTTATTCCCGTAATATTTCCTTTTTATTCCCCTAACTTTCTCCACACTCCTTTGAAAAATGTATCTGTGTTTTATTCCCGTTACATTTCCTCCCCCTATTTAAATTATGTATGTGTTTTATTCCCGTAATAATTCCGTTTTATTCCCGTAACTTTACCCTCACTCATTTGTAAACTGTATCGGTGTTTTATTCCCGTAACATTTCCTCACCCTATTTAAATTGTGACTGTGTTTTATTCCCGTAATATTTCCTTTTTATTCCCGTAACTTTCCCCTCACTCCTTTGTAAACTGTATCTGTGTTTTATTCCGCAACATTTCATCCCCCCTGTTTAAATTGTGTCTGTGTTTTATTCCCGTAATATTTCCCTCACGTTTTAATAAATAGTATCTGTGTTTTATTCAGATAATGTTCTACTCGCTCATTTATAAATTTTGGGTATTTTCAATTCCCGTAACTCTCCCCTAACTCCTTTGTAAACTGTATCTTTGTTTTATTCCCGTAACAGTTGCTCCCCGTATTTAAATTGTGTCTGTGTTTTATTCCCGTAATATTTCCGTTTTATTCCCGTAACTTTACCCTCACTCATTTGTAAACTGTATCTGTGTTTTATTCCCGTAACATTTCCGCCCCCCCATTTAAAATGTGACTGTGTTTTATTTCCGTAATATTTCCTTTTTATTCCCGTAACTTTCCCCTCACTCCTTTGTAAACTGTATCTGTTTTTATTCCGCAACATTTCATCCCCCCTGTTTAAATTGTGTCTGTGTTTTATTCCCGTAATATTTCCTTTTTATTCCCGTAACTTTCCCATCACTCCTTTGTAAACTGTATCTGTTTTATTCCCATAACATTTCCACCCCCCTATTTAAATTGTGTCTGAGTTTTATTCACGTAATATTTCCCTTACTTTTTAATAAATAGTATCTGTGTTTTATTCAGATAATATTCTACTCGCTCCTTTATAAATTTTGGGTATTTTCTATTCCCGTAAGTTTCCCCTCACTCCTTTGTAAACTGTATCTGTGTTTTATTCCCGTAACAGTTGCTCCCCCTATTTAAATTGTGTCTGTGTTTTATTCCCGTAATAATTCCGTTTTATTCCCGTAACTTTACCCTCACTCATTTGTAAACTGTATCGGTGTTTTATTCCCGTAACATTTCCTCACTCTATTTAAATTGTGACTGTGTTTTATTCCCGTAATATTTCCTTTTTATTCCCGTAACTTTCCCCTCACTCCTTTGTAAACTGTATCTGTGTTTTATTCCGCAACATTTCATCCCCCCTGTTTAAATTGTGTCTGTGTTTTATTCCCGTAATATTTCCTTTTAATTCCCGTAAGTTTCCCCTCACTCCTTTGTAAACTGTATCTGTGTTTTATTCCCGTAACATTTCCTCCCCCCTATTTAAATTGTGTCTGAGTTTTATTCCCGTAATATTTCCCTCACGTTTTAATAAATAGTATCTGTGTTTTATTCAGATAATGTTCTACTCGCTCCTTTATAAATTTTGGGTATTTTCTATTCCCGTAACTTTCCCCTCACTCCTTTGTAAACTGTATCTGTGTTTTATTCCCGTAACATTTCCTCCCCCCCTATTTAAATTGTGTTTGTGTTTTATTCCCGTAATATTTCCTTTTTATTCCCGTAACTTTCCCCTCACTCCTTTGTAAACTGTATCTGTGTTTTTTTCCCGTAAAATTTCCTCCCCCCATTCAAATTGTGTCTGAGTTTTATTCCCGTAATATTTCCCTCACGTTTTAATAAATAGTATCTGTGTTTTATTCAGATAATGTTGTACTCGCTCCTTTATAAATTTTGGGTATTTTCTATTCCCGGTAAATTTCTCCTCAATCCTTTGTAAACTGTATCTGTGTTTTATTCCCGTAACATTTCCTCCCCCCTATTTAAATTGTGTTTGTGTTTTATTCCCGTTATATTTCCGTTTTATACGCCTAACTTTCCCCTCACTCCTTTGTAAACTGTATCTGTGTTTTATTCACGTAACATTTCCTCCGCCTTTTTTAAATTGTGTCTGCGTTTTATTCCCGTAATATTTCCCTCACGTTTTAATAAATAGTATCTGTGTTTTATTCCGATAATGTTCTACACGCTCCTTTATAAATTTTGAGTGTTTTCTATTCCCGTAACATTCACCTCACTCTTTTGTAAACTGTATTTGTTTTATTCCAGTAACATTTCCACCCCCCTGTTTAAATTGTGTCTGTGTTTTATTCCCGTAATATTTCCTTTTTATTCCCCTAACTTTCCCCTCACTCCTTTGTAAACTGTATCTGTGTTTTATTCCTCAACATTTCATCCCCCCTGTTTAAATTGTGTCTGTGTTTTATTCCCGTAATATTTCCCTCACGTTTTAATAAATAGTATCTGTGTTTTATTCAGATAATGTTCTAAACGCTCCTTTATAAATTTTGGGTATTTTCTATTCCCGTAACTTTCCCCTTTCTCCTTTGTAAACTGTATCTGTTTTATTCCCGTAACCTTTCCACCCCCCTGTTTAAATTGTGTCTGTGTTTTATTCCCGTAATATTTCCTTTTTATTCCCCTAACTTTCTCCACACTCCTTTGTAAACTGTATCTGTGTTTTATTCCCGTAAAATTTCCTCACCCCCTATTTAAATTGTGTTTGTGTTTTATTCCCGTAATATTTCCTTTTTATTCCCGTAACGTTCCCCTCACTCCTTTGTAAACTGTATCTGTGTTTTTTTTCCCGTAAAATTTCCTCCCCCCATTCAAATTGTGTCTGAGTTTTATTCCCGTAATATTTCCCTCGCGTTTTAATAAATAGTATCTGTGTTTTATTCAGATAATGTTCTACTCGCTCCTTTATAAATTTTGGGTATTTTCTATTCCCGTAACTCTCCCCTCACTCCTTTGTAAACTGTATCTGTGTTTTATTCCCGTAACAGTTGCTCCCCCCATTCAAATTGTGTCTGAGTTTTATTCCCGTAATATTTCCCTCGCGTTTTAATAAATAGTATCTGTGTTTTATTCAGATAATGTTCTACTCGCTCCTTTATAAATTTTGGATATTTTCTATTCCCGTAACTCTCCCCTCACTCCTTTGTAAACTGTATCTGTGTTTATTCCGCAACATTTCCTCCGCCCTGTTTAAATTGTGTCTGTGTTTTATTCCCGTAATATTTCCTTTTTATTCCCGTAACTTTCCCCTCACTCCTTTGTAAACTGTATCTGTGTTTTATTCACGTAACATTTCCTCCCCCCTATTTAAATTGTGTCTGAGTTTTATTCCCGTAATATTTCCCTCACGTTTTAATAAATAGTATCTGTGTTTTATTCCGATAATGTTCTACACGCTCCTTTATAAATTTTGGGTGTTTTCTATTCCCGTAACATTCACCTCACTCCTTTGTAAACTGTATTTGTTTTATTCCAGTAACATTTCCACCCCCCTGTTTAAATTGTGTCTGTGTTTTATTCCCGTAATATTTCCTTTTTATTCCCCTAACTTTCTCCACACTCCTTTGAAAAATGTATCTGTGTTTTATTCCCGTTACATTTCCTCCCCCTATTTAAATTATGTCTGTGTTTTATTCCCGTAATATTTCCTTTTTATTCCCGTAACTTTCCCCTCACTCCTTTGTAAACTGCATCTGTGTTTTATTCCCATAACATTTCCTCCCCACTTTATAAATTGTGTCTGTGTTTTATTCCCGAAATATTTCCTTTTTATTCCCGTAACTTTCCCCTCACTCCTTTGTAAACTGTATCTGTGTTTTATGTCCGTAACATTTCCTCCGCCCTTTTTAAATTGTGTCTGCGTTTTATTCCTCTAAATTTATCCTTGCTTTTTATTAATTGTATGTGTGTTTTATTCGCGTAACTTTTCCATTTTCCTTTATAAATTGTGTCTGTGGTTTATTCCGGTAATATTTCCCTCAAGCCTTTATTAATTGTGGGTAATTTTTATTCCTGTAAATTTCCCCTCATTCCTTTGTAAACTGTATCTGTGTTTTATCCCCGTAACATTTCCTCCCCCCTTTATAAATTGTGTCTGTGTTTTATTCCCGTAATATTTCCATTTTATTCCCGTAACTTACCCCTCACTCCTTTGTTAAATGTATCTGTGTTTTATTCCCGTAACATTCCCTCCCCCTATTTAAATTGTGTCTGTGTTTAATTCCCGTAATATTTCCGTTTTATTCCCCTAACTTTCCCCTCACTCCTTTGTAAACTGTATCAGTGTTTTATTCCGCAACATTTCATCCCCCCTGTTTAAATTGTGTCTGTGTTTTATTCCCGTAATATTTCCTTTTTATTCCCGTAAATTTCCCCTCACTCCTTTGTAAACAGTATCTGTGTTTTATTCCCATAAAATTTCCCCCCCCCCTATTTAAATTGTGTCTGAGTTTTATTCCCGTAATATTTCCCTTACGTTTTAATAAATAGTATCTGTGTTTTATTCAGATAATGTTCTACTCGCTCCTTTATAAATTTTGGGTATTTTCTATTCCCGGAAGTTTCCCCTCACTCCTTTGTAAACTGTATCTGTGTTTTATTCCCGTAACAGTTGCTCCCCCTCTTTAAATTGTGTCTGTGTTTTATTCCCGTAATATTTCCTTTTTATTCCCGTAACTTTCCCGTCACTCCTTTGTAAACTGTATCTGAGTTTTATTCCCGTAACAGTTGCTCCCCCTATTTAAATTGTGTCTGTGTTTTATTCCCGTAATAATTTCGTTTTATTCCAGTAACTTTACCCTCACTCATTTGTAAACTGTATCTGTGTTTTATTCCCGTAAGATTTCCTCCCCCTATTTAAAATGTGACTGTGTTTTATTTCCGTAATATTTCCTTTTTATTCCCGTAACTTTCCCCTCACTCCTTTGTAAACTGTATCTGTGTTTTATTCCGCAACATTTCATCCCCCCTGTTTAAATCGTGTCTGTGTTTTATTCCCGTAATATTTCCTTTTAATTCCCGTAACATTCCCCTCACTCCTTTGTGAACTGTATCTGTGTTTTATTCCCATAAAATTTCCACCCCCCTATTTAAATTGTGTCTGAGTTTTATTCCCGTAATATTTCCCTTACGTTTTAATAAATAGTATCTGTGTTTTATTCAGATAATGTTCTATTCGCTCCTTTATAAATTTTGGGTATTTTATATTCACGGAAGTTTCCCCTCACTCCTTTGTAAACTGCATATGTGTTTTATTCCCGTAACAGTTGCTCCCCCTCTTTAAATTGTGTTTGTGTTTTATTTCCGTAATATTTCCTTTTTATTCCCGTAACTTTCCCCTCACTCCTTTGTAAACTGTATCTGTGTTTTTTTTCCCGTAAAGTTTCCTCCCCCCATTCAAATTGTGTCTGAGTTTTATTCCCGTAATATTTCCCTCACGTTTTAATAAATAGTATCTGTGTTTTATTCAGATAATGTTGTACTCGCTCCTTTATAAATTTTGGGTATTTTCTATTCCCGGTAACTTTCTCCTCACTCCTTTGTAAACTGTATCTGTGTTTTATTCCCGTAACATTTCCTCCCCCCTATTTAAATTGTGTTTGTGTTTTATTCCCGTTATATTTCCGTTTTATACGCCTAACTTTCCCCTCACTCCTTTGTAAACTGTATCTGTGTTTTATTCCGCAACATTTCCTCCGCCCTGTTTAAATTGTGTCTTTGTTTTATTCCCGTAATATTTCCTTTTAATTCCCGTAACTTTCCCCTCACTCCTTTGTAAACTGTATCTGTGTTTTATTCACGTAACATTTTCTCCCCCCTATTTAAATTGTGTCAGAGTTTTATTCCCGTAATATTTCCCTTACGTTTTAATAAATAGTATCTGTGTTTTATTCCGATAATGTTCTACACGCTCCTTTATAAATTTTGGGTGTTTTCTATTCCCGTAACATTCACCTCACTCTTTTGTAAACTGTATTTGTTTTATTCCAGTAACATTTCCACCCCCCTGTTTAAATTGTGTCTGTGTTTTATTCACGTAATATTTCCTTTTTATTCCCCTAACTTTCTCCACACTCATTTGAAAAATGTATCTGTGTTTTATTCCCGTTACATTTCCTCCCCCTATTTAAATTGTGTCTGTGTTTTATTCCCGTAATATTTCCTTTTTATTCCCCTAACTTTCCCCTCACTCCTTTGTAAACTGTATCTGTGTTTTATTCCTCAACATTTCATCCCCCCTGTTTAAATTGTGTCTGTGTTTTATTCCCGTAATATTTCCCTCACGTTTTAATAAATAGTATCTGTGTTTTATTCAGATAATGTTCTAAACGCTCCTTTATAAATTTTGGGTATTTTCTATTCCCGTAACTTTCCCCTTTCTCCTTTGTAAACTGTATCTGTTTTATTCCCGTAACCTTTCCACCCCCCTGTTTAAATTGTGTCTGTGTTTTATTCCCGTAATATTTCCTTTTTATTCCCCTAACTTTCTCCACACTCCTTTGTAAACTGTATCTGTGTTTTATTCTGCAACATTTCCTCCCCCCTGTTTAAATTGTGTCTGTGTTTTATTCCCGTAATATTTCCTTTTTATTCCCGTAACTTTCCCCTCACTCCTTTGTAAACTGTATCTGTGTTTTATTCCCGTAACATTTCCTCCCCCCTATTTAAATTGTGTCTGAGTTTTATTCCCGTAATATTTCCCTCACGATTTAATAAATAGTATCTGTGTTTTATTCAGATAATGTTCTACTCGCTCCTTTATAAATTTTGGGTATTTTCTATTCCCGTAACTTTCCCCTCACTCCTTTGTAAACTGTATCTGTGTTTTATTCCCGAAAAATTTCCTCACCCCCTATTTAAATTGTGTTTGTGTTTTATTCCCGTAATATTTCCTTTTTATTCCCGTAACGTTCCCCTCACTCCTTTGTAAACTGTATCAGTGTTTTATTCCGCAACATTTCATCCCCCCTGTTTAAATTGTGTCTGTGTTTTATTCCCGTAATATTTCCTTTTAATTCCCGTAAGTTTCCCCTCACTCCTTTGTAAACTGTATCTGTGTTTTATTCCCGTAACATTTCCTCCCCCCTATTTAAATTGTGTCTGAGTTTTATTCCCGTAATATTTCCCTCACGTTTTAATAAATAGTATCTGTGTTTTATTCAGATAATGTTCTACTCGCTCCTTTATAAATTTTGGGTATTTTCTATTCCCGTAACTTTCCCCTCACTCCTTTGTAAACTGTATCTGTGTTTTATTCCCGTAACATTTCCTCCCCCCCTATTTAAATTGTGTTTGTGTTTTATTCCCGTAATATTTCCTTTTTATTCCCGTAACTTTCCCCTCACTCCTTTGTAAACTGTATCTGTGTTTTTTTCCCGTAAAATTTCCTCCCCCCATTCAAATTGTGTCTGAGTTTTATTCCCGTAATATTTCCCTCACGTTTTAATAAATAGTATCTGTGTTTTATTCAGATAATGTTGTACTCGCTCCTTTATAAATTTTGGGTATTTTCTATTCCCGGTAAATTTCTCCTCAATCCTTTGTAAACTGTATCTGTGTTTTATTCCCGTAACATTTCCTCCCCCCTATTTAAATTGTGTTTGTGTTTTATTCCCGTTATATTTCCGTTTTATACGCCTAACTTTCCCCTCACTCCTTTGTAAACTGTATCTGTGTTTTATTCACGTAACATTTCCTCCGCCTTTTTTAAATTGTGTCTGCGTTTTATTCCCGTAATATTTCCCTCACGTTTTAATAAATAGTATCTGTGTTTTATTCCGATAATGTTCTACACGCTCCTTTATAAATTTTGAGTGTTTTCTATTCCCGTAACATTCACCTCACTCTTTTGTAAACTGTATTTGTTTTATTCCAGTAACATTTCCACCCCCCTGTTTAAATTGTGTCTGTGTTTTATTCCCGTAATATTTCCTTTTTATTCCCCTAACTTTCCCCTCACTCCTTTGTAAACTGTATCTGTGTTTTATTCCTCAACATTTCATCCCCCCTGTTTAAATTGTGTCTGTGTTTTATTCCCGTAATATTTCCCTCACGTTTTAATAAATAGTATCTGTGTTTTATTCAGATAATGTTCTAAACGCTCCTTTATAAATTTTGGGTATTTTCTATTCCCGTAACTTTCCCCTTTCTCCTTTGTAAACTGTATCTGTTTTATTCCCGTAACCTTTCCACCCCCCTGTTTAAATTGTGTCTGTGTTTTATTCCCGTAATATTTCCTTTTTATTCCCCTAACTTTCTCCACACTCCTTTGTAAACTGTATCTGTGTTTTATTCCCGTAAAATTTCCTCACCCCCTATTTAAATTGTGTTTGTGTTTTATTCCCGTAATATTTCCTTTTTATTCCCGTAACGTTCCCCTCACTCCTTTGTAAACTGTATCTGTGTTTTTTTTCCCGTAAAATTTCCTCCCCCCATTCAAATTGTGTCTGAGTTTTATTCCCGTAATATTTCCCTCGCGTTTTAATAAATAGTATCTGTGTTTTATTCAGATAATGTTCTACTCGCTCCTTTATAAATTTTGGGTATTTTCTATTCCCGTAACTCTCCCCTCACTCCTTTGTAAACTGTATCTGTGTTTTATTCCCGTAACAGTTGCTCCCCCCATTCAAATTGTGTCTGAGTTTTATTCCCGTAATATTTCCCTCGCGTTTTAATAAATAGTATCTGTGTTTTATTCAGATAATGTTCTACTCGCTCCTTTATAAATTTTGGATATTTTCTATTCCCGTAACTCTCCCCTCACTCCTTTGTAAACTGTATCTGTGTTTATTCCGCAACATTTCCTCCGCCCTGTTTAAATTGTGTCTGTGTTTTATTCCCGTAATATTTCCTTTTTATTCCCGTAACTTTCCCCTCACTCCTTTGTAAACTGTATCTGTGTTTTATTCACGTAACATTTCCTCCCCCCTATTTAAATTGTGTCTGAGTTTTATTCCCGTAATATTTCCCTCACGTTTTAATAAATAGTATCTGTGTTTTATTCCGATAATGTTCTACACGCTCCTTTATAAATTTTGGGTGTTTTCTATTCCCGTAACATTCACCTCACTCCTTTGTAAACTGTATTTGTTTTATTCCAGTAACATTTCCACCCCCCTGTTTAAATTGTGTCTGTGTTTTATTCCCGTAATATTTCCTTTTTATTCCCCTAACTTTCTCCACACTCCTTTGAAAAATGTATCTGTGTTTTATTCCCGTTACATTTCCTCCCCCTATTTAAATTATGTCTGTGTTTTATTCCCGTAATATTTCCTTTTTATTCCCGTAACTTTCCCCTCACTCCTTTGTAAACTGCATCTGTGTTTTATTCCCATAACATTTCCTCCCCACTTTATAAATTGTGTCTGTGTTTTATTCCCGAAATATTTCCTTTTTATTCCCGTAACTTTCCCCTCACTCCTTTGTAAACTGTATCTGTGTTTTATGTCCGTAACATTTCCTCCGCCCTTTTTAAATTGTGTCTGCGTTTTATTCCTCTAAATTTATCCTTGCTTTTTATTAATTGTATGTGTGTTTTATTCGCGTAACTTTTCCATTTTCCTTTATAAATTGTGTCTGTGGTTTATTCCGGTAATATTTCCCTCAAGCCTTTATTAATTGTGGGTAATTTTTATTCCTGTAAATTTCCCCTCATTCCTTTGTAAACTGTATCTGTGTTTTATCCCCGTAACATTTCCTCCCCCCTTTATAAATTGTGTCTGTGTTTTATTCCCGTAATATTTCCATTTTATTCCCGTAACTTACCCCTCACTCCTTTGTTAAATGTATCTGTGTTTTATTCCCGTAACATTCCCTCCCCCTATTTAAATTGTGTCTGTGTTTAATTCCCGTAATATTTCCGTTTTATTCCCCTAACTTTCCCCTCACTCCTTTGTAAACTGTATCAGTGTTTTATTCCGCAACATTTCATCCCCCCTGTTTAAATTGTGTCTGTGTTTTATTCCCGTAATATTTCCTTTTTATTCCCGTAAATTTCCCCTCACTCCTTTGTAAACAGTATCTGTGTTTTATTCCCATAAAATTTCCCCCCCCCCTATTTAAATTGTGTCTGAGTTTTATTCCCGTAATATTTCCCTTACGTTTTAATAAATAGTATCTGTGTTTTATTCAGATAATGTTCTACTCGCTCCTTTATAAATTTTGGGTATTTTCTATTCCCGGAAGTTTCCCCTCACTCCTTTGTAAACTGTATCTGTGTTTTATTCCCGTAACAGTTGCTCCCCCTCTTTAAATTGTGTCTGTGTTTTATTCCCGTAATATTTCCTTTTTATTCCCGTAACTTTCCCGTCACTCCTTTGTAAACTGTATCTGAGTTTTATTCCCGTAACAGTTGCTCCCCCTATTTAAATTGTGTCTGTGTTTTATTCCCGTAATAATTTCGTTTTATTCCAGTAACTTTACCCTCACTCATTTGTAAACTGTATCTGTGTTTTATTCCCGTAAGATTTCCTCCCCCTATTTAAAATGTGACTGTGTTTTATTTCCGTAATATTTCCTTTTTATTCCCGTAACTTTCCCCTCACTCCTTTGTAAACTGTATCTGTGTTTTATTCCGCAACATTTCATCCCCCCTGTTTAAATCGTGTCTGTGTTTTATTCCCGTAATATTTCCTTTTAATTCCCGTAACATTCCCCTCACTCCTTTGTGAACTGTATCTGTGTTTTATTCCCATAAAATTTCCACCCCCCTATTTAAATTGTGTCTGAGTTTTATTCCCGTAATATTTCCCTTACGTTTTAATAAATAGTATCTGTGTTTTATTCAGATAATGTTCTATTCGCTCCTTTATAAATTTTGGGTATTTTATATTCACGGAAGTTTCCCCTCACTCCTTTGTAAACTGCATATGTGTTTTATTCCCGTAACAGTTGCTCCCCCTCTTTAAATTGTGTTTGTGTTTTATTTCCGTAATATTTCCTTTTTATTCCCGTAACTTTCCCCTCACTCCTTTGTAAACTGTATCTGTGTTTTTTTTCCCGTAAAGTTTCCTCCCCCCATTCAAATTGTGTCTGAGTTTTATTCCCGTAATATTTCCCTCACGTTTTAATAAATAGTATCTGTGTTTTATTCAGATAATGTTGTACTCGCTCCTTTATAAATTTTGGGTATTTTCTATTCCCGGTAACTTTCTCCTCACTCCTTTGTAAACTGTATCTGTGTTTTATTCCCGTAACATTTCCTCCCCCCTATTTAAATTGTGTTTGTGTTTTATTCCCGTTATATTTCCGTTTTATACGCCTAACTTTCCCCTCACTCCTTTGTAAACTGTATCTGTGTTTTATTCCGCAACATTTCCTCCGCCCTGTTTAAATTGTGTCTTTGTTTTATTCCCGTAATATTTCCTTTTAATTCCCGTAACTTTCCCCTCACTCCTTTGTAAACTGTATCTGTGTTTTATTCACGTAACATTTTCTCCCCCCTATTTAAATTGTGTCAGAGTTTTATTCCCGTAATATTTCCCTTACGTTTTAATAAATAGTATCTGTGTTTTATTCCGATAATGTTCTACACGCTCCTTTATAAATTTTGGGTGTTTTCTATTCCCGTAACATTCACCTCACTCTTTTGTAAACTGTATTTGTTTTATTCCAGTAACATTTCCACCCCCCTGTTTAAATTGTGTCTGTGTTTTATTCACGTAATATTTCCTTTTTATTCCCCTAACTTTCTCCACACTCATTTGAAAAATGTATCTGTGTTTTATTCCCGTTACATTTCCTCCCCCTATTTAAATTGTGTCTGTGTTTTATTCCCGTAATATTTCCTTTTTATTCCCCTAACTTTCCCCTCACTCCTTTGTAAACTGTATCTGTGTTTTATTCCTCAACATTTCATCCCCCCTGTTTAAATTGTGTCTGTGTTTTATTCCCGTAATATTTCCCTCACGTTTTAATAAATAGTATCTGTGTTTTATTCAGATAATGTTCTAAACGCTCCTTTATAAATTTTGGGTATTTTCTATTCCCGTAACTTTCCCCTTTCTCCTTTGTAAACTGTATCTGTTTTATTCCCGTAACCTTTCCACCCCCCTGTTTAAATTGTGTCTGTGTTTTATTCCCGTAATATTTCCTTTTTATTCCCCTAACTTTCTCCACACTCCTTTGTAAACTGTATCTGTGTTTTATTCTGCAACATTTCCTCCCCCCTGTTTAAATTGTGTCTGTGTTTTATTCCCGTAATATTTCCTTTTTATTCCCGTAACTTTCCCCTCACTCCTTTGTAAACTGTATCTGTGTTTTATTCCCGTAACATTTCCTCCCCCCTATTTAAATTGTGTCTGAGTTTTATTCCCGTAATATTTCCCTCACGATTTAATAAATAGTATCTGTGTTTTATTCAGATAATGTTCTACTCGCTCCTTTATAAATTTTGGGTATTTTCTATTCCCGTAACTTTCCCCTCACTCCTTTGTAAACTGTATCTGTGTTTTATTCCCGAAAAATTTCCTCACCCCCTATTTAAATTGTGTTTGTGTTTTATTCCCGTAATATTTCCTTTTTATTCCCGTAACGTTCCCCTCACTCCTTTGTAAACTGTATCTGTGTTTTTTTTCCCGTAAAATTTCCTCCCCCCATTCAAATTGTGTCTGAGTTTTATTCCCGTAATATTTCCCTCGCGTTTTAATAAATAGTATCTGTGTTTTATTCAGATAATGTTCTACTCGCTCCTTTATAAATTTTGGGTATTTTCTATTCCCGTAACTCTCCCCTCACTCCTTTGTAAACTGTATCTGTGTTTTATTCCCGTAACAGTTGCTCCCCCCATTCAAATTGTGTCTGAGTTTTATTCCCGTAATATTTCCCTCACGTTTTAATAAATAGTATCTGTGTTTTATTCCGATAATGTTCTACACGCTCCTTTATAAATTTTGGGTGTTTTCTATTCCCGTAACATTCACCTCACTCCTTTGTAAACTGTATTTGTTTTATTCCAGTAACATTTCCACCCCCCTGTTTAAATTGTGTCTGTGTTTTATTCCCGTAATATTTCCTTTTTATTCCACTAACTTTCTCCACACTCCTTTGAAAAATGTATCTGTGTTTTATTCCCGTTACATTTCCTCCCCCTATTTAAATTATGTCTGTGTTTTATTCCCGTAATATTTCCTTTTTATTCCCGTAACTTTCCCCTCACTCCTTTGTAAACTGCATCTGTGTTTTATTCCCATAACATTTCCTCCCCACTTTATAAATTGTGTCTGTGTTTTATTCCCGAAATATTTCCTTTTTATACCCGTAACTTTCCCCTCACTCCTTTGTAAACTGTATCTGTGTTTTATGTCCGTAACATTTCCTCCGCCCTTTTTAAATTGTGTCTGCGTTTTATTCCTCTAAATTTATCCTTGCTTTTTATTAATTGTATGTGTGTTTTATTCGCGTAACTTTTCCATTTTCCTTTATAAATTGTGTCTGTGGTTTATTCCGGTAATATTTCCCTCAAGCCTTTATTAATTGTGGGTAATTTATATTCCTGTAAATTTCCCCTCATTCCTTTGTAAACTGTATCTGTGTTTTATCCCCGTAACATTTCCTCCCCCCTTTATAAATTGTGTCTGTGTTTTATTCCCGTAATATTTCCATTTTATTCCCGTAACTTACCCCTCACTCCTTTGTTAAATGTATCTGTGTTTTATTCCCGTAACATTCCCACCCCCTATTTAAATTGTGTCTGTGTTTAATTCCCGTAATATTTCCGTTTTATTCCCCTAACTTTCCCCTCACTCCTTTGTAAACTGTATCAGTGTTTTATTCCGCAACATTTCATCCCCCCTGTTTAAATTGTGTCTGTGTTTTATTCCCGTAATATTTCCTTTTTATTCCCGTAACTTTCCCCTCACTCCTTTGTAAACTGTATCTGTGTTTTATTCCCGAAACATTTCCACCCCCCTATTTAAATTGTGTCTGAGTTTTATTCCCGTAATATTTCCCTCACGTTTTAATAAATAGTATCTGTGTTATATTCAGATAAT
The DNA here is from genome assembly GCF_036971445.1 of Narcine bancroftii. NCBI lineage: Eukaryota > Metazoa > Chordata > Chondrichthyes > Torpediniformes > Narcinidae > Narcine > Narcine bancroftii. The sequence goes on along the minus strand of NW_027211800.1, from coordinate 5,139,458 downwards.
GTTCTACTCGCTCCTTTATAAATTTTGGGTATTTTCTATTCCCGTAACTTTCCCCTCACTCCTTTGTAAACTGTATCTGTGTTTTATTCCCGTAACATTTCCTCCCCCCTATTTAAACTGTGTTTGGGTTTTATTCCCGTAATATTTCCTTTTTTTCCCGTAACTTTCCCCTCACTCCTTTGTAAACTTTATCAGTGTTTTATTCTCGTAACATTTCCATCCCCCTATTTAAATTGTGTTTGTGTTTTATTCCCGTAATATTTCCCTCACGTTTTAATAAATAGTATCTGTGTTTTATTCAGATAATGTTCTAAACGCTCCTTTATAAATTTTGGGTATTTTCTATTCCCGTAACATTCCCCTCTCTCCTTTGTAAACTGTATCTGTTTTATTCCCGTAACGTTAACACCCCCCTGTTTAAATTGTGTCTGTGTTTTATTCCCGTAATATTTCCTTTTTATTCCCCTAACTTTCTGCACACTCCTTTGTAAACTGTATCGGTGTTTTATTCCGCAACATTTCCTCCCCGCTGTTTAAATTGTGTCTGTGTTTAATTCACGTAATATTTCCTTTTTATTCCCGTATCTTTCCCCTCACTCCTTTGTAAACTGTATCTGTGTTTTATTCCCGTAACATTTCCTCCCCCCTATTTAAATTGTGTCTGAGTTTTATTCCCGTAATATTTCCATCACGTTTTAATAAATAGTATCTGTGTTTTATTCAGATAATGTTCTACTCGCTCCTTTATAAATTTTGGGTATTTTCTATTCCCGTAACTTTCCCCTCACTCCTCTGTAAACTGTATCTGTGTTTTATTCCCGTAACATTTCATCCCCCCCTATTTAAATTGTGTCTGTGTTTTATTTCCGTAATATTTCCTTTTTATTCCCGTAACTTTCCCCTCACTCCTTTGTAAACTGTATCTGTGTTTTTTTCCCGTAAAGTTTCCTCCCCCCATTCAAATTGTGTCTGAGTTTTATTCCGGTAATATTTCCCTCACGTTTTAATAAATAGTATCTGTGTTTTATTCAGATAATGTTGTACTCGCTCCTTTATAAATTTTGGGTATTTTCTATTCTCGGTAACTTTCTCCTCACTCCTTTGTAAACTGTATCTGTGTTTTATTCCCGTAACATTTCCTCCCCCCTATTTAAATTATGTTTGTGTTTTATTCCCGTTATATTTCCGTTTTATACGCCTAACTTTCCCCTCACTCCTTTGTAAACTGTATCTGTGTTTTATTCCGCAACATTTCCTCCGCCCTGTTTAAATTGTGTCTTTGTTTTATTCCCGTAATATTTCCTTTTAATTCCCGTAACTTTCCCCTCACTCCTTTGTAAACTGTATCTGTGTTTTATTCACGTAACATTTCCTCCCCCCTATTTAAATTGTGTCAGAGTTTTATTCCCGTAATATTTCCCTTACGTTTTAATAAATAGTATCTGTGTTTTATTCCGATAATGTTCTACACGCTCCTTTATAAATTTTGGGTGTTTTCTATTCCCGTAACATTCACCTCACTCTTTTGTAAACTGTATTTGTTTTATTCCAGTAACATTTCCACCCCCCTGTTTAAATTGTGTCTGTGGTTTATTCCCGTAATATTTCCTTTTTATTCCCCTAACTTTCTCCACACTCCTTTGAAAAATGTATCTGTGTTTTATTCCCGTTACATTTCCTCCCCCTATTTAAATTGTGTCTGTGTTTTATTCCCGTAATATTTCCTTTTTATTCCCCTAACTTTCCCCTCACTCCTTTGTAAACTGTATCTGTGTTTTATTCCTCAACATTTCATCCCCCCTGTTTAAATTGTGTCTGTGTTTTATTCCCGTAATATTTCCCTCACGTTTTAATAAATAGTATCTGTGTTTTATTCAGATAATGTTCTAAACGCTCCTTTATAAATTTTGGGTATTTTCTATTCCCGTAACTTTCCCCTTTCTCCTTTGTAAACTGTATCTGTTTTATTCCCGTAACCTTTCCACCCCCCTGTTTAAATTGTGTCTGTGTTTTATTCCCGTAATATTTCCTTTTTATTCCCCTAACTTTCTCCACACTCCTTTGTAAACTGTATCTGTGTTTTATTCTGCAACATTTCCTCCCCCCTGTTTAAATTGTGTCTGTGTTTTATTCCCGTAATATTTCCTTTTTATTCCCGTAACTTTCCCCTCACTCCTTTGTAAACTGTATCTGTGTTTTATTCCCGTAACATTTCCTCCCCCCTATTTAAATTGTGTCTGAGTTTTATTCCCGTAATATTTCCCTCACGATTTAATATATAGTATCTGTGTTTTATTCAGATAATGTTCTACTCGCTCCTTTATAAATTTTGGGTATTTTCTATTCCCGTAACTTTCCCCTCACTCCTTTGTAAACTGTATCTGTGTTTTATTCCCGTAAAATTTCCTCACCCCCTATTTAAATTGTGTTTGTGTTTTATTCCCGTAATATTTCCTTTTTATTCCCGTAACGTTCCCCTCACTCCTTTGTAAACTGTATCTGTGTTTTTTTTCCCGTAAAATTTCCTCCCCCCATTCAAATTGTGTCTGAGTTTTATTCCCGTAATATTTCCCTCGCGTTTTAATAAATAGTATCTGTGTTTTATTCAGATAATGTTCTACTCGCTCCTTTATAAATTTTGGGTATTTTCTATTCCCGTAACTCTCCCCTCACTCCTTTGTAAACTGTATCTGTGTTTTATTCCCGTAACAGTTGCTCCCCCCATTCAAATTGTGTCTGAGTTTTATTCCCGTAATATTTCCCTCGCGTTTTAATAAATAGTATCTGTGTTTTATTCAGATAATGTTCTACTCGCTCCTTTATAAATTTTGGGTATTTTCTATTCCCGTAACTCTCCCCTCACTCCTTTGTAAACTGTATCTGTGTTTTATTCCGCAACATTTCCTCCGCCCTGTTTAAATTGTGTCTGTGTTTTATTCCCGTAATATTTCCTTTTTATTCCCGTAACTTTCCCCTCACTCCTTTGTAAACTGTATCTGTGTTTTATTCACGTAACATTTCCTCCCCGCTATTTAAATTGTGTCTGAGTTTTATTCCCGTAATATTTCCCTCACGTTTTAATAAATAGTATCTGTGTTTTATTCCGATAATGTTCTACACGCTCCTTTATAAATTTTGGGTGTTTTCTATTCCCGTAACATTCACCTCACTCCTTTGTAAACTGTATTTGTTTTATTCCAGTAACATTTCCACCCCCCTGTTTAAATTGTGTCTGTGTTTTATTCCCGTAATATTTCCTTTTTATTCCCCTAACTTTCTCCACACTCCTTTGAAAAATGTATCTGTGTTTTATTCCCGTTACATTTCCTCCCCCTATTTAAATTATGTCTGTGTTTTATTCCCGTAATATTTCCTTTTTATTCCCGTAACTTTCCCCTCACTCCTTTGTAAACTGCATCTGTGTTTTATTCCCATAACATTTCCTCCCCACTTTATAAATTGTGTCTGTGTTTTATTCCCGAAATATTTCCTTTTTATTCCCGTAACTTTCCCCTCACTCCTTTGTAAACTGTATCTGTGTTTTATGTCCGTAACATTTCCTCCGCCCTTTTTAAATTGTGTCTGCGTTTTATTCCTCTAAATTTATCCTTGCTTTTTATTAATTGTATGTGTGTTTTATTCGCGTAACTTTTCCATTTTCCTTTATAAATTGTGTCTGTGGTTTATTCCGGTAATATTTCCCTCAAGCCTTTATTAATTGTGGGTAATTTTTATTCCTGTAAATTTCCCCTCATTCCTTTGTAAACTGTATCTGTGTTTTATCCCCGTAACATTTCCTCCCCCCTTTATAAATTGTGTCTGTGTTTTATTCCCGTAATATTTCCATTTTATTCCCGTAACTTACCCCTCACTCCTTTGTTAAATGTATCTGTGTTTTATTCCCGTAACATTCCCTCCCCCTATTTAAATTGTGTCTGTGTTTAATTCCCGTAATATTTCCGTTTTATTCCCCTAACTTTCCCCTCACTCCTTTGTAAACTGTATCAGTGTTTTATTCCGCAACATTTCATCCCCCCTGTTTAAATTGTGTCTGTGTTTTATTCCCGTAATATTTCCTTTTTATTCCCGTAACTTTCCCCTCACTCCTTTGTAAACTGTATCTGTGTTTTATTCCCATAAAATTTCCCCCCCCCCTATTTAAATTGTGTCTGAGTTTTATTCCCGTAATATTTCCCTTACGTTTTAATAAATAGTATCTGTGTTTTATTCAGATAATGTTCTACTCGCTCCTTTATAAATTTTGGGTATTTTCTATTCCCGTAACTCTCCCCTCACTCCTTTGTAAACTGTATCTGTGTTTTATTCCCGTAACAGTTGCTCCCCCTCTTTAAATTGTGTCTGTGTTTTATTCCCGTAATATTTCCTTTTTATTCCCGTAACTTTCCCGTCACTCCTTTGTAAACTGTATCTGAGTTTTATTCCCGTAATATTTCCCTCACGTTTTAATAAATAGTATCTGTGTTTTATTCAGATAATGTTCTACTCGCTCCTTTATAAATTTTGGGTATTTTCTATTCCCGTAACTCTCCCCTCACTCCTTTGTAAATTGTATCTGTGTTTTATTCCCGTAACAGTTGCTCCCCCTATTTAAATTGTGTCGGTGTTTTATTCCCGTAATAATTTCGTTTTATTCCCGTAACTTTACCCTCACTCATTTGTAAACTGTATCTGTGTTTTATTCCCGTAAGATTTCCTCCCCCTATTTAAAATGTGACTGTGTTTTATTTCCGTAATATTTCCTTTTTATTCCCGTAACTTTCCCCTCACTCCTTTGTAAACTGTATCTGTGTTTTATTCCGCAACATTTCATCCCCCCTGTTTAAATCGTGTCTGTGTTTTATTCCCGTAATATTTCCTTTTAATTCCCGTAACTTTCCCCTCACTCCTTTGTAAACTGTATCTGTGTTTTATTCCCATAAACTTTCCACCCCCCTATTTAAATTGTGTCTGAGTTTTATTCCCGTAATATTTCCCTTACGTTTTAATAAATGGTATCTGTGTTTTATTCAGATAATGTTCTACTCGCTCCTTTATAAATTTTGGGTATTTTATATTCACGGAAGTTTCCCCTCACTCCTTTGTAAACTGCATCTGTGTTTTATTCCCGTAACAGTTGCTCCCCCTCTTTAAATTGTGTCTGTGTTTTATTCCCGTAATAATTCCGTTTTATTCCCGTAACTTTACCCTCACTCATTTGTAAACTGTATCGGTGTTTTATTCCCGTAACATTTCCTCACCCTATTTAAATTTTGACTGTGTTTTATTCCCGTAATATTTCATTTTTATTCCCGTAACTTTCCCCTCACTCCTTTGTAAACTGTATCTGTGTTTTATTCCGCAACATTTCATCCCCCCTGTTTAAATTGTGTCTGTGTTTTATTTCCGTAATATTTCCTTTTTATTCCCGTAACTTTCCCATCACTCCTTTGTAAACTGTATCTGTGTTTTATTCCAATAACATTTCCACCACCCTATTTAAATTGAGTCTGAGTTTTATTCCCGTAATATTTCCCTCGCGTTTTAATAAATAGTATCTGTGTTTTATTCAGATAATGTTCTACTCGCTCCTTTATAAATTTTGGGTATTTTCTATTCACGTAACTTTCCCGTCACTCCTTTGTAAACTGTATCTGTGTTTTATTCACGTAACAGTTGCTCCCCCTATTTAAATTGTGTCTGTGTTTTATTCCCGTAATAATTCCGTTTTATTCCCGTAACTTTACCCTCACTCCTTTGTAAACTGTATCTGTGTTTTATTCCCGTAACATTTCCTCCCATTATTTAAATTGCGACTGTGTTTTATTCCCGTAATATTTCCGTTTTATTCCCCTAACTTTCCACTCACTCCTTTGTAAACTGTATCTGTGTTTTATTCCGCAACATTTCCTCCCCCCTGTTTAAATTGTGTCTGTGTTTTATTCCCGTAATATTTCCTTTTTATTCCCGTAACTTTCCCCTCACTCCTTTGTAAACTGTATCTGTGTTTTATTCCCGAAAAATTTCCACCCCCCTATTTAAATTGTGTCTGAGTTTTATTCCCGTAATATTTCCCTCACGTTTTAATAAATAGTATCTGTGTTTTATTCAGATAATGTTCTACTCGCTCCTTTATAAATTTTGGGTATTTTCTATTCCCGTAACTTTCCCCTCACTCCTTTGTAAACTGTATCTGTGTTTTATTCCCGTAACATTTCCTCCCCCCTATTAAAACTGTGTTTGGGTTTTATTCCCGTAATATTTCCTTTTTTTCCCGTAACTTTCCCCTCACTCCTTTGTAAACTGTATCAGTGTTTTATTCTCGTTACATTTCCATCCCCCTATTTAAATTGTGTTTGTGTTTTATTCCCGTAATATTTCCCTCACGTTTTAATAAATAGTATCTGTGTTTTATTCAGATAATGTTCTAAACGCTCCTTTATAAATTTTGGGTATTTTCTATTCCCGTAACATTCCCCTCTCTCCTTTGTAAACTGTATCTGTTTTATTCCCGTAACGTTAACACCCCCCTGTTTAAATTGTGTCTGTGTTTTATTCCCGTAATATTTCCTTTTTATTCCCCTAACTTTCTGCACACTCCTTTGTAAACTGTATCGGTGTTTTATTCCGCAACATTTCCTCCCCGCTGTTTAAATTGTGTCTGTGTTTTATTCCCGTAATATTTCCTTTTTATTCCCGTAACTTTCCCCTCACTCCTTTGTAAACTGTATCTGTGTTTTATTCCCGTAACATTTCCTCCCCCCTATTTAAATTGTGTCTGAGTTTTATTCCCGTAATATTTCCATCACGTTTTAATAAATAGTATCTGTGTTTTATTCAGATAATGTTCTACTCGCTCCTTTATAAATTTTGGGTATTTTCTATTCCCGTAACTTTCCCCTCACTCCTTTGTAAACTGTATCTGTCTTTTATTCCCGTAACATTTCGTCCCCCCCTATTTAAATTGTGTTTGTGTTTTATTTCCGTAATATTTCCTTTTTATTCCCGTAACTTTCCCCTCACTCCTTTGTAAACTGTATCTGTGTTTTTTTTCCCGTAAAGTTTCCTCCCCCCATTCAAATTGTGTCTGAGTTTTATTCCCGTAATATTTCCCTCACGTTTTAATAAATAGTATCTGTGTTTTATTCAGATACTCGCTCCTTTATAAATTTTGGGTATTTTCTATTCCCGGTAACTTTCCCCTCACTCCTTTGTAAACTGTATCTGTGTTTTATTCCCGTAACATTTCCTCCCCCCTATTTAAATTGTGTTTGTGTTTTATTCCCGTTATATTTCCGTTTTATACGCCTAACTTTCCCCTCACTCCTTTGTAATCTGTATCTGTGTTTTATTCCGCTACATTTCCTCCCCCTATTTAAATTATGTCTGTGTTTTATTCCCGTAATAATTCCGTTTTATTCCCGTAACTTTACCCTCACTCATTTGTAAACTGTATCGGTGTTTTATTCCCGTAACATTTCCTCACCCTATTTAAATTGTGACTGTGTTTTATTCCCGTAATATTTCCTTTTTATTCCCGTAACTTTCCCCTCACTCCTTTGTAAACTGTATCTGTGTTTTATTCCGCAACATTTCATCCCCCCCTGTTTAAATTGTGTCTGTGTTTTATTCCCGTAATATTTCCCTCACGTTTTAATAAATAGTATCTGTGTTTTATTCAGATAATGTTCTACTCGCTCCTTTATAAATTTTGGGTATTTTCTATTCCCGTAACTCTCCCCTCACTCCTTTGTAAACTGTATCTTTGTTTTATTCCCGTAACAGTTGCTCCCCCTATTTAAATTGTGTCTGTGTTTTATTCCCGTAATATTTCCTTTTTATTCCCGTAACTTTCCCATCACTCCTTTGTAAACTGTATCTGAGTTTTATTCCCGTAATATTTCCCTCACGTTTTAATAAATAGTATCTGTGTTTTATTCAGATAATGTTCTACTCGCTCCTTTATAAATTTTGGGTATTTTCTATTCCCGTAACTCTCCCCTCACTCCTTTGTAAACTGTATCTGTGTTTTATTCCCGTAACAGTTGCTCCCCCTATTTAAATTGTGTCTGTGTTTTATTCCCGTAATAATTTCGTTTTATTCCCGTAACTTTACCCTCACTCATTTGTAAACTGTATCTGTGTTTTATTCCCGTAAGATTTCCTCCCCCTATTTAAAATGTGACTGTGTTTTATTTCCGTAATATTTCCTTTTTATTCCCGTAACTTTCCCCTCACTCCTTTGTAAACTGTATCTGTGTTTTATTCCGCAACATTTCATCCCCCCTGTTTAAATTGTGTCTGTGTTTTATTCCCGTAATATTTCCCTCACGTTTTAATAAATAGTATCTGTGTTTTATTCAGATAATGTTCTAAACGCTCCTTTATAAATTTTGGGTATTTTCTATTCCCGTAACTTTCCCCTTTCTCCTTTGTAAACTGTATCTGTTTTATTCCCGTAACCTTTCCACCCCCCTGTTTAAATTGTGTCTGTGTTTTATTCCCGTAATATTTCCTTTTTATTCCCCTAACTTTCTCCACACTCCTTTGTAAACTCTATCTGTGTTTTATTCTGCAACATTTCCTCCCCCCTGTTTAAATTGTGTCTGTGTTTTATTCCCGTAATATTTCCTTTTTATTCCCGTAACTTTCCCCTCACTCCTTTGTAAACTGTATCTGTGTTTTATTCCCGTAACATTTCCTCCCCCCTATTTAAATTGTGTCTGAGTTTTATTCCCGTAATATTTCCCTCACGATTTAATAAATAGTATCTGTGTTTTATTCAGATAATGTTCTACTCGCTCCTTTATAAATTTTGGGTATTTTCTATTCCCGTAACTTTCCCCTCACTCCTTTGTAAACTGTATCTGTGTTTTATTCCCGTAAAATTTCCTCACCCCCTATTTAAATTGTGTTTGTGTTTTATTCCCGTAATATTTCCTTTTTATTCCCGTAACGTTCCCCTCACTCCTTTGTAAACTGTATCTGTGTTTTATTCCGCAACATTTCCTCCGCCCTGTTTAAATTGTGTCTGTGTTTTATTCCCGTAATATTTCCTCTTTATTCCCGTAACTTTCCCCTCACTCTTTTGTAAACTGTATTTGTTTTATTCCAGTAACATTTCCACCCCCCTGTTTAAATTGTGTCTGTGTTTTATTCCCGTAATATTTCCTTTTTATTCCCCTAACTTTCTCCACACTCCTTTGAAAAATGTATCTGTGTTTTATTCCCGTTACATTTCCTCCCCCTATTTAAATTATGTCTGTGTTTTATTCCCGTAATAATTCCGTTTTATTCCCGTAACTTTACCCTCACTCATTTGTAAACTGTATCGGTGTTTTATTCCCGTAACATTTCCTCACCCTATTTAAATTGTGACTGTGTTTTATTCCCGTAATATTTCCTTTTTATTCCCGTAACTTTCCCCTCACTCCTTTGTAAACTGTATCTGTGTTTTATTCCGCAACATTTCATCCCCCCCTGTTTAAATTGTGTCTGTGTTTTATTCCCGTAATATTTCCCTCACGTTTTAATAAATAGTATCTGTGTTTTATTCAGATAATGTTCTACTCGCTCCTTTATAAATTTTGGGTATTTTCTATTCCCGTAACTCTCCCCTCACTCCTTTGTAAACTGTATCTTTGTTTTATTCCCGTAACAGTTGCTCCCCCTATTTAAATTGTGTCTGTGTTTTATTCCCGTAATATTTCCGTTTTATTCCCGTAACTTTAACCTCACTCATTTGTAAACTGTATTTGTGTTTTATTCCCGTAACATTTCCGCCCCCCATTTAAAATGTGACTGTGTGTTATTTCCGTAATATTTCCTTTTTATTCCCGTAACTTTCCCCTCACTCCTTTGTAAACTGTATCTGTGTTTTATTCCCATAAAATTTCCCCCCCCCTATTTAAATTGTGTCTGAGTTTTATTCCCGTAATATTTCCCTTACGTTTTAATAAATAGTATCTGTGTTTTATTCAGATAATGTTCTACTCGCTCCTTTATAAATTTTGGGTATTTTCTATTCCCGGAAGTTTCCCCTCACTCCTTTGTAAACTGTATCTGTGTTTTATTCCCGTAACAGTTGCTCCCCCTCTTTAAATTGTGTCTGTGTTTTATTCCCGTAATATTTCCTTTTTATTCCCGTAACTTTCCCATCACTCCTTTGTAAACTGTATCTGAGTTTTATTCCCGTAATATTTCCCTCACGTTTTAATAAATAGTATCTGTGTTTTATTCAGATAATGTTCTACTCGCTCCTTTATAAATTTTGGGTATTTTCTATTCCCGTAACTCTCCCCTCACTCCTTTGTAAACTGTATCTGTGTTTTATTCCCGTAACAGTTGCTCCCCCTATTTAAATTGTGTCTGTGTTTTATTCCCGTAATAATTTCGTTTTATTCCCGTAACTTTACCCTCACTCATTTGTAAACTGTATCTGTGTTTTATTCCCGTAAGATTTCCTCCCCCTATTTAAAATGTGACTGTGTTTTATTTCCGTAATATTTCCTTTTTATTCCCGTAACTTTCCCCTCACTCCTTTGTAAACTGTATCTGTGTTTTATTCCGCAACATTTCATCCCCCCTGTTTAAATTGTGTCTGTGTTTTATTCCCGTAATATTTCCCTCACGTTTTAATAAATAGTATCTGTGTTTTATTCAGATAATGTTCTAAACGCTCCTTTATAAATTTTGGGTATTTTCTATTCCCGTAACTTTCCCCTTTCTCCTTTGTAAACTGTATCTGTTTTATTCCCGTAACCTTTCCACCCCCCTGTTTAAATTGTGTCTGTGTTTTATTCCCGTAATATTTCCTTTTTATTCCCCTAACTTTCTCCACACTCCTTTGTAAACTCTATCTGTGTTTTATTCTGCAACATTTCCTCCCCCCTGTTTAAATTGTGTCTGTGTTTTATTCCCGTAATATTTCCTTTTTATTCCCGTAACTTTCCCCTCACTCCTTTGTAAACTGTATCTGTGTTTTATTCCCGTAACATTTCCTCCCCCCTATTTAAATTGTGTCTGAGTTTTATTCCCGTAATATTTCCCTCACGATTTAATAAATAGTATCTGTGTTTTATTCAGATAATGTTCTACTCGCTCCTTTATAAATTTTGGGTATTTTCTATTCCCGTAACTTTCCCCTCACTCCTTTGTAAACTGTATCTGTGTTTTATTCCCGTAAAATTTCCTCACCCCCTATTTAAATTGTGTTTGTGTTTTATTCCCGTAATATTTCCTTTTTATTCCCGTAACGTTCCCCTCACTCCTTTGTAAACTGTATCTGTGTTTTTTTTCCCGTAAAATTTCCTCCCCCCATTCAAATTGTGTCTGAGTTTTATTCCCGTAATATTTCCCTCGCGTTTTAATAAATAGTATGTGTGTTTTATTCAGATAATGTTCTACTCGCTCCTTTATAAATTTTGGGTATTTTCTATTCCCGTAACTCTCCCCTCACTCCTTTGTAAACTGTATCTGTGTTTTATTCCCGTAACAATTGCTCCCCCCATTCAAAATGTGTCTGAGTTTTATTCCCGTAATATTTCCCTCGCGTTTTAATAAATAGTATCTGTGTTTTATTCAGATAATGTTCTACTCGCTCCTTTATAAATTTTGGGTATTTTCTATTCCCGTAACTCTCCCCTCACTCCTTTGTAAACTGTATCTGTGTTTTATTCCGCAACATTTCCTCCGCCCTGTTTAAATTGTGTCTGTGTTTTATTCCCGTAATATTTCCTCTTTATTCCCGTAACTTTCCCCTCACTCCTTTGTAAACTGTATCTGTGTTTTATTCACGTAACATTTCCTCCCCCCTATTTAAATTGTGTCTGAGTTTTATTCCCGTAATATTTCCCTCACGTTTTAATAAATAGTATCTGTGTTTTATTCCGATAATGTTCTACACGCTCCTTTATAAATTTTGGGTGTTTTCTATTCCCGTAACATTCACCTCACTCCTTTGTAAACTGTATTTGTTTTATTCCAGTAACATTTCCACCCCCCTGTTTAAATTGTGTCTGTGTTTTATTCCCGTAATATTTCCTTTTTATTCCCCTAACTTTCTCCACACTCCTTTGAAAAATGTATCTGTGTTTTATTCCCGTTACATTTCCTCCCCCTATTTAAATTATGTCTGTGTTTTATTCCCGTAATATTTCCTTTTTATTCCCGTAACTTTCCCCTCACTCCTTTGTAAACTGCATCTGTGTTTTATTCCCATAACATTTCCTCCCCACTTTATAAATTGTGTCTGTGTTTTATTCCCGAAATATTTCCTTTTTATTCCCGTAACTTTCCCCTCACTCCTTTGTAAACTGTATCTGTGTTTTATGTCCGTAACATTTCCTCCGCCCTTTTTAAATTGTGTCTGCGTTTTATTCCTCTAAATTTATCCTTGCATTTATTAATTGTATGTGTGTTTTATTCCCGTAATATTTCCCTTACGTTTTAATAAATAGTATCTGTGTTTTATTCAGATAATGTTCTACTCGCTCCTTTATAAATTTTGGGTATTTTCTATTCCCGTAACTCTCCCCTCACTCCTTTGTAAACTGTATCTGTGTTTTATTCCCGTAACAGTTGCTCCCCCTATTTAAATTGTGTCTGTGTTTTATTCCCGTAATAATTTCGTTTTATTCCCGTAACTTTACCCTCACTCATTTGTAAACTGTATCTGTGTTTTATTCCCGTAAGATTTCCTCCCCCTATTTAAAATGTGACTGTGTTTTATTTCCGTAATATTTCCTTTTTATTCCCGTAACTTTCCCCTCACTCCTTTGTAAACTGTATCAGTGTTTTATTCCGCAACATTTCATCCCCCCTGTTTAAATCGTGTCTGTGTTTTATTCCCGTAATATTTCCTTTTTATTCCCGTAACTTTCCCCTCACTCCTTTGTAAACTGTATCTGTGTTTTATTCCCATAAAATTTCCCCCCCCCCTATTTAAATTGTGTCTGAGTTTTATTCCCGTAATATTTCCCTTACGTTTTAATAAATAGTATCTGTGTTTTATTCAGATAATGTTCTACTCGCTCCTTTATAAATTTTGGGTATTTTATATTCACGGAAGTTTCCCCTCACTCCTTTGTAAACTGTATCTGTGTTTTATTCCGCAACATTTCATCCCCCCTGTTTAAATTGTGTCTGTGTTTTATTCCCGTAATATTTCCTTTTTATTCCCGTAACTTTCCCATCACTCCTTTGTAAACTGTATCTGTGTTTTATTCCAATAACATTTCCACCCCCCTATTTAAATTGTGTCTGAGTTTTATTCCCGTAATATTTCCCTCGCGTTTTAATAAATAGTATCTGTGTTTTATTCAGATAATGTTCTACTCGCTCCTTTATAAATTTTGGGTATTTTCTATTCACGTAACATTCCCCTCACTCCTTTGTAAACTGTATCTGTGTTTTATTCACGTAACAGTTGCTCCCCCTATTTAAATTGTGTCTGTGTTTTATTCCCGTAATAATTCCGTTTTATTCCCGTAACTTTACCCTCACTCCTTTGTAAACTGTATCTGTGTTTTATTCCCGTAACATTTCCTCCCATTATTTAAATTGAGACTGTGTTTTATTCCCGTAATATTTCCCTTTTATTCCCCTAACTTTCCACTCACTCCTTTGTAAACTGTATCTGTGTTTTATTCCGCAACATTTCCTCCCCCCTGTTTAAATTGTGTCTGTGTTTTATTCCCGTAATATTTCCTTTTTATTCCCGTAACTTTCCCCTCACTCCTTTGTAAACTGTATCTGTGTTTTATTCCCGAAAAATTTCCACCCCCCTATTTAAATTGTGTCTGAGTTTTATTCCCGTAATATTTCCCTCACGTTTTAATAAATAGTATCTGTGTTATATTCAGATAATGTTCTACTCGCTCCTTTATAAATTTTGGGTATATTCTATTCCCGTAACTTTCCCCTCACTCCTTTGTAAACTGTATCTGTGTTTTATTCCCGTAACATTTCCTCCCCCCTATTTAAACTGTGTTTGGGCTTTATTCCCGTAATATTTCCTTTTTTTCCCGTAACTTTCCCCTCACTCCTTTGTAAACTGTATCAGTGTTTTATTCTCGTAACATTTCCATCCCCCTATTTAAATTGTGTTTGTGTTTTATTCCCGTAATATTTCCCTCACGTTTTAATAAATAGTATCTGTGTTTTATTCAGATAAAGTTCTACACGCTCCTTTATAAATTTTGGGTATTTTCTATTCCCGTAACATTCCCCTCTCTCCTTTGTAAACTGTATCTGTTTTATTCCCGTAACGTTAACACCCCCCTGTTTAAATTGTGTCTGTGTTTTATTCCCGTAATATTTCCTTTTTATTCCCCTAACTTTCTGCACACTCCTTTGTAAACTGTATCGGTGTTTTATTCCGCAACATTTCCTCCCCGCTGTATAAATTGTGTCTGTGTTTTATTCCCGTAATATTTCCTTTTTATTCCCGTAACTTTCCCCTCACTCCTTTGTAAACTGTATCTGTGTTTTATTCCCGTAACATTTCCTCCCCCCTATTTAAATTGTGTCTGAGTTTTATTCCCGTAATATTTCCATCACTTTTTAATAAATAGTATCTGTGTTTTATTCAGATAATGTTCTACTCGCTCCTTTATAAATTTTGGGTATTTTCTATTCCCGTAACTTTCCCCTCACTCCTTTGTAAACTGTATCTGTGTTTTATTCCCGTAACATTTCCTCCCCCCCTATTTAAATTGTGTTTGTGTTTTATTTCCGTAATATTTCCTTTTTATTCCCGTAACTTTCCCCTCACTCCTTTGTAAACTGTATCTGTGTTTTTTTTCCCGTAAAGTTTCCTCCCCCCATTCAAATTGTGTCTGAGTTTTATTCCCGTAATATTTCCCTCACGTTTTAATAAATAGTATCTGTGTTTTATTCAGATAATGTTGTACTCGCTCCTTTATAAATTTTGGGTATTTTCTATTCCCGGTAACTTTCTCCTCACTCCTTTGTAAACTGTATCTGTGTTTTATTCCCGTAACATTTCCTCCCCCCTATTTAAATTGTGTTTGTGTTTTATTCCCGTTATATTTCCGTTTTATACGCCTAACTTTCCCCTCACTCCTTTGTAATCTGTATCTGTGTTTTATTCCGCAACATTTCCTCCGCCCTGTTTAAATTGTGTCTTTGTTTTATTCCCGTAATATTTCCTTTTAATTCCCGTAACTTTCCCCTCACTCCTTTGTAAACTGTATCTGTGTTTTATTCACGTAACATTTCCTCCCCCCTATTTAAATTGTGTCAGAGTTTTATTCCCGTAATATTTCCCTCACGTTTTAATAAATAGTATCTGTGTTTTATTCCGATAATGTTCTACACGCTCCTTTATAAATTTTGGGTGTTTTCTATTCCCGTAACATTCACCTCACTCTTTTGTAAACTGTATTTGTTTTATTCCAGTAACATTTCCACCCCCCTGTTTAAATTGTGTCTGTGTTTTATTCCCGTAATATTTCCTTTTTATTCCCCTAACTTTCTCCACACTCCTTTGAAAAATGTATCTGTGTTTTATTCCCGTTACATTTCCTCCCCCTATTTAAATTATGTCTGTGTTTTATTCCCGTAATAATTCCGTTATATTCCCGTAACTTTACCCTCACTCATTTGTAAACTGTATCGGTGTTTTATTCCCGTAACATTTCCTCACCCTATTTAAATTGTGACTGTGTTTTATTCCCGTAATATTTCCTTTTTATTCCCGTAACTTTCCCCTCACTCCTTTGTAAACTGTATCTGTGTTTTATTCCGCAACATTTCATCCCCCCTGTTTAAATTGTGTCTGTGTTTTATTCCCGTAATATTTCCCTCACGTTTTAATAAATGGTATCTGTGTTTTATTCAGATAATGTTCTACTCGCTCCTTTATAAATTTTGGGTATTTTCTATTCCCGTAACTCTCCCCTCACTCCTTTGTAAACTGTATCTTTGTTTTATTCCCGTAACAGTTGCTCCCCCTATTTAAATTGTGTCTGTGTTTTATTCCCGTAATATTTCCGTTTTATTCCCGTAACTTTACCCTCACTCATTTGTAAACTGTATCTGTGTTTTATTCCCGTAACATTTCCGCCCCCCATTTAAAATGTGACTGTGTTTTATTTCCGTAATATTTCCTTCTTATTCCCGTAACTTTCCCCTCACTCCTTTGTAAACTGTATCTGTGTTTTATTCCCATAAAATTTCCCCCCCCCATTTAAATTGTGTCTGAGTTTTATTCCCGTAATATTTCCCTTACGTGTTAATAAATAGTATCTGTGTTTTATTCAGATAATGTTCTACTCGCTCCTTTATAAATTTTGGGTATTTTCTATTCCCGGAAGTTTCCCCTCACTCCTTTGTAAACTGTATCTGTGTTTTATTTCCGTAACAGTTGCTCCCCCTCTTTAAATTGTGTCTGTGTTTTATTCCCGTAATATTTCCCTTTTATTCCCGTAACTTTCCCATCACTCCTTTGTAAACTGTATCTGAGTTTTATTCCCGTAATATTTCCCTCACGTTTTAATAAATAGTATCTGTGTTTTATTCAGATAATGTTCTACTCGCTCCTTTATAAATTTTGGGTATTTTCTATTCCCGTAACTCTCCCCTCACTCCTTTGTAAACTGTATCTGTGTTTTATTCCCGTAACAGTTGCTCCCCCTATTTAAATTGTGTCTGTGTTTTATTCCCGTAATAATTTCGTTTTATTCCCGTAACTTTACCCTCACTCATTTGTAAACTGTATCTGTGTTTTATTTCCGTAAGATTTCCTCCCCCTATTTAAAATGTGACTGTGTTTTATTTCTGTAATATTTCCTTTTTATTCCCGTAACTTTCCCCTCACTCCTTTGTAAACTGTATCTGTGTTTTATTCCGCAACATTTCATCCCCCCTGTTTAAATCGTGTCTGTGTTTTATTCCCGTAATATTTCCTTTTAATTCCCGTAACTTTCCCCTCACTCCTTTGTAAACTGTATCTGTGTTTTATTCCCATAAAATTTCCACCCCCCTATTTAAATTGTGTCTGAGTTTTATTCCCGTAATATTTCCCTTACGTTTTAATAAATAGTATCTGTGTTTTATTCAGATAATGTTCTACTCGCTCCTTTATAAATTTTGGGTATTTTATATTCACGGAAGTTTCCCCTCACTCCTTTGTAAACTGTATCTGTGTTTTATTCACGTAACAGTTGCTCCCCCTATTTAAATTGTGTCTGTGTTTTATTCCCGTAATAATTCCGTTTTATTCCCGTAACTTTACCCTCACTCCTTTGTAAACTGTATCTGTGTTTTATTCCCGTAACATTTCCTCCCATTATTTAAATTGCGACTGTGTTTTATTCCCGTAATATTTCCGTTTTATTCCCCTAACTTTCCACTCACTCCTTTGTAAACTGTATCTGTGTTTTATTCCGCAACATTTCCTCTCCCCTGTTTAAATTGTGTCTGTGTTTTATTCCCGTAATATTTCCTTTTTATTCCCGTAACTTTCCCCTCACTCCTTTGTAAACTGTATCTGTGTTTTATTCCCGAAAAATTTCCACCCCCCTATTTAAATTGTGTCTGAGTTTTATTCCCGTAATATTTCCCTCACGTTTTAATAAATAGTATCTGTGTTATATTCAGATAATGTTCTACTCGCTCCTTTATAAATTTTGGGTATTTTCTATTCCCGTAACTTTCCCCTCACTCCTTTGTAAACTGTATCTGTGTTTTATTCCCGTAACATTTCCTCCCCCCTATTTAAACTGTGTTTGGGTTTTATTCCCGTAATATTTCCTTTTTTTCCCGTAACTTTCCCCTCACTCCTTTGTAAACTGTATCAGTGTTTTATTCTCGTAACATTTCCATCCCCCTATTTAAATTGTGTTTGTGTTTTATTCCCGTAATATTTCCCTCACGTTTTAATAAATAGTATCTGTGTTTTATTCAGATAAAGTTCTACACGCTCGTTTATAAATTTTGGGTATTTTCTATTCCCGTAACATTCCCCTCTCTCCTTTGTAAACTGTATCTGTTTTATTCCCGTAACGTTAACACCCCCCTGTTTAAATTGTGTCTGTGTTTTATTCCCGTAATATTTCCTTTTTATTCCCCTAACTTTCTGCACACTCCTTTGTAAACTGTATCGGTGTTTTATTCCGCAACATTTCCTCCCCGCTGTTTAAATTGTGTCTGTGTTTTATTCCCGTAATATTTCCTTTTTATTCCCGTAACTTTCCCCTCACTCCTTTGTAAACTGTATCTGTGTTTTATTCCCGTAACATTTCCTCCCCCCTATTTAAATTGTGTCTGAGTTTTATTCCCGTAATATTTCCATCACGTTTTAATAAATAGTATCTGTGTTTTATTCAGATAATGTTCTACTCGCTCCTTTATAAATTTTGGGTATTTTCTATTCCCGTAACTTTCCCCTCACTCCTTTGTAAACTGTATCTGTGTTTTATTCCCGTAACATTTCCTCCCCCCCTATTTAAATTGTGTTTGTGTTTTATTTCCGTAATATATCCTTTTTATTCCCGTAACTTTCCCCTCACTCCTTTGTAAACTTTATCTGTGTTTTTTTTCCCGTAAAGTTTCCTCCCCCCATTCAAATAGTGTCTGAGTTTTATTCCCGTAATATTTCCCTCACGTTTTAATAAATAGTATCTGTGTTTTATTCAGATAATGTTGTACTCGCTCCTTTATAAATTTTGGGTATTTTCTATTCCCGGTAACTTTCTCCTCACTCCTTTGTAAACTGTATCTGTGTTTTATTCCCGTAACATTTCCTCCCCCCTATTTAAATTGTGTTTGTGTTTTATTCCCGTTATATTTCCGTTTTATACGCCTAACTTTCCCCTCACTCCTTTGTAAACTGTATCTGTGTTTTATTCCGCAACATTTCCTCCGCCCTGTTTAAATTGTGTCTTTGTTTTATTCCCGTAATATTTCCTTTTAATTCCCGTAACTTTCCCCTCACTCCATTGTAAACTGTATCTGTGTTTTATTCACGTAACATTTCCTCTCCCCTATTTAAATTGTGTCAGAGTTTTATTCCCGTATTATTTCCCTCACGTTTTAATAAATAGTATCTGTGTTTTATTCCGATAATGTTCTACACGCTCCTTTATAAATTTTGGGTGTTTTCTATTCCCGTAACATTCACCTCACTCTTTTGTAAACTGTATTTGTTTTATTCCAGTAACATTTCCACCCCCCTGTTTAAATTGTGTCTGTGTTTTATTCCCGTAATATTTCCTTTTTATTCCCCTAACTTTCTCCACACTCCTTTGAAAAATGTATCTGTGTTTTATTCCCGTTACATTTCCTCCCCCTATTTAAATTATGTCTGTGTTTTATTCCCGTAATAATTCCGTTTTATTCCCGTAACTTTACCCTCACTCATTTGTAAACTGTATCGGTGTTTTATTCCCGTAACATTTCCTCACCCTATTTAAATTGTGACTGTGTTTTATCCCCGTAATATTTCCTTTTTATTCCCGTAACTTTCCCCTCACTCCTTTGTAAACTGTATCTGTGTTTTATTCCGCAACATTTCATCCCCCCTGTTTAAATTGTGTCTGTGTTTTATTCCCGTAATATTTCCCTCACGTTTTAATAAATAGTATCTGTGTTTTATTCAGATAATGTTCTACTCGCTCATTTATAAATTTTGGGTATTTTCAATTCCCGTAACTCTCCCCTCACTCCTTTGTAAACTGTATCTTTGTTTTATTCCCGTAACAGTTGCTCCCCCTATTTAAATTGTGTCTGTGTTTTATTCCCGTAACATTTCCGCCCCCCCATTTAAAATGTGACTGTGTTTTATTTCCGTAATATTTCCTTTTTATTCCCGTAACTTTCCCCTCACTCCTTTGTAAACTGTATCTGTTTTTATTCCGCAACATTTCATCCCCCCTGTTTAAATTGTGTCTGTGTTTTATTCCCGTAATATTTCCTTTTTATTCCCGTAACTTTCCCATCACTCCTTTGTAAACTGTATCTGTGTTTTATTCCCATAACATTTCCACCCCCCTATTTAAATTGTGTCTGAGTTTTATTCACGTAATATTTCCCTTACTTTTTAATAAATAGTATCTGTGTTTTATTCAGATAATATTCTACTCGCTCCTTTATAAATTTTGGGTATTTTCTATTCCCGTAAGTTTCCCCTCACTCCTTTGTAAACTGTATCTGTGTTTTATTCCCGTAACAGTTGCTCCCCCTATTTAAATTGTGTCTGTGTTTTATTCCCGTAATAATTCCGTTTTATTCCCGTAACTTTACCCTCACTCATTTGTAAACTGTATCGGTGTTTTATTCCCGTAACATTTCCTCACTCTATTTAAATTGTGACTGTGTTTTATTCCCGTAATATTTCCTTTTTATTCCCGTAACTTTCCCCTCACTCCTTTGTAAACTGTATCTGTGTTTTATTCCGCAACATTTCATCCCCCCTGTTTAAATTGTGTCTGTGTTTTATTCCCGTAATTTTTCCTTTTATTTCCCGTAAGTTTCCCCTCACTCCTTTGTAAACTGTATCTGTGTTTTATTCCCGTAACATTTCCTCCCACCTATTTAAATTGTGTCTGAGTTTTATTCCCGTAATATTTCCCTCACGTTTTAATAAATAGTATCTGTGTTTTATTCAGATAATGTTCTACTCGCTCCTTTATAAATTTTGGGTATTTTCTATTCCCGTAACTTTCCCCTCACTCCTTTGTAAACTGTATCTGTGTTTTATTCCCGTAACATTTCCTCCCCCCCTATTTAAATTGTGTTTGTGTTTTATTCCCGTAATATTTCCTTTTTATTCCCGTAACTTTCCCCTCACTCCTTTGTAAACTGTATCTGTGTTTTTTTCCCGTAAAATTTCCTCCCCCCATTCAAATTATGTCTGAGTTTTATTCCCGTAATATTTCCCTCACGTTTTAATAAATAGTATCTGTGTTTTATTCAGATAATGTTGTACTCGCTCCTTTATAAATTTTGGGTATTTTCTATTCCCGGTAAATTTCTCCTCAATCCTTTGTAAACTGTATCTGTGTTTTATTCCCGTAACATTTCCTCCCCCCTATTTAAATTGTGTTAGTGTTTTATTCCCGTTATATTTCCGTTTTATACGCCTAACTTTCCCCTCACTCCTTTGTAAACTGTATCTGTGTTTTATTCACGTAACATTTCCTCCGCCTTTTTTAAATTGTGTCTGCGTTTTATTCCCGTAATATTTCCCTCACGTTTTAATAAATAGTATCTGTGTTTTATTCCGATAATGTTCTACACGCTCCTTTATAAATTTTGAGTGTTTTCTATTCCCGTAACATTCACCTCACTCTTTTGTAAACTGTATTTGTTTTATTCCAGTAACATTTCCACCCCCCTGTTTAAATTGTGTCTGTGTTTTATTCCCGTAATATTTCCTTTTTATTCCCCTAACTTTCCCCTCACTCCTTTGTAAACTGTATCTGTGTTTTATTCCTCAACATTTCATCCCCCCTGTTTAAATTGTGTCTGTGTTTTATTCCCGTAATATTTCCCTCACGTTTTAATAAATAGTATCTGTGTTTTATTCAGATAATGTTCTAAACGCTCATTTATAAATTTTGGGTATTTTCTATTCCCGTAACTTTCCCCTTTCTCCTTTGTAAACTGTATCTGTTTTATTCCCGTAACCTTTCCACCCCCCTGTTTAAATTGTGTCTGTGTTTTATTCCCGTAATATTTCCTTTTTATTCCCCTAACTTTCTCCACACTCCTTTGTAAACTGTATCTGTGTTTTATTCCCGTAAAATTTCCTCACCCCCTATTTAAATTGTGTTTGTGTTTTATTCCCGTAATATTTCCTTTTTATTCCCGTAACGTTCCCCTCACTCCTTTGTAAACTGTATCTGTGTTTTTTTTCCCGTAAAATTTCCTCCCCCCATTCAAATTGTGTCTGAGTTTTATTCCCGTAATATTTCCCTCGCGTTTTAATAAATAGTATCTGTGTTTTATTCAGATAATGTTCTACTCGCTCCTTTATAAATTTTGGGTATTTTCTATTCCCGTAACTCTCCCCTCACTCCTTTGTAAACTGTATCTGTGTTTTATTCCCGTAACAGTTGCTCCCCCCATTCAAATTGTGTCTGAGTTTTATTCCCGTAATATTTCCCTCGCGTTTTAATAAATAGTATCTGTGTTTTATTCAGATAATGTTCTACTCGCTCCTTTATAAATTTTGGATATTTTCTATTCCCGTAACTCTCCCCTCACTCCTTTGTAAACTGTATCTGTGTTTTATTCCGCAACATTTCCTCCGCCCTGTTTAAATTGTGTCTGTGTTTTATTCCCGTAATATTTCCTTTTTATTCCCGTAACTTTCCCCTCACTCCTTTGTAAACTGTATCTGTGTTTTATTCACGTAACATTTCCTCCCCCCTATTTAAATTGTGTCTGAGTTTTATTCCCGTAATATTTCCCTCACGTTTTAAAAAATAGTATCTGTGTTTTATTCCGATAATGTTCTACACGCTCCTTTATAAATTTTGGGTGTTTTCTATTCCCGTAACATTCACCTCACTCCTTTGTAAACTGTATTTGTTTTATTCCAGTAACATTTCCACCCCCCTGTTTAAATTGTGTCTGTGTTTTATTCCCGTAATATTTCCTTTTTATTCCCCTAACTTTCTCCACACTCCTTTGAAAAATGTATCTGTGTTTTATTCCCGTTACATTTCCTCCCCCTATTTAAATTATGTCTGTGTTTTATTCCCGTAATATTTCCTTTTTATTCCCGTAACTTTCCCCTCACTCCTTTGTAAACTGCATCTGTGTTTTATTCCCATAACATTTCCTCCCCACTTTATAAATTGTGTCTGTGTTTTATTCCCGAAATATTTCCTTTTTATTCCCGTAACTTTCCCCTCACTCCTTTGTAAACTGTATCTGTGTTTTATGTCCCTAACATTTCCTCCACCCTTTTTAAATTGTGTCTGCGTTTTATTCCTCTAAATTTATCCTTGCTTTTTATTAATTGTATGTGTGTTTTATTCGCGTAACTTTTCCATTTTCCTTTATAAATTGTGTCTGTGGTTTATTCCGGTAATATTTCCCTCAAGCCTTTATTAATTGTGGGTAATTTTTATTCCTGTAAATTTCCCCTCATTCCTTTGTAAACTGTATCTGTGTTTTATCCCCGTAACATTTCCTCCCCCCTTTATAAATTGTGTCTGTGTTTTATTCCCGTAATATTTCCATTTTATTCCCGTAACTTACCCCTCACTCCTTTGTTAAATGTATCTGTGTTTTATTCCCGTAACATTCCCTCCCCCTATTTAAATTGTGTCTGTGTTTAATTCCCGTAATATTTCCGTTTTATTCCCCTAACTTTCCCCTCACTCCTTTGTAAACTGTATCAGTGTTTTATTCCGCAACATTTCATCCCCCCTGTTTAAATTGTGTCTGTGTTTTATTCCCGTAATATTTCCTTTTTATTCCCGTAACTTTCCCCTCACTCCTTTGTAAACTGTATCTGTGTTTTATTCACGTAACATTTCCTCCCTCCTATTTAAATTGTGTCTGAGTTTTATTCCCGTAATATTTCCCTCACGTTTTAATAAATACTATCTGTGTTTTATTCCGATAATGTTCTACACGCTGCTTATAAATTTTGGGTGTTTTCTATTCCCGTAACATTCACCTCACTCCTTTGTAAACTGTATTTGTTTTATTCCAGTAACATTTCCACCCCCCTGTTTAAATTGTGTCTGTGTTTTATTCCCGTAATATTTCCTTTTTATTCCCCTAACTTTCTCCACACTCCTTTGAAAAATGTATCTGTGTTTTATTCCCGTAACATTTCCTCCCCCCCTACTTTAATTGTGTTTGTGTTTTATTCCCGTAATATTTCCTTTTTATTCCCGTAACTTTCCCCTCACTCCTTTGTAAACTGTATCTGTGTTTTATTCCCGTAACATTTCCTCCCCCTATTTAAATTGTGACTCTGTGTTATTCCCGTAATATTTCCGTTTTATTCCCCTAACTTTCCACTCACTCCTTTGTAAACTGTATTTGTTTTATTCCAGTAACATTTCCACCCCCCTGTTTAAATTGTGTCTGTGTTTTATTCCCGTAATATTTCCTTTTTATTTCCCTAACTTTCTCCACACTCCTTTGAAAAATGTATCTGTGTTTTATTCCCGTTACATTTCCTCCCCCTATTTAAATTATGTCTGTGTTTTATTCCCGTAATATTTCCTTTTTATTCCCGTAACTTTCCCCTCACTCCTTTGTAAACTGCATCTGTGTTTTATTCCCATAAAATTCCCACCCCCCTATTTAAATTGTGTCTGAGTTTTATTCCCGTAATATTTCCCTTACGTTTTAATAAATAGTATCTGTGTTTTATTCAGATAATGTTCTACTCGCTCCTTTATAAATTTTGGGTATTTTCTATTCCCGGAAGTTTCCCCTCACTCCTTTGTAAACTGTATCTGTGTTTTATTCCAGTAACATTTGCTCCCCCTCTTTAAAATGTGTCTGTGTTTTATTCCTGTAATAATTCCGTTTTATTCCCGTAACTTTACCCTCACTCATTTGTAAACTGTATCGGTGTTTTATTACAGTAACATTTCCTCACCCTATTTAAATTTTGACTGTGTTTTCTTCCCGTAATATTTCCTTTTTATTCCCGTAACTTTCCCCTCACTCCTTTGTAAACTGTATCTGTGTTTTATTCCGCAACATTTTCTCCCCCCTGTTTAAATTGTGTCTGTGTTTTATTCCCGTAATATTTCCTTTTTATTCCCGTAACTTTCCCCTCACTTCTTTGTAAACTGTATCTGTGTTTTATTCCCGTAACATTTCCTCCCCCCTATTTAAATTGTGTCTGAGTTTTATTCCCGTAATATTTCCATCACGTTTTAATAAATAGTATCTGTGTTTTATTCAGATAATGTTCTACTCGCTCCTTTATAAATTTTGGGTATTTTCTATTCCCGTAACTTTCCCCTCACTCCTTTGTAAACTGTATCTGTGTTTTATTCCCGTAACATTTCCTCCCCCCCTATTTAAATTGTGTTTGTGTTTTATTTCCGTAATATATCCTTTTTATTCCCGTAACTTTCCCCTCACTCCTTTGTAAACTTTATCTGTGTTTTTTTTCCCGTAAAGTTTCCTCCCCCCATTCAAATAGTGTCTGAGTTTTATTCCCGTAATATTTCCCTCACGTTTTAATAAATAGTATCTGTGTTTTATTCAGATAATGTTGTACTCGCTCCTTTATAAATTTTGGGTATTTTCTATTCCCGGTAACTTTCTCCTCACTCCTTTGTAAACTGTATCTGTGTTTTATTCCCGTAACATTTCCTCCCCCCTATTTAAATTGTGTTTGTGTTTTATTCCCGTTATATTTCCGTTTTATACGCCTAACTTTCCCCTCACTCCTTTGTAAACTGTATCTGTGTTTTATTCCGCAACATTTCCTCCGCCCTGTTTAAATTGTGTCTTTGTTTTATTCCCGTAATATTTCCTTTTAATTCCCGTAACTTTCCCCTCACTCCATTGTAAACTGTATCTGTGTTTTATTCACGTAACATTTCCTCCCCCCTATTTAAATTGTGTCAGAGTTTTATTCCCGTATTATTTCCCTCACGTTTTAATAAATAGTATCTGTGTTTTATTCCGATAATGTTCTACACGCTCCTTTATAAATTTTGGGTGTTTTCTATTCCCGTAACATTCACCTCACTCTTTTGTAAACTGTATTTGTTTTATTCCAGTAACATTTCCACCCCCCTGTTTAAATTGTGTCTGTGTTTTATTCCCGTAATATTTCCTTTTTATTCCCCTAACTTTCTCCACACTCCTTTGAAAAATGTATCTGTGTTTTATTCCCGTTACATTTCCTCCCCCTATTTAAATTATGTCTGTGTTTTATTCCCGTAATAATTCCGTTTTATTCCCGTAACTTTACCCTCACTCATTTGTAAACTGTATCGGTGTTTTATTCCCGTAACATTTCCTCACCCTATTTAAATTGTGACTGTGTTTTATTCCCGTAATATTTCCGTTTTATACGCCTAACTTTCCCCTCACTCCTTTGTAAACTGTATCTGTGTTTTATTCCGCAACATTTCATCCCCCCTGTTTAAATTGTGTCTGTGTTTTATTCCCGTAATATTTCCCTCACGTTTTAATAAATAGTATCTGTGTTTTATTCAGATAATGTTCTACTCGCTCATTTATAAATTTTGGGTATTTTCAATTCCCGTAACTCTCCCCTCACTCCTTTGTAAACTGTATCTTTGTTTTATTCCCGTAACAGTTGCTCCCCCTATTTAAATTGTGTCTGTGTTTTATTCCCGTAATATTTCCTTTTTATTCCCCTAACTTTCCCCTCACTCCTTTGTAAACTGTATCTGTGTTTTATTCCTCAACATTTCATCCCCCCTGTTTAAATTGTGTCTGTGTTTTATTCCCGTAATATTTCCCTCACGTTTTAATAAATAGTATCTGTGTTTTATTCAGATAATGTTCTAAACGCTCATTTATAAATTTTGGGTATTTTCTATTCCCGTAACTTTCCCCTTTCTCCTTTGTAAACTGTATCTGTTTTATTCCCGTAACCTTTCCACCCCCCTGTTTAAATTGTGTCTGTGTTTTATTCCCGTAATATTTCCTTTTTATTCCCCTAACTTTCTCCACACTCCTTTGTAAACTGTATCTGTGTTTTATTCCCGTAAAATTTCCTCACCCCCTATTTAAATTGTGTTTGTGTTTTATTCCCGTAATATTTCCTTTTTATTCCCGTAACGTTCCCCTCACTCCTTTGTAAACTGTATCTGTGTTTTTTTTCCCGTAAAATTTCCTCCCCCCATTCAAATTGTGTCTGAGTTTTATTCCCGTAATATTTCCCTCGCGTTTTAATAAATAGTATCTGTGTTTTATTCAGATAATGTTCTACTCGCTCCTTTATAAATTTTGGGTATTTTCTATTCCCGTAACTCTCCCCTCACTCCTTTGTAAACTGTATCTGTGTTTTATTCCCGTAACAGTTGCTCCCCCCATTCAAATTGTGTCTGAGTTTTATTCCCGTAATATTTCCCTCGCGTTTTAATAAATAGTATCTGTGTTTTATTCAGATAATGTTCTACTCGCTCCTTTATAAATTTTAGGTATTTTCTATTCCCGGTAACTTTCTCCTCACTCCTTTGTAAACTGTATCTGTGTTTTATTCCCGTAACATTTCCTCCCCCCTATTTAAATTGTGTTTGTGTTTTATTCCCGTTATATTTCCGTTTTATACCCCTAACTTTCCCCTCACTCCTTTGTAAACTGTATCAGTGTTTTATTCCGCAACATTTCCTCCGCCCTGTTTAAATTGTGTCTGTGTTTTATTCCCGTAATATTTCCTTTTTATTCCCGTAACTTTCCCCTCACTCCTTTGTAAACTGTATCTGTGTTTTATGTCCGTAACATTTCCTCCGCCCTTTTTAAATTGTGTCTGCGTTTTATTCCTCTAAAGTTATCCTTGCTTTTTATAAATTGTATGTGTGTTTTATTCGCGTAACTTTTCCATTTTCCTTTATAAATTGTGTCTGTGGTTTATTCCGGTAATATTTCCCTCAAGCCTTTATAAATTTTGGGTAATTTTTATTCCTGTAACTTTCCCCTCATTCCTTTGTAAACTGTATCTGTGTTTTATCCCCGTAACCTTTCCTCCCCCCTTTATAAATTGTGTCTGTGTTTTATTCCCGTAATATTTCCTTTTTATTCCCGTAACTTACCCCTCACTCCTTTGTTAACTGTATCTGTGTTTTATTCCCGTAACATTCCCTCCCCCTATTTAAATTGTGTCTGTGTTTTATTCCCGTAATATTTCCGTTTTATTCCCCTAACTTTCCCCTCACTCGTTTGTAAACTGTATCTGTGTTTTATTCCCGTAACCTTTCCTCCCCCTATTTAGATTGTGTCTGTGTTTTATTCCCGTAATATTTCCTTTTTTTCCCGTAACTTTCCCCTCACTCCTTTGTAAACTGTATCAGTGTTTTATTCTCGTAACATTCCCACCCCCCATTTAAATTGTGTCTGAGTTTTATTCACGTAATATTTCCCTCACGTTTTAATAAATAGTATCTGTGTTTTATTCAGATAATGTTCTACTCGCTCCTTTATAAATTTTGGGTATTTTCTATTCCCGTAACTCTCCCCTCACTCCTTTGTAAACTGTATCTGTGTTTTATTCCCGTAACAGTTGCTCCCCCTATTTAAATTGTGTCTGTGTTTTATTCCCGTAATAATTCCGTTTTATTCCCGTAACTTTACCCTCACTCATTTGTAAACTGTATCTCTGTTTTATTCCCGTAACATTTCCTCACCCTATTTAAATTTTGACTGTGTTTTATTCCCGTAATATTTCCTTTTTATTCCCGTAACTTTCCCCTCACTCCTTTGTATACTGTATCTGTGTTTTATTCCGCAACATTTCATCCCCCCTGTTTAAATTGTGTCTGTGTTTTATTCCCGTAATATTTCCTTTTTATTCCCGTAACTTTCCCATCACTCCTTTGTAAACTGTATCTGAGTTTTATTCCCGTAATATTTCCCTCACGTTTTAATAAATAGTATCTGTGTTTTATTCAGATAATGTTCTACTCGCTCCTTTATAAATTTTGGGTATTTTCTATTCCCGTAACTCTCCCCTCACTCCTTTGTAAACTGTATCTGTGTTTTATTCCCATAACATTTCCTCCCCCTATTTAAAATGTGACTGTGTTTTATTTCCGTAATATTTCCTTTTTATTCCCGTAACTTTCCCCTCACTCCTTTGTAAACTGTATCTGTGTTTTATTCCGCAACATTTCATCCCCCCTGTTTAAATTGTGTCTGTGTTTTATTCCCGTAATATTTCCTTTTTATTCCCGTAACTTTCCCATCACTCCTTTGTAAACTGTATCTGTGTTTTATTCCCATAAAATTCCCACCCCCCTATTTAAATTGTGTCTGAGTTTTATTCCCGTAATATTTGCCTTACGTTTTAATAAATAGTATCTGTGTTTTATTCAGATAATGTTCTACTCGCTCCTTTATAAATTTTGGGTATTTTCTATTCCCGGAAGTTTCCCCTCACTCCTTTCTAAACTGTATCTGTGTTTTATTCCGCAACATTTCCTCCGCCCTGTTTAAATTGTGTCTGTGTTTTATTCCCGTAATATTTCTTTTTTATTCCCGGTAACTTTCACCTCACTCCTTTGTAAACTGTATCTGTGTTTTATTCCCGTAACATTTCCTCCCCCTATTTAAATTGTGTTTGTGTTTTATTCCCGTTATATTTCCGTTTTATACCCTTAACTTTCCCCTCACTCCTTTGTAAACTGTATCTGTGTTTTATTCCGCAACATTTCCTCCGCCCTGTTTAAATTGTGTCTGTGTTTTATTCCCGTAATATTTCCTTTTTATTCCCGTAACTTTCCCCTCACTCCTTTGTAAACTGTATCTGTGTTTTATTCACGTAACATTTCCTCCCCACTTTATAAATTGTGTCTGTGTTTTATTCCCCTAATATTTCCTTTTTATTCCCGTAACTTTCCCCTCACTCCTTTGTAAACTGTATCTGTGTTTTATTCCGCAACATTTCATCCCCCTTGTTTAAATTGTGTCTGTGTTTTATTCCCGTAATATTTCCTTTTTATTCCCGTAACTTTCCCATCACTCCTTTGTAAAATGTATCTGTGTTTTATTCCGCAACATTTCCACCCCACTATTTAAATTGTGTCTGAGTTTTATTCCCGTAATATTTCCCTCACGTTTTAATAAATAGTATCTCTGTTTTATTCAGATAATGTTCTACTCGCTCCTTTATAAATTTTGGGTATTTTCTATTCCCGTAACTTTCCCCTCACTCCCTTGTAAACTGTATCTGTGTTTTATTCCCGTAACAGTTGCTCCCCCTATTTAAATTGTGTCTGTGTTTTATTCCCGTAATAATTCCGTTTTATTCCCGTAACTTTACCCTCACTCGTTTGTAAACTGTATCTGTGTTTTATTCCCGTAACATTTCCTCACCCTATTTAAATTTTGACTGTGTTTTATTCCCGTAATATTTCCTTTTTATTCCCGTAACTTTCACCTCACTCCTTTGTAAACTGTATCTGTGTTTTATTCCGCAACATTTCATCCCCCCTGTTTAAATTGTGTCTGTGTTTTATTCCCGTAATATTTCCTTTTTATTCCCGTAACTTTCCCCTCACTCCTTTGTAAACTGTATCTGTGTTTTATTCCCGTAACAGTTACTCCCCCTATTTAAATTGTGTCTGTGTTTTATTCCCGTAATAATTCCGTTTTATTCCCGTAACTTTACCCTCACTCATTTGTAAACTGTATCTGTGTTTTATTCCCGTAACATTTCCTCACCCTATTTAAATTTTGACTGTGTTTTATTCCCGTAATATTTCCTTTTTATTCCCGTAACTTTCCCCTCACTCCTTTGTAAACTGTATCTGTGTTTTATTCCGCAACATTTCATTCCCCCTGTTTAAATTGTGTCTGTGTTTTATTCCCGTAATATTTCCTTTTTATTCCCGTAACTTTTCCATCACTCCTTTGTAAACTGTATCTGTGTTTTATTCCGCAACATTTCATCCCCCCTGTTTAAATTGTGTCTGCGTTTTATTCCCGTAATATTTCCTTTTTATTCCCGTAACTTTCCCATCACTCCTTTGTAAACTGTATCTGTTTTATTCCCATAAAATTCCCACCCCCCTATTTAAATTGTGTCTGAGTTTTATTCCCGTAATATTTCCCTTACGTTTTAATAAATAGTATCTGTGTTTTATTCAGATAATGTTCTACTCGCTCCTTTATAAATTTTGGGTATTTTCTATTCCCGGAAGTTTCCCCTCACTCCTTTGTAAACTGTATCTGTGTTTTATTCCAGTAACATTTGCTCCCCCTCTTTAAAATGTGTCTGTGTTTTATTCCTGTAATAATTCCGTTTTATTCCCGTAACTTTACCCTCACTCATTTGTAAACTGTATCGGTGTTTTATTACAGTAACATTTCCTCACCCTATTTAAATTTTGACTGTGTTTTCTTCCCGTAATATTTCCTTTTTATTCCCGTAACTTTCCCCTCACTCCTTTGTAAACTGTATCTGTGTTTTATTCCGCAACATTTTCTCCCCCCTGTTTAAATTGTGTCTGTGTTTTATTCCCGTAATATTTCCTTTTTATTCCCGTAACTTTCCCCTCACTCCTTTGTAAACTGTATCTGTGTTTTATTCCCGTAACATTTCCTCCCCCCTATTTAAATTGTGTCTGAGTTTTATTCCCGTAATATTTCCCTCACGTTTTAATAAATAGTATCTGTGTTTTATTCAGATAATGTTCTACTCGCTCCTTTATAAATTTTGGGTATTTTCTATTCCCGTAACTTTCCCCTCACTCCTTTGTAAACTGTATCTGTGTTTTATTCCCGTAACATTTCCTCCCCCCACTATTTAAATTGTGTTTGTGTTTTATTCCCGTAATATTTCCTTTTTATTCCCGTAACTTTCCCCTCACTCCTTTGTAAACTGTATCTGTGTTTTTTTTCCCGTAAAATTTCCTCCCCCCATTCAAATTGTGTCTGAGTTTTATTCCCGTAATATTTCCCTCACGTTTTAATAAATAGTATCTGTGTTTTATTCTGATAATGTTCTACTCGCTCCTTTATAAATTTTAGGTATTTTCTATTCCCGGTAACTTTCTCCTCACTCCTTTGTAAACTGTATCTGTGTTTTATTCCCGTAACATTTCCTCCCCCCTATTTAAATTGTGTTTGTGTTTTATTCCCGTTATATTTCCGTTTTATACCCCTAACTTTCCCCTCACTCCTTTGTAAACTGTATCTGTGTTTTATTCACGTAACATTTCCTCCCCCCTATTTAAATTGTGTCTGAGTTTTATTCCCGTAATATTTCCCTCACGTTTTAATAAATACTATCTGTGTTTTATTCCGATAATGTTCTACACGCTCCTTATAAATTTTGGGTGTTTTCTATTCCCGTAACATTCACCTCACTCCTTTGTAAACTGTATTTGTTTTATTCCAGTAACATTTCCACCCCCCTGTTTAAATTGTGTCTGTGTTTTATTCCCGTAATATTTCCTTTTTATTCCCCTAACTTTCTCCACACTCCTTTGAAAAATGTATCTGTGTTTTATTCCCGTTACATTTCCTCCCCCTATTTAAATTATGTCTGTGTTTTATTCCCGTAATATTTCCTTTTTATTCCCGTAACTTTCCCCTCACTCCTTTGTAAACTGCATCTGTGTTTTATTCCCATAACATTTCCTCCCCACTTTATAAATTGTGTCTGTGTTTTATTCCCGTAATATTTCCTTTTTATTCCCGTAACTTTCCCCTCACTCCTTTGTAAACTGTATCTGTGTTTTATGTCCGTAACATTTCCTCCGCCCTTTTTAAATTGTGTCTGCGTTTTATTCCTCTAAAGTTATCCTTGCTTTTTATAAATTGTATGTGTGTTTTATTCGCGTAACTTTTCCATTTTCCTTTATAAATTGTGTCTGTGGTTTATTCCGGTAATATTTCCCTCAAGCCTTTATAAATTTTGGGTAATTTGTATTCCTGTAACTTTCCCCTCATTCCTTTGTAAACTGTATCTGTGTTTTATCCCCGTAACCTTTCCTCCCCCCTTTATAAATTGTGTCTGTGTTTTATTCCCGTAATATTTCCTTTTTATTCCCGTAACTTACCCCTCACTCCTTTGTTAACTGTATCTGTGTTTTATTCCCGTAACATTCCCTCCCCCTATTTAAATTGTGTCTGTGTTTTATTCCCGTAATATTTCCGTTTTATTCCCCTAACTTTCCCCTCACTCGTTTGTAAACTGTATCTGTGTTTTATTCCCGTAACCTTTCCTCCCCCTATTTAGATTGTGTCTGTGTTTTATTCCCGTAATATTTACTTTTTTTCCCGTAACTTTCCCCTCACTCCTTTGTAAACTGTATCAGTGTTTTATTCTCGTAACATTTCCACCCCCCATTTAAATTGTGTCTGAGTTTTATTCACGTAATATTTCCCTCACGTTTTAATAAATAGTATCTGTGTTTTATTCAGATAATGTTCTACTCGCTCCTTTATAAATTTTGGGTATTTTCTATTCCCGTAAATCTCCCCTCACTCCTTTGTAAACTGTATCTGTGTTTTATTCCCGTAACAGTTGCTCCCCCTATTTAAATTGTGTCTGTGTTTTATTCCCGTAATAATTCCGTTTTATTCCCGTAACTTTCCCATCACTCCTTTGTAAACTGTATCTGAGTTTTATTCCCGTAATATTTCCCTCACGTTTTAATAAATAGTATCTGTGTTTTATTCAGATAATGTTCTACTCGCTCCTTTATAAATTTTGGGTATTTTCTATTCCCGTAACTCTCCCCTCACTCCTTTGTAAACTCTATCTGTGTTTTATTCCCATAACATTTCCTCCCCCTATTTAAAATGTGACTGTGTTTTATTTCCGTAATATTTCCTTTTTATTCCCGTAACTTTCCCCTCACTCCTTTGTAAACTGTATCTGTGTTTTATTCCGCAACATTTCATCCCCCCTGTTTAAATTGTGTCTGTGTTTTATTCCCGTAATATTTCCTTTTTATTCCCGTAACTTTCCCATCACTCCTTTGTAAACTGTATCTGTGTTTTATTCCCATAAAATTCCCACCCCCCTATTTAAATTGTGTCTGAGTTTTATTCCCGTAATATTTCCCTTACGTTTTAATAAATAGTATCTGTGTTTTATTCAGATAATGTTCTACTCGCTCCTTTATAAATTTTGGGTATTTTCTATTCCCGGAAGTTTCCCCTCACTCCTTTGTAAACTGTATCTGTGTTTTATTCCGCAACATTTCCTCCGCCCTGTTTAAATTGTGTCTGTGTTTTATTCCCGTAATATTTCTTTTTTATTCCCGGTAACTTTCACCTCACTCCTTTGTAAACTGTATCTGTGTTTTATTCCCGTAACATTTCCTCCCCCTATTTAAATTGTGTTTGTGTATTATTCCCGTTATATTTCCGTTTTATACCCTTAACTTTCCCCTCACTCCTTTGTAAACTGTATCTGTGTTTTATTCCGCAACATTTCCTCCGCCCTGTTTAAATTGTGTCTGTGTTTTATTCCCGTAATATTTCCTTTTTATTCCCGTAACTTTCCCCTCACTCCTTTGTAAACTGTATCTGTGTTTTATTCACGTAACATTTCCTCCCCCCTATTTAAATTGTGTCTGAGTTTTATTCCCGTAATATTTCCCTCACGTTTTAATAAATAGTAACTGTGTTTTATTCCGATAATGTTCTACACGCTCCTTTATAAATTTTGGGTGTTTTCTATTCCCGTAACATTCACCTCACTCCTTTGTAAACTGAATTTGTTTTATTCCAGTAACATTTCCACCCCCCTGTTTAGATTGTGTCTGTGTTTTATTCCCGTAATATTTCCTTTTTATTCACCTAACTTTCTCCACACTCCTTTGAAAAATGTATCTGTGTTTTATTCCCGTTACATTTCCTCCCCCTATTTAAATTATGTCTGTGTTTTATTCCCGTAATATTTCCTTTTTATTCCCGTAACTTTCCCCTCACTCCTTTGTAAACTGCATCTGTGTTTTATTCCCATAACATTTCCTCCCCACTTTATAAATTGTGTCTGTGTTTTATTCCCGTAATATTTCCTTTTTATTCCCGTAACTTTCCCCTCACTCCTTTGTAAACTGTATCTGTGTTTTATTCCGCAACATTTCATCCCCCTTGTTTAAATTGTGTCTGTGTTTTATTCCCGTAATATTTCCTTTTTATTCCCGTAACTTTCCCATCACTCCTTTGTAAAATGTATCTGTGTTTTATTCCGCAACATTTCATCCCCCCTGTTTAAATTGTGTCTGTGTTTTATTCCCGTAATATTTCCTTTTTATTCCCGTAACTTTCCCATCACTCCTTTGTAAACTGTATCTGTGTTTTATTCCCATAACATTTCCACCCCACTATTTAAATTGTGTCTGAGTTTTATTCCCGTAATATTTCCCTCACGTTTTAATAAATAGTATCTCTGTTTTATTCAGATAATGTTCTACTCGCTCCTTTATAAATTTTGGGTATTTTCTATTCCCGTAACTTTCCCCTCACTCCCTTGTAAACTGTATCTGTGTTTTATTCCCGTAACAGTTGCTCCCCCTATTTAAATTGTGTCTGTGTTTTATTCCCGTAATAATTCCGTTTTATTCCCGTAACTTTACCCTCACTCGTTTGTAAACTGTATCTGTGTTTTATTCCCGTAACATTTCCTCACCCTATTTAAATTTTGACTGTGTTTTATTCCCGTAATATTTCCTTTTTATTCCCATAACTTTCACCTCACTCCTTTGTAAACTGTATCTGTGTTTTATTCCGCAACATTTCATCCCCCCTGTTTAAATTGTGTCTGTGTTTTATTCCCGTAATATTTCCTTTTTATTCCCGTAACTTTCCCCTCACTCCTTTGTAAACTGTATCTGTGTTTTATTCCCGTAACAGTTGCTCCCCCTATTTAAATTGTGTCTGTGTTTTATTCCCGTAATAATTCCGTTTTATTCCCGTAACTTTACCCTCACTCATTTGTAAACTGTATCTGTGTTTTATTCCCGTAACATTTCCTCACCCTATTTAAATTTTGACTGTGTTTTATTCCCGTAATATTTCCTTTTTATTCCCGTAACTTTCCCC
The DNA here is from genome assembly GCF_036971445.1 of Narcine bancroftii. Classification (NCBI taxonomy): domain Eukaryota; kingdom Metazoa; phylum Chordata; class Chondrichthyes; order Torpediniformes; family Narcinidae; genus Narcine; species Narcine bancroftii. Next base: position 5,103,752 of record NW_027211800.1, on the reverse strand, counting down.
TCACTCCTTTGTAAACTGTATCTGTGTTTTATTCCGCAACATTTCATTCCCCCTGTTTAAATTGTGTCTGTGTTTTATTCCCGTAATATTTCCTTTTTATTCCCGTAACTTTCCCATCACTCCTTTGTAAACTGTATCTGTGTTTTATTCCCATAAAATTTCCACCCCCCTATTTAAATTGTGTCTGAGTTTTATTCCCGTAATATTTCCCTTACGTTTTAATAAATAGTATCTGTGTTTTATTCAGATAATGTTCTACACGCTCCTTTATAAATTTTGGGTATTTTCTATTCCCGGAAGTTTCCCCTCACTCCTTTGTAAACTGTATCTGTGTTTTATTCCCGTAACATTTGCTCCCCCTCTTTAAAATGTGTCTGTGTTTTATTCCCGTAATAATTCCGTTTTATTCCCGTAACTTTACCCTCACTCATTTGTAAACTGTATCGGTGTTTTATTCCAGTAACATTTCCTCACCCTATTTAAATTTTGACTGTGTTTTATTCCCGTAATATTTCCTTTTTATTCCCGTAACTTTCCCATCACTCCTTTGTAAACTGTATCTGTGTTTTATTCCGCAACATTTCATCCCCCCTGTTTAAATTGTGTCTGTGTTTTATTCCCGTAATATTTCCTTTTTATTCCCGTAACTTTCCCATCACACCTTTGTAAACTGTAACTGTGTTTTATTCCCATAACATTTCCACCCCCCTATTTAAATTGTGTCTGAGTTTTATTCCCGTAATATTTCCCTCACGTTTTAATAAATAGTATCTGTGTTTTATTCAGATAATGTTCTACTCGCTCCTTTATAAATTTTGGGTATTTTCTATTCCCGTAACTTTCCCCTCACTCCTTTGTAAACTCTATCTGTGTTTTATTCCCGTAACAGTTGCTCCACCTATTTAAATTGTGTCTGTGATTTATTCCCGTAATAATTCCGTTTTATTCCCGTAACTTTACCCTCACTCCTTTGTAAATTGTATCTGTGTTTTATTCACGTAACATTTCCTCCCCCTATTTAAATTGTGACTCTGTTTTATTCCCGTAATATTTCCGTTTTATTCCCCTAACTTTCCACTCACTCCTTTGTAAACTGTATCTGTGTTTTATTCCCGTAACATTTCCTCCCCCCCTACTTTAATTGTGTTTGTGTTTTATTCCCGTAATTTCCTTTTTATTCCCGTAACTTTCCCCTCACTCCTTTGTAAACTGTGTCTCTGCTTATTTTCCCGTAAAATTTCCTCCCCCCTATTTAAATTGTTTCTGAGTTTTATTCCCGTAATATTTCCCTCACGTTTTAATAAATAGTATCTGTGTTTTATTCAGATAATGTTCTACTCGCTCCTTTATAAATTTTGGGTATTTTCTATTCCCGTAACTTTCCCCTCACTCCTTTGTAAACTGTTTCTGTGTTTTATTCCCGTAACATTTCCTCCCCCTCTATTTAAATTGTGTTTGTGTTTTATTCCCGTAGTATTTCCTTTTTATTCCCGTAACTTTCCCCTCACTCCTTTGTAAACTGTATCTGTGTTTTTTTTCCCGTAAAATTTCCTCCCCCCATTCAAATTGTGTCTGAGTTTTATTCCCGTAATATTTCCCTCACGTTTTAATAAATAGTATCTGTGTTTTATTCAGATAATGTTCTACTCGCTCCTTTATAAATTTTGGGTATTTTCTATTCCCGGTAACTTTCCCCTCACTCCTTTGTAAACTGTTTCTGTGTTTTATTCCCGTAACATTTCCTCCCCCTCTATTTAAATTGTGTTTGTGTTTTATTCCCGTAGTATTTCCTTTTTATTCCCGTAACTTTCCCCTCACTCCTTTGTAAACTGTATCTGTGTTTTTTTTCCCGTAAAATTTCCTCCCCCCATTCAAATTGTGTCTGAGTTTTATTCCCGTAATATTTCCCTCACGTTTTAATAAATAGTATCTGTGTTTTATTCAGATAATGTTTTACTCGCTCCTTTATAAATTTTGGGTATTTTCTATTCCCGGTAACTTTCTCCTCACTCCTTTGTAAACTGTATCTGTGTTTATTCCCGTAACATTTCCTCCCCCCTATTTAAATTGTGTTTGTGTTTTATTCCCGTTATATTTCCGTTTTATACCCCTAACTTTCCCCTCACTCCTTTGTAAACTGTATCTGTGTTTTATTCCGCAACATTTCCTCTGCCCTGTTTAAATTGTGTCTGTGTTTTATTCCCGTAATATTTCCTTTTTATTCCCGTAACTTTCCCCTCACTCCTTTGTAAACTGTATCTGTGTTTTATTCACGTAACATTTCCTCCCCCCTATTTAAATTGTGTCTGAGTTTTATTCCCGTAATATTTCCCTCACGTTTTAATAAATAGTATCTGTGTTTTATTCCGATAATGTTCTACACGCTCCTTTATAAATTTTGGGTATTTTCTATTCCCGTAACTTTCCCCTCACTCCTTTGTAAACTGTTTCTGTGTTTTATTCCCGTAACATTTCCACCCCCCTATTTAAATTGTGTTTGTGTTTTATTCCCGTAGTATTTCCTTTTTATTCCCGTAACTTTCCCCTCACTCCTTTGTAAACTGTATCTGTGTTTTTTTTTCCCGTAAAATTTCCTCCCCCCATTCAAATTGTGTCTGAGTTTTATTCCCGTAATATTTCCCTCACGTTTTAATAAATAGTATCTGTGTTTTATTCAGATAATGTTCTACTCGCTCCTTTATAAATTTTGGGTATTTTCTATTCCCGTAACTTTCCCCTCACTCCTTTGTAAAGTGTATCTGTGTTTTATGTCCGTAACATTTCCTCCGCCCTTTTTAAATTGTGTCTGCGTTTTATTCCTCTAAAGTTATCCCTGCTTTTTATAAATTGTATGTGTGTTTTATTCGCGTAACTTTTCCATTTTCCTTTATAAATTGTGTCTGTGGTTTATTCCGGTAATATTTCCCTAAAGCCTTTCTAAATTTTGGGTAATTTTTATTCCTGTAACTTTCCCCTCATTCCTTTGTAAACTGTATCTGTGTTTTATACCCGTAACATTTCCTCCCCCCTTTATAAATTGTGTCTGTGTTTTATTCCCGTAATATTTCCTTTTTATTCCCGTAACTTACCCCTCACTCCTTTGTTAACTGTATCTGTGTTTTATTCCCGTAAAATTTCCTCCCCCTATTTAAATTGTGTCTGTGTTTTATTCCCGTAATATTTCCGTTTTATTCCCCTAACTTTCCCCTCACTCGTTTGTAAACTGTATCTGTGTTTTATTTCCGGTACCTTTCCTCCCCCTATTTAGATTGTGTCTGTGTTTTATTCCCGTAATATTTCCTTTTTTCCCGTAACTTTCCCCTCACTCCTTTGTATACTGTATCTGTGTTTTATTCCGCAACATTTCATCCCCCCTGTTTAAATTGTGTCTGTGTTTTATTCCCGTAATAATTCCGTTTTATTCCCGTAACTTTCCCATCACTCCTTTGTAAACTGTATCTGAGTATTATTCCCGTAATATTTCCCTCACGTTTTAATAAATAGTATCTGTGTTTTATTCAGATAATGTTCTACTCGCTCCTTTATAAATTTTGGGTATTTTCTATTCCCGTAACTCTCCCCTCACTCCTTTGTAAACTGTATCTGTGCTTTATTCCCATAACATTTCCTCCCCCTATTTAAAATGTGACTGTGTTTTATTTCCGTAATATTTCCTTTTTATTCCCGTAACTTTCCCCTCACTCCTTTGTAAACTGTATCTGTGTTTTATTCCCATAACATTTCCTCCCCCTATTTAAAATGTGACTGTGTTTTATTTCCGTAATATTTCCTTTTTATTCCCGTAACTTTCCCCTCACTCCTTTGTAAACTGTGTCTCTGCTTATTTTCCCGTAAAATTTCCTCCCCCCTATTTAAATTGTGTCTGAGTTTTATTCCCGTAATATTTCCCTCACGTTTTAATAAATAGTATCTGTGTTTTATTCAGATAATGTTCTACTCGCTCCTTTATAAATTTTGGGTATTTTCTATTCCCGTAACTTTCCCCTCACTCCTTTGTAAACTGTTTCTGTGTTTTATTCCCGTAACATTTCCTCCCCCTCTATTTAAATTGTGTTTGTGTTTTATTCCCGTAGTATTTCCTTTTTATTCCCGTAACTTTCCCCTCACTCCTTTGTAAACTGTATCTGTGTTTTTTTTCCCGTAAAATTTCCTCCCCCCATTCAAATTGTGTCTGAGTTTTATTCCCGTAATATTTCCCTCACGTTTTAATAAATAGTATCTGTGTTTTATTCAGATAATGTTCTACTCGCTCCTTTATAAATTTTGGGTATTTTCTATTCCCGGTAACTTTCCCCTCACTCCTTTGTAAACTGTTTCTGTGTTTTATTCCCGTAACATTTCCTCCCCCTCTATTTAAATTGTGTTTGTGTTTTATTCCCGTAGTATTTCCTTTTTATTCCCGTAACTTTCCCCTCACTCCTTTGTAAACTGTATCTGTGTTTTTTTTCCCGTAAAATTTCCTCCCCCCATTCAAATTGTGTCTGAGTTTTATTCCCGTAATATTTCCCTCACGTTTTAATAAATAGTATCTGTGTTTTATTCAGATAATGTTTTACTCGCTCCTTTATAAATTTTGGGTATTTTCTATTCCCGGTAACTTTCTCCTCACTCCTTTGTAAACTGTATCTGTGTTTATTCCCGTAACATTTCCTCCCCCCTATTTAAATTGTGTTTGTGTTTTATTCCCGTTATATTTCCGTTTTATACCCCTAACTTTCCCCTCACTCCTTTGTAAACTGTATCTGTGTTTTATTCCGCAACATTTCCTCTGCCCTGTTTAAATTGTGTCTGTGTTTTATTGCCGTAATATTTCCTTTTTATTCCCGTAACTTTCCCCTCACTCCTTTGTAAACTGTATCTGTGTTTTATTCACGTAACATTTCCTCCCCCCTATTTAAATTGTGTCTGAGTTTTATTCCCGTAATATTTCCCTCACGTTTTAATAAATAGTATCTGTGTTTTATTCCGATAATGTTCTACACGCTCCTTTATAAATTTTGGGTATTTTCTATTCCCGTAACTTTCCCCTCACTCCTTTGTAAACTGTTTCTGTGTTTTATTCCCGTAACATTTCCACCCCCCTATTTAAATTGTGTTTGTGTTTTATTCCCGTAGTATTTCCTTTTTATTCCCGTAACTTTCCCCTCACTCCTTTGTAAACTGTATCTGTGTTTTTTTTTCCCGTAAAATTTCCTCCCCCCATTCAAATTGTGTCTGAGTTTTATTCCAGTAATATTTCCCTCACGTTTTAATAAATAGTATCTGTGTTTTATTCAGATAATGTTCTACTCGCTCCTTTATAAATTTTGGGTATTTTCTATTCCCGTAACTTTCCCCTCACTCCTTTGTAAAGTGTATCTGTGTTTTATGTCCGTAACATTTCCTCCGCCCTTTTTAAATTGTGTCTGCGTTTTATTCCTCTAAAGTTATCCCTGCTTTTTATAAATTGTATGTGTGTTTTATTCGCGTAACTTTTCCATTTTCCTTTATAAATTGTGTCTGTGGTTTATTCCGGTAATATTTCCCTAAAGCCTTTCTAAATTTTGGGTAATTTTTATTCCTGTAACTTTCCCCTCATTCCTTTGTAAACTGTATCTGTGTTTTATACCCGTAACATTTCCTCCCCCCTTTATAAATTGTGTCTGTGTTTTATTCCCGTAATATTTCCTTTTTATTCCCGTAACTTACCCCTCACTCCTTTGTTAACTGTATCTGTGTTTTATTCCCGTAAAATTTCCTCCCCCTATTTAAATTGTGTCTGTGTTTTATTCCCGTAATATTTCCGTTTTATTCCCCTAACTTTCCCCTCACTCGTTTGTAAACTGTATCTGTGTTTTATTTCCGGTACCTTTCCTCCCCCTATTTAGATTGTGTCTGTGTTTTATTCCCGTAATATTTCCTTTTTTCCCGTAACTTTCCCCTCACTCCTTTGTATACTGTATCTGTGTTTTATTCCGCAACATTTCATCCCCCCTGTTTAAATTGTGTCTGTGTTTTATTCCCGTAATATTTCCTTTTTATTCCCGTAACTTTCCCATCACTCCTTTGTAAACTGTATCTGAGTTTTATTCCCGTAATATTTCCCTCACGTTTTAATAAATAGTATCTGTGTTTTATTCAGATAATGTTCTACTCGCTCCTTTATAAATTTTGGGTATTTTCTATTCCCGTAACTCTCCCCTCACTCCTTTGTAAACTGTATCTGTGTTTTATTCCCATAACATTTCCTCCCCCTATTTAAAATGTGACTGTGTTTTATTTCCGTAATATTTCCTTTTTATTCCCGTAACTTTCCCCTCACTCCTTTGTAAACTGTATCTGTGTTTTATTCCGCAACATTTCATCCCCCCTGTTTAAATTGTGTCTGTGTTTTATTCCCGTAATATTTCCTTTTTATTCCCGTAACTTTCCCATCACTCCTTTGTAAACTGTATCTGTGTTTTATTCCCATAAAATTCCCACCCCCCTATTTAAATTGTGTCTGAGTTTTATTCCCGTAATATTTCCCTTACGTTTTAATAAATAGTATCTGTGTTTTATTCAGATAATGTTCTACTCGCTCCTTTATAAATTTTGGGTATTTTCTATTCCCGGAAGTTTCCCCTCACTCCTTTGTAAACTGTATCTGTGTTTTATTCCGCAACATTTCCTCCGCCCTGTTTAAATTGTGTCTGTGTTTTATTCCCGTAATATTTCTTTTTTATTCCCGGTAACTTTCACCTCACTCCTTTGTAAACTGTATCTGTGTTTTATTCCCGTAACATTTCCTCCCCCTATTTAAATTGTGTTTGTGTTTTATTCCCGTTATATTTCCGTTTTATACCCTTAACTTTCCCCTCACTCCTTTGTAAACTGTATCTGTGTATTATTCCGCAACATTTCCTCCGCCCTGTTTAAATTGTGTCTGTGTTTTATTCCCGTAATATTTCCTTTTTATTCCCGTAACTTTCCCCTCACTCCTTTGTAAACTGTATCTGTGTTTTATTCACGTAACATTTCCTCCCCCCTATTTAAATTGTGTCTGAGTTTTATTCCCGTAATATTTCCCTCACGTTTTAATAAATAGTATCTGTGTTTTATTCAGATAATGTTCTACTCGCTCCTTTATAAATTTTGGGTATTTTCTATTCCCGTAACTTTCCCCTCACTCCTTTGTAAACTGTTTCTGTGTTTTATTCCCGTAACATTTCCTCCCCCTCTATTTAAATTGTGTTTGTGTTTTATTCCCGTAGTATTTCCTTTTTATTCCCGTAACTTTCCCCTCACTCCTTTGTAAACTGTATCTGTGTTTTTTTTCCCGTAAAATTTCCTCCCCCCATTCAAATTGTGTCTGAGTTTTATTCCCGTAATATTTCCCTCACGTTTTAATAAATAGTATCTGTGTTTTATTCAGATAATGTTCTACTCGCTCCTTTATAAATTTTGGGTATTTTCTATTCCCGTAACTTTCCCCTCACTCCTTTGTAAAGTGTATCTGTGTTTTATGTCCGTAACATTTCCTCCGCCCTTTTTAAATTGTGTCTGCGTTTTATTCCTCTAAAGTTATCCCTGCTTTTTATAAATTGTATGTGTGTTTTATTCGCGTAACTTTTCCATTTTCCTTTATAAATTGTGTCTGTGGTTTATTCCGGTAATATTTCCCTCAAGCCTTTCTAAATTTTGGGTAATTTTTATTCCTGTAACTTTCCCCGCATTCCTTTGTAAACTGTATCTGTGTTTTATACCCGTAACATTTCCTACCCCCTTTATAAATTGTGTCTGTGTTTTATTCCCGTAATATTTCCTTTTTATTCCCGTAACTTACCCCTCACTCCTTTGTTAACTGTATCTGTGTTTTATTCCCGTAAAATTTCCTCCCCCTATTTAAATTGTGTCTGTGTTTTATTCCCGTAATATTTCCGTTTTATTCCCCTAACTTTCCCCTCACTCGTTTGTAAACTGTATCTGTGTTTTATTTCCGGTACCTTTCCTCCCCCTATTTAGATTGTGTCTGTGTTTTATTCCCGTAATATTTCCTTTTTTTCCCGTAACTTTCCCCTCACTCCTTTGTAAACTGTATCAGTGTTTTATTCTCGTAACATTTCCACCCCCCTATTTAAATTGTGTCTGAGTTTTATTCCCGTAATATTTCCCTCACGCTTTAATAAATAGTATTTGTGTTTTATTCAGATAATGTTCTACTCGCTCCTTTATAAATTTTGGGTATTTTCTATTCCCGTAACTCTCCCCTCACTCCTTTGTAAACTGTATCTGTGTTTTATTCCCGTAACAGTTGCTCCCCCTATTTAAATTGTGTCTGTGTTTTATTCCCGTAATAATTCCGTTTTATTCCCGTAACTTTACCCTCACTCATTTGTAAACTGTATCTGTGTTTTATTCCCGTAACATTTCCTCCCCCTATTTAAAATGTGACTGTGTTTTATTTCCGTAATATTTCCTTTTTATTCCCGTAACTTTCCCCTCACTCCTTTGTAAACTGTATCTGTGTTTTATTCCGCAACATTTCATCCCCCCTGTTTAAATTGTGTCTGTGTTTTATTCCCGTAATATTTCCTTTTTATTCCCGTAACTTTCCCATCACTCCTTTGTAAACTGTATCTGTGTATTATTCCCATAAAATTTCCACCCCCCTATTTAAATTGTGTCTGAGTTTTATTCCCGTAATATTTCCCTTACGTTTTAATAAATAGTATCTGTGTTTTATTCAGATAATGTTCTACTCGCTCCTTTATAAATTTTGGGTATTTTCTATTCCCGGAAGTTTCCCCTCATTCCTTTGTAAACTGTATCTGTGTTTTATTCCCGTAACATTTCCTCACCCTATTTAAATTTTGACTGTGTTTTATTCCCGTAATATTTCCTTTTTATTCCCGTAACTTTCACCTCACTCCTTTGTAAACTGTATCTGTGTTTTATTCCGCAACATTTCATCCCCCCTGTTTAAATTGTGTCTGTGTTTTATTCCCGTAATATTTCCTTTTTATTCCCGTAACTTTCCCATCACTCCTTTGTAAACTGTATCTGTGTTTTATTCCGCAACATTTCATCCCCCCTGTTTAAATTGTGTCTGTGTATTATTCCCGTAATATTTCCTTTTTATTCCCGTAACTTTCCCATCACTCCTTTGTAAACTGTATCTGTTTTATTCCCATAACATTTCCACCCCCCTATTTAAATTGTGTCTGAGTTTTATTCCCGTAATATTTCCCTCACGTTTTAATAAATAGTATCTGTGTTTTATTCAGATAATGTTCTACTCGCTCCTTTATAAATTTTGGGTATTTTCTATTCCCGTAAATTTCCCCTCACTCCTTTGTAAATTGTATCTGTGTTTTATTCCCGTAACATTTCCTCCCCCTATTTAAATTGTGACTGTGTTTTATTCCCGTAATATTTCCGTTTTATTCCCCTAACGTTCCACTCACTCCTTTGTAAACTGTATCTGTGTTTTATTCCGCAACATTTTCTCCCCCCTATTTAAATTGTGTCTGAGTTTTATTCCCGTAATATTTCCCTCACGTTTTAATAAATAGTATCTGTGTTTTATTCAGATAATGTTCTACTCGCTCCTTTATAAATTTTGGGTATTTTCTATTCCCGTAACTTTCCCCTCACTCCTTTGTAAACTCTATCTGTGTTTTATTCCCGTAACATTTCCTCCCCCCACTATTTAAATTGTGTTTGTGTTTTATTCCCGTAATATTTCCTTTTTATTCCCGTAACTTTCCCCTCACTCCTTTGTAAACTGTATCTGTGTTTTTTTTCCCGTAAAATTTCCTCCCCCCATTCAAATTGTGTCTGAGTTTTATTCCCGTAATATTTCCCTCACGTTTTAATAAATAGTATCTGTGTTTTATTCAGATGATGTTCTACTCGCTCCTTTATAAATTTTAGGTATTTTCTATTCCCGGTAACTTTCTCCTCACTCCTTTGTAAACTGTATCTGTGTTTTATTCTGCAACATTTCCTCCGCCCTGTTTAAATTGTGTCTGTGTTTTATTCCCGTAATATTTCCTTTTTATTCCCGTAACTTTCCCCTCACTCCTTTGTAAACTGTATCTGTGTTTTATTCACGTAACATTTCCTCCCCCCTATTTAAATTGTGTCTGAGTTTTATTCCCGTAATATTTCCCTCACGTTTTAATAAATAGTATCTGTGTTTTATTCCGATAATGTTCTACACGCTCCTTTATAAATTTTGGGTGTTTTCTATTCCCGTAACATTCACCTCACTCCTTTGTAAACTGTATTTGTTTTATTCCAGTAACATTTCCACCCCCCTGTTTAAATTGTGTCTGTGTTTTATTCCCGTAATATTTCCTTTTTATTCCCCTAACTTTCTCCACACTCCTTTGAAAAATGTATCTGTGTTTTATTCCCGTTACATTTCCTCCCCCTATTTAAATTATGTCTGTGTTTTATTCCCGTAATATTTCCTTTTTATTCCCGTAACTTTCCCCTCACTCCTTTGTAAACTGCATCTGTGTTTTATTCCCATAACATTTCCTCCCCACTTTATAAATTGTGTCTGTGTTTTATTCCCGTAATATTTCCTTTTTATTCCCGTAACTTTCCCCTCACTCCTTTGTAAACTGTATCTGTGTTTTATGTCCGTAACATTTCCTCCGCCCTTTTTAAATTGTGTCTGCGTTTTATTCCTCTAAAGTTATCCTTGCTTTTTATAAATTGTATGTGTGTTTTATTCGCGTAACTTTTCCATTTTCCTTTATAAATTGTGTCTGTGGTTTATTCCGGTAATATTTCCCTCAAGCCTTTATAAATTTTGGGTAATTTTTATTCCTGTAACTTTCCCCTCATTCCTTTGTAAACTGTATCTGTGTTTTATCCCCGTAACCTTTCCTCCCCCCTTTATAAATTGTGTCTGTGTTTTATTCCCGTAATATTTCCTTTTTATTCCCGTAACTTACCCCTCACTCCTTTGTTAACTGTATCTGTGTTTTATTCCCGTAACATTCCCTCCCCCTATTTAAATTGTGTCTGTGTTTTATTCCCGTAATATTTCCGTTTTATTCCCCAAACTTTCCCCTCACTCGTTTGTAAACTGTATCTGTGTTTTATTCCCGTAACCTTTCCTCCCCCTATTTAGATTGTGTCTGTGTTTTATTCCCGTAATATTTCATTTTTTTCCCGTAACTTTCCCCTCACTCCTTTGTAAACTGTATCAGTGTTTTATTCTCGTAACATTTCCACCCCCCTATTTAAATTGTGTCTGAGTTTTATTCACGTAATATTTCCCTCACGTTTTAATAAATAGTATCTGTGTTTTATTCAGATAATGTTCTACTCGCTCCTTTATAAATTTTGGGTATTTTCTATTCCCGTAACTCTCCCCTCACTCCTTTGTAAACTGTATCTGTGTTTTATTCCCGTAACAGTTGCTCCCCCTATTTAAATTGTGTCTGTGTTTTATTCCCGTAATAATTCCGTTTTATTCCCGTAACTTTACCCTCACTCATTTGTAAACTGTATCTGTGTTTTATTCCAGTAACATTTGCTCCCCCTCTTTAAAATGTGTCTGTGTTTTATTCCCGTAATAATTCCGTTTTATTCCCGTAACTTTACCCTCACTCATTTGTAAACTGTATCGGTGTTTTATTCCAGTAACATTTCCTCACCCTATTTAAATTTTGACTGTGTTTTATTCCCGTAATATTTCCTTTTTATTCCCGTAACTTTCCCCTCACTCCTTTGTAAACTGTATCTGTGTTTTATTCCGCAACATTTCATCCCCCCTGTTTAAATTGTGTCTGTGTTTTATTCCCGTAATATTTCCTTTTTATTCCCGTAACTTTCCCATCACTCCTTTGTAAAATGTATCTGTGTTTTATTCCGCAACATTTCATCCCCCCTGTTTAAATTGTGTCTGTGTTTTATTCCCGTAATATTTCCTTTTTATTCCCGTAACTTTCCCATCACTCCTTTGTAAACTGTATCTGTGTTTTATTCCCATAACATTTCCACCCCACTATTTAAATTGTGTCTGAGTTTTATTCCCGTAATATTTCCCTCACGTTTTAATAAATAGTATCTCTGTTTTATTCAGATAATGTTCTACTCGCTCCTTTATAAATTTTGGGTATTTTCTATTCCCGTAACTTTCCCCTCACTCCCTTGTAAACTGTATCTGTGTTTTATTCCCGTAACAGTTGCTCCCCCTATTTAAATTGTGTCTGTGTTTTATTCCCGTAATAATTCCGTTTTATTCCCGTAACTTTACCCTCACTCATTTGTAAACTGTATCTGTGTTTTATTCCAGTAACATTTCCTCACCCTATTTAAATTTTGACTGTGTTTTATTCCCGTAATATTTCCTTTTTATTCCCGTAACTTTCCCCTCACTCCTTTGTAAACTGTATCTGTGTTTTATTCCGCAACATTTCATCCCCCCTGTTTAAATTGTGTCTGTGTTTTATTCCCGTAATATTTCCTTTTTATTCCCGTAACTTTCCCCTCACTCCTTTGTAAACTGTATCTGTGTTTTATTCCCGTAACAGTTGCTCCCCCTATTTAAATTGTGTCTGTGTTTTATTCCCGTAATAATTCCGTTTTATTCCCGTAACTTTACCCTCACTCATTTGTAAACTGTATCTGTGTTTTATTCCCGTAACATTTCCTCACCCTATTTAAATTTTGACTGTGTTTTATTCCCGTAATATTTCCTTTTTATTCCCGTAACTTTCCCCTCACTCCTTTGTAAACTGTATCTGTGTTTTATTCCGCAACATTTCATTCCCCCTGTTTAAATTGTGTCTGTGTTTTATTCCCGTAATATTTCCTTTTTATTCCCGAAACTTTCCCATCACTCCTTTGTAAACTGTATCTGTGTTTTATTCCCATAACATTTACACCCCCCTATTTAAATTGTGTCTGAGTTTTATTCCCTTAATATTTCCCTTACGTTTTAATAAATAGTATCTGTGTTTTATTCAGATAATGTTCTACACGCTCCTTTATAAATTTTGGGTATTTTCTATTCCCGGAAATTTCCCCTCACTCCTTTGTAAACTGTATCTGTGTTTTATTCCCGTAACATTTGCTCCCCCTCTTTAAAATGTGTCTGTGTTTTATTCCCGTAATAATTCCGTTTTATTCCCGTAACTTTACCCTCACTCATTTGTAAACTGTATCGGTGTTTTATTCCAGTAACATTTCCTCACCCTATTTAAATTTTGACTGTGTTTTATTCCCGTAATATTTCCTTTTTACTCCCGTAACTTTCCCCTCACTCCTTTGTAAACTGTATCTGTGTTTTATTCCGCAACATTTCATCCCCCCTGTTTAAATTGTGTCTGTGTTTTATTCCCGTAATATTTCCTTTTTATTCCCGTAACTTTCCCCTCACTCCTTTGTAAACTGTATCTGTGTTTTATTCCGCAACATTTCATCCCCCCTGTTTAAATTGTGTCTGTGTTTTATTCCCGTAATATTTCCTTTTTATTCCCGTAACTTTCCCATCACTCCTTTGTAAACTGTAACTGTGTTTTATTCCCATAACATTTCCACCCCCCTATTTAAATTGTGTCTGAGTTTTATTCCCGTAATATTTCCCTCACGTTTTAATAAATAGTATCTGTGTTTTATTCAGATAATGTTCTACTCGCTCCTTTATAAATTTTGGGTATTTTCTATTCCCGTAACTTTCCCCTCACTCCTTTGTAAACTGTATCTGTGTTTTATTCCCGTAACAGTTGCTCCCCCTATTTAAATTGTGTCTGTGTTTTATTCCCGTAATAATTCCGTTTTATTCCCGTAACTTTACCCTCACTCATTTGTAAACTGTATCTGTGTTTTATTCCCGTAACATTTCCTCACCCTATTTAAATTTTGACTGTGTTTTATTCCCGTAATATTTCCTTTTTATTCCCGTAACTTTCCCCTCACTCCTTTGTAAACTGTATCTGTGTTTTATTCCGCAACATTTCATCCCCCCTGTTTAAATTGTGTCTGTGTTTTATTCCCGTAATATTTCCTTTTTATTCCCGTAACTTTCCCCTCACTCCTTTGTAAACTGTATCTGTGTTTTATTCCCGTAACAGTTGCTCCCCCTATTTAAATTGTGTCTGTGTTTTATTCCCGTAATAATTCCGTTTTATTCCCGTAACTTTACCCTCACTCATTTGTAAACTGTATCTGTGTTTTATTCCCGTAACATTTCCTCACCCTATTTAAATTTTGACTGTGTTTTATTCCCGTAATATTTCCTTTTTATTCCCGTAACTTTCCCCTCACTCCTTTGTAAACTGTATCTGTGTTTTATTCCGCAACATTTCATTCCCCCTGTTTAAATTGTGTCTGTGTTTTATTCCCGTAATATTTCCTTTTTATTCCCGTAACTTTCCCATCACTCCTTTGTAAACTGTATCTGTGTTTTATTCCCATAAAATTTCCACCCCCCTATTTAAATTGTGTCTGAGTTTTATTCCCTTAATATTTCCCTTACGTTTTAATAAATAGTATCTGTGTTTTATTCAGATAATGTTCTACACGCTCCTTTATAAATTTTGGGTATTTTCTATTCCCGGAAATTTCCCCTCACTCCTTTGTAAACTGTATCTGTGTTTTATTCCCGTAACATTTGCTCCCCCTCTTTAAAATGTGTCTGTGTTTTATTCCCGTAATAATTCCGTTTTATTCCCGTAACTTTACCCTCACTCATTTGTAAACTGTATCGGTGTTTTATTCCAGTAACATTTCCTCACCCTATTTAAATTTTGACTGTGTTTTATTCCCGTAATATTTCCTTTTTACTCCCGTAACTTTCCCCTCACTCCTTTGTAAACTGTATCTGTGTTTTATTCCGCAACATTTCATCCCCCCTGTTTAAATTGTGTCTGTGTTTTATTCCCGTAATATTTCCTTTTTACTCCCGTACCTTTCCCCTCACTCCTTTGTAAACTGTATCTGTGTTTTATTCCGCAACATTTCATCCCCCCTGTTTAAATTGTGTCTGTGTTTTATTCCCGTAATATTTCCTTTTTATTCCCGTAACTTTCCCATCACTCCTTTGTAAACTGTAAATGTGTTTTATTCCCATAACATTTCCACCCCCCTATTTAAATTGTGTCTGAGTTTTATTCCCGTAATATTTCCCTCACGTTTTAATAAATAGTATCTGTGTTTTATTCAGATAATGTTCTACTCGCTCCTTTATAAATTTTGGGTATTTTCTATTCCCGTAACTTTCCCCTCACTCCTTTGTAAACTGTATCTGTGTTTTATTCCCGTAACAGTTGCTCCCCCTATTTAAATTGTGTCTGTGATTTATTCCCGTAATAATTCCGTTTTATTCGCGTAACTTTACCCTCACTCCTTTGTAAATTGTATCTGTGTTTTATTCCCGTAACATTTCCTCCCCCTATTTAAATTGTGACTCTGTTTTATTCCCGTAATATTTCCGTTTTATTCCCCTAACTTTCCACTCACTCCTTTGTAAACTGTATCTGTGTTTTATTCCCGTAACAATTCCTTTTTATTCCCGTAACTTTCCCCTCACTCCTTTGTAAACTGTATCTGTGTTTATTTTCCCGTAAAATTTCCTCCCCCCTATTTAAATTGTGTCTGAGTTTTATTCCCGTAATATTTCCCTCACGTTTTAATAAATAGTATCTGTGTTTTATTCAGATAATGTTCTACTCGCTCCTTTATAAATTTTGGGTATTTTCTATTCCCGGAAGTTTCCCCTCACTCCTTTGTAAACTGTATCTGTGTTTTATTCCCGTAACATTTCCTCACCCTATTTAAATTTTGACTGTGTTTTATTCCCGTAATATTTCCTTTTTATTCCCGTAACTTTCACCTCACTCCTTTGTAAACTGTATCTGTGTTTTATTCCGCAACATTTCATCCCCCCTGTTTAAATTGTGTCTGTGTTTTATTCCCGTAATATTTCCTTTTTATTCCCGTAACTTTCCCATCACTCCTTTGTAAACTGTATCTGTGTTTTATTCCGCAACATTTCATCCCCCCTGTTTAAATTGTGTCTGTGTTTTATTATCGTAATATTTCCTTTTTATTCCCGTAACTTTCCCATCACTCCTTTGTAAACTGTATCTGTTTTATTCCCATAACATTTCCACCCCCCTATTTAAATTGTGTCTGAGTTTTATTCCCGTAATATTTCCCTCACGTTTTAATAAATAGTATCTGTGTTTTATTCAGATAATGTTCTACTCGCTCCTTTATAAATTTTGGGTATTTTCTATTCCCGTAAATTTCCCCTCACTCCTTTGTAAACTGTATCTGTGTTTTATTCCCGTAACAGTTGCTCCCCCTATTTAAATTGTGTCTGTGGTTTATTCCCGTAATAATTCCGTTTTATTCCCGTAACTTTACCCTCACTCCTTTGTAAATTGTATCTGTGCTTTATTCCCGTAACATTTCCTCCCCCTATTTAAATTGTGACTGTGTTTTATTCCCGTAATATTTCCGTTTTATTCCCCTAACTTTCCACTCACTCCTTTGTAAACTGTATCTGTGTTTTATTCCGCAACATTTTCTCCCCCCTGTTTAAATTGTGTCTGTGTTTTATTCCCGTAATATTTCCTTTTTATTCCCGTAACTTTCCCCTCACTCCTTTGTAAACTGTATCTGTGTTTTATTCCCGTAACATTTCCTCCCCCCTATTTAAATTGTGTCTGAGTTTTATTCCCGTAATATTTCCCTCACGTTTTAATAAATAGTATTTGTGTTTTATTCAGATAATGTTCTACTCGCTCCTTTATAAATTTTGGGTATTTTCTATTCCCGTAACTTTCCCCTCACTCCTTTGTAAACTGTATCTGTGTTTTATTCCGCAACATTTCCTCCGCCCTGTTTAAATTGTGTCTGTGTTTTATTCCCGTAATATTTCCTTTTTATTCCCGTAACTTTCCCCTCACTCCTTTGTAAACTGTATCTGTGTTTTATTCACGTAACATTTCCTCCCCCCTATTTAAATTGTGTCTGAGTTTTATTCCCGTAATATTTCCCTCACGTTTTAATAAATAGTATCTGTGTTTTATTCCGATAATGTTCTACACGCTCCCTTATAAATTTTGGGTGTTTTCTATTCCCGTAACATTCACCTCACTCCTTTGTAAACTGTATTTGTTTTATTCCAGTAACATTTCCACCCCCCTGTTTAAATTGTGTCTGTGTTTTATTCCCGTAATATTTCCTTTTTATTTCCCTAACTTTCTCCACACTCCTTTGAAAAATGTATCTGTGTTTTATTCCCGTTACATTTCCTCCCCCTATTTAAATTATGTCTGTGTTTTATTCCCGTAATATTTCCTTTTTATTCCCGTAACTTTCCCCTCACTCCTTTGTAAACTGCATCTGTGTTTTATTCCCATAACATTTCCTCCCCACTTTATAAATTGTGTCTGTGTTTTATTCCCGTAATATTTCCTTTTTATTCCCGTAACTTTCCCCTCACTCCTTTGTAAACTGTATCTGTGTTTTATGTCCGTAACATTTCCTCCGCCCTTTTTAAATTGTGTCTGCGTTTTATTCCTCTAAAGTTATCCTTGCTTTTTATAAATTGTATGTGTGTTTTATTCGCGTAACTTTTCCATTTTCCTTTATAAATTGTGTCTGTGGTTTATTCCGGTAATATTTCCCTCAAGCCTTTATAAATTTTGGGTAATTTTTATTCCTGTAACTTTCCCTCATTCCTTTGTAAACTGTATCTGTGTTTTATCCCCGTAACCTTTCCTCCTCCCTTTATAAATTGTGTCTGTGTTTTATTCCCGTAATATTTCCTTTTTATTTCCGTAACTTACCCCTCACTCCTTTGTTAACTGTATCTGTGTTTTATTCCCGTAACATTCCCTCCCCCTATTTAAATTGTGTCTGTGTTTTATTCCCGTAATATTTCCGTTTTATTCCCCTAACTTTCCCCTCACTCGTTTGTAAACTGTATCCGTGTTTTATTCCCGTAACCTTTCCTCCCCCTATTTAGATTGTGTCTGTGTTTTATTCCCGTAATATTTCCTTTTTTTCCCGTAACTTTCCCCTCACTCCTTTGTAAACTGTATCAGTGTTTTATTCTCGTAACATTTCCACCCCCCTATTTAAATTGTGTCTGAGTTTTATTCACGTAATATTTCCCTCACGTTTTAATAAATAGTATCTGTGTTTTATTCAGATAATGTTCTACTCGCTCCTTTATAAATTTTGGGTATTTTCTATTCCCGTAACTCTCCCCTCACTCCTTTGTAAACTGTATCTGTGTTTTATTCCCGTAACAGTTGCTCCCCCTATTTAAATTGTGTCTGTGTTTTATTCCCGTAATAATGCCGTTTTATTCCCGTAACTTTACCCTCACTCATTTGTAAACTGTATCTGTGTTTTATTCCCGTAACATTTCCTCACTCCTTTGTATACTGTATCTGTGTTTTATTCCGCAACATTTCATCCCCCCTGTTTAAATTGTGTCTGTGTTTTATTCCCGTAATATTTCCTTTTTATTCCCGTAACTTTCCCCTCACTCCTTTGTATACTGTATCTGTGTTTTATTCCGCAACATTTCATCCCCCCTGTTTAAATTGTGTCTGTGTTTTATTCCCGTAATATTTCCTTTTTATTCCCGTAACTTTCCCATCACTCCTTTGTAAACTGTAAATGTGTTTTATTCCCATAACATTTCCACCCCCCTATTTAAATTGTGTCTGAGTTTTATTCCCGTAATATTTCCCTCACGTTTTAATAAATAGTATCTGTGTTTTATTCAGATAATGTTCTACTCGCTCCTTTATAAATTTTGGGTATTTTCTATTCCCGTAACTTTCCCCTCACTCCTTTGTAAACTGTATCTGTGTTTTATTCCCGTAACAGTTGCTCCCCCTATTTAAATTGTGTCTGTGATTTATTCCCGTAATAATTCCGTTTTATTCCCGTAACTTTACCCTCACTCCTTTGTAAATTGTATCTGTGTTTTATTCCCGTAACATTTCCTCCCCCTATTTAAATTGTGACTCTGTTTTATTCCCGTAATATTTCCGTTTTATTCCCCTAACTTTCCACTCACTCCTTTGTAAACTGTATCTGTGTTTTATTCCCGTAACAATTCCTTTTTATTCCCGTAACTTTCCCCTCACTCCTTTGTAAACTGTATCTGTGTTTATTTTCCCGTAAAATTTCCTCCCCCCTATTTAAATTGTGTCTGAGTTTTATTCCCGTAATATTTCCCTCACGTTTTAATAAATAGTATCTGTGTTTTATTCAGATAATGTTCTACTCGCTCCTTTATAAATTTTGGGTATTTTCTATTCCCGGAAGTTTCCCCTCACTCCTTTGTAAACTGTATCTGTGTTTTATTCCCGTAACATTTCCTCACCCTATTTAAATTTTGACTGTGTTTTATTCCCGTAATATTTCCTTTTTATTCCCGTAACTTTCACCTCACTCCTTTGTAAACTGTATCTGTGTTTTATTCCGCAACATTTCATCCCCCCTGTTTAAATTGTGTCTGTGTTTTATTCCCGTAATATTTCCTTTTTATTCCCGTAACTTTCCCATCACTCCTTTGTAAACTGTATCTGTGTTTTATTCCGCAACATTTCATCCCCCCTGTTTAAATTGTGTCTGTGTTTTATTATCGTAATATTTCCTTTTTATTCCCGTAACTTTCCCATCACTCCTTTGTAAACTGTATCTGTTTTATTCCCATAACATTTCCACCCCCCTATTTAAATTGTGTCTGAGTTTTATTCCCGTAATATTTCCCTCACGTTTTAATAAATAGTATCTGTGTTTTATTCAGATAATGTTCTACTCGCTCCTTTATAAATTTTGGGTATTTTCTATTCCCGTAAATTTCCCCTCACTCCTTTGTAAACTGTATCTGTGTTTTATTCCCGTAACAGTTGCTCCCCCTATTTAAATTGTGTCTGTGGTTTATTCCCGTAATAATTCCGTTTTATTCCCGTAACTTTACCCTCACTCCTTTGTAAATTGTATCTGTGCTTTATTCCCGTAACATTTCCTCCCCCTATTTAAATTGTGACTGTGTTTTATTCCCGTAATATTTCCGTTTTATTCCCCTAACTTTCCACTCACTCCTTTGTAAACTGTATCTGTGTTTTATTCCGCAACATTTTCTCCCCCCTGTTTAAATTGTGTCTGTGTTTTATTCCCGTAATATTTCCTTTTTATTCCCGTAACTTTCCCCTCACTCCTTTGTAAACTGTATCTGTGTTTTATTCCCGTAACATTTCCTCCCCCCTATTTAAATTGTGTCTGAGTTTTATTCCCGTAATATTTCCCTCACGTTTTAATAAATAGTATTTGTGTTTTATTCAGATAATGTTCTACTCGCTCCTTTATAAATTTTGGGTATTTTCTATTCCCGTAACTTTCCCCTCACTCCTTTGTAAACTGTATCTGTGTTTTATTCCGCAACATTTCCTCCGCCCTGTTTAAATTGTGTCTGTGTTTTATTCCCGTAATATTTCCTTTTTATTCCCGTAACTTTCCCCTCACTCCTTTGTAAACTGTATCTGTGTTTTATTCACGTAACATTTCCTCCCCCCTATTTAAATTGTGTCTGAGTTTTATTCCTGTAATATTTCCCTCACGTTTTAATAAATAGTATCTGTGTTTTATTCCGATAATGTTCTACACGCTCCTTTATAAATTTTGGGTGTTTTCTATTCCCGTAACATTCACCTCACTCCTTTGTAAACTGTATTTGTTTTATTCCAGTAACATTTCCACCCCCCTGTTTAAATTGTGTCTGTGTTTTATTCCCGTAATATTTCCTTTTTATTTCCCTAACTTTCTCCACACTCCTTTGAAAAATGTATCTGTGTTTTATTCCCGTTACATTTCCTCCCCCTATTTAAATTATGTCTGTGTTTTATTCCCGTAATATTTCCTTTTTATTCCCGTAACTTTCCCCTCACTCCTTTGTAAACTGCATCTGTGTTTTATTCCCATAACATTTCCTCCCCACTTTATAAATTGTGTCTGTGTTTTATTCCCGTAATATTTCCTTTTTATTCCCGTAACTTTCCCCTCACTCCTTTGTAAACTGTATCTGTGTTTTATGTCCGTAACATTTCCTCCGCCCTTTTTAAATTGTGTCTGCGTTTTATTCCTCTAAAGTTATCCTTGCTTTTTATAAATTGTATGTGTGTTTTATTCGCGTAACTTTTCCATTTTCCTTTATAAATTGTGTCTGTGGTTTATTCCGGTAATATTTCCCTCAAGCCTTTATAAATTTTGGGTAATTTTTATTCCTGTAACTTTCCCCTCATTCCTTTGTAAACTGTATCTGTGTTTTATCCCCGTAACCTTTCCTCCTCCCTTTATAAATTGTGTCTGTGTTTTATTCCCGTAATATTTCCTTTTTATTTCCGTAACTTACCCCTCACTCCTTTGTTAACTGTATCTGTGTTTTATTCCCGTAACATTCCCTCCCCCTATTTAAATTGTGTCTGTGTTTTATTCCCGTAATATTTCCGTTTTATTCCCCTAACTTTCCCCTCACTCGTTTGTAAACTGTATCTGTGTTTTATTCCCGTAACCTTTCCTCCCCCTATTTAGATTGTGTCTGTGTTTTATTCCCGTAATATTTCCTTTTTTTCCCGTAACTTTCCCCTCACTCCTTTGTAAACTGTATCAGTGTTTTATTCTCGTAACATTTCCACCCCCCTATTTAAATTGTGTCTGAGTTTTATTCACGTAATATTTCCCTCACGTTTTAATAAATAGTATCTGTGTTTTATTCAGATAATGTTCTACTCGCTCCTTTATAAATTTTGGGTATTTTCTATTCCCGTAACTCTCCCCTCACTCCTTTGTAAACTGTATCTGTGTTTTATTCCCGTAACAGTTGCTCCCCCTATTTAAATTGTGTCTGTGTTTTATTCCCGTAATAATGCCGTTTTATTCCCGTAACTTTACCCTCACTCATTTGTAAACTGTATCTGTGTTTTATTCCCGTAACATTTCCTCACTCCTTTGTATACTGTATCTGTGTTTTATTCCGCAACATTTCATCCCCCCTGTTTAAATTGTGTCTGTGTTTTATTCCCGTAATATTTCCTTTTTATTCCCGTAACTTTCCCCTCACTCCTTTGTATACTGTATCTGTGTTTTATTCCGCAACATTTCATCCCCCCTGTTTAAATTGTGTCTGTGTTTTATTCCCGTAATATTTCCTTTTTATTCCCGTAACTTTCCCATCACTCCTTTGTAAACTGTATCTGAGTTTTATTCCCGTAATATTTCCCTCACGTTTTAATAAATGGTATCTGTGTTTTATTCAGATAATGTTCTACTCGCTCCTTTATAAATTTTGGGTATTTTCTATTCCCGTAACTCTCCCCTCACTCCTTTGTAAACTGTATCTGTGTTTTATTCCCATAACATTTCCTCCCCCTATTTAAAATGTGACTGTGTTTTATTTCCGTAATATTTCCTTTTTATTCCCGTAACTTTCCCCTCACTCCTTTGTAAACTGTATCTGTGTTTTATTCCGCAACATTTCATCCCCCCTGTTTAAATTGTGTCTGTGTTTTATTCCCGTAATATTTCCTTTTTATTCCCGTAACTTTCCCATCACTCCTTTGTAAACTGTATCTGTGTTTTATTCCCATAAAATTCCCACCCCCCTATTTATATTGTGTCTGAGTTTTATTCCCGTAATATTTCCCTTACGTTTTAATAAATAGTATCTGTGTTTTATTCAGATAATGTTCTACTCGCTCCTTTATAAATTTTGGGTATTTTCTATTCCCGGAAGTTTCCCCTCACTCCTTTGTAATATGTATCTGTGTTTTATTCCAGTAACATTTGCTCCCCTTCTTTAAAATGTGTCTGTGTTTTATTCCTGTAATAATTCCGTTTTATTCCCGTAACTTTCCCCTCACTCGTTTGTAAACTGTATCTGTGTTTTATTCCCGTAACCTTTCCTCCCCCTATTTAGATTGTGTCTGTGTTTTATTCCCGTAATATTTCCTTTTTTTCCCGTAACTTTCCCCTCACTCCTTTGTAAACTGTATCAGTGTTTTATTCTCGTAACATTTCCACCCCCCTATTTAAATTGTGTCTGAGTTTTATTCACGTAATATTTCCCTCACGTTTTAATAAATAGTATCTGTGTTTTATTCAGATAATGTTCTACTCGCTCCTTTATAAATTTTGGGTATTTTCTATTCCCGTAACTCTCCCCTCACTCCTTTGTAAACTGTATCTTTGTTTTATTCCCGTAACAGTTGCTCCCCCTATTTAAATTGTGTCTGTGTTTTATTCCCGTAATAATTCCGTTTTATTCCAGTAACTTTACCCTCACTCATTTGTAAACTGTATCTGTGTTTTATTCCAGTAACATTTGCTCCCCCTCTTTAAAATGTGTCTGTGTTTTATTCCCGTAATAATTCCGTTTTATTCCCGTAACTTTACCCTCACTCATTTGTAAACTGTATCGGTGTTTTATTCCAGTAACATTTCCTCACCCTATTTAAATTTTGACTGTGTTTTATTCCCGTAATATTTCCTTTTTATTCCCGTAACTTTCCCCTCACTCCTTTGTAAACTGTATCTGTGTTTTATTCCGCAACATTTCATCCCCCCTGTTTAAATTGTGTCTGTGTTTTATTCCCGTAATATTTCCTTTTTATTCCCGTAACTTTCCCATCACTCCTTTGTAAAATGTATCTGTGTTTTATTCCGCAACATTTCATCCCCCCTGTTTAAATTGTGTCTGTGTTTTATTCCCGTAATATTTCCTTTTTATTCCCGTAACTTTCCCATCACTCCTTTGTAAACTGTATCTGAGTTTTATTCCCGTAATATTTCCCTCACGTTTTAATAAATAGTATCTCTGTTTTATTCAGATAATGTTCTACTCGCTCCTTTATAAATTTTGGGTATTTTCTATTCCCGTAACTTTCCCCTCACTCCCTTGTAAACTGTATCTGTGTTTTATTCCCGTAACAGTTGCTCCCCCTATTTAAATTGTGTCTGTGTTTTATTCCCGTAATAATTCCGTTTTATTCCCGTAACTTTACCCTCACTCATTTGTAAACTGTATCTGTGATTTATTCCCGTAACATTTCCTCACCCTATTTAAATTTTGACTGTGTTTTATTCCCGTAATATTTCCTTTTTATTCCCGTAACTTTCCCCTCACTCCTTTGTAAACTGTATCTGTGTTTTATTCCGCAACATTTCATCCCCCCTGTTTAAATTGTGTCTGTGTTTTATTCCCGTAATATTTCCTTTTTATTCCCGTAACTTTCCCCTCACTCCTTTGTAAACTGTATCTGTGTTTTATTCCTGTAACAGTTGCTCCCCCTATTTAAATTGTGTCTGTGTTTTATTCCCGTAATAATTCCGTTTTATTCCCGTAACTTTACCCTCACTCATTTGTAAACTGTATCTGTGTTTTATTCCCGTAACATTTCCTCACCCTATTTAAATTTTGACTGTGTTTTATTCCCGTAATATTTCCTTTTTATTCCCGTAACTTTCCCCTCACTCCTTTGTAAACTCTATCTGTGTTTTATTCCGCAACATTTCATTCCCCCTGTTTAAATTGTGTCTGTGTTTTATTCCCGTAATATTTCCTTTTTATTCCCGAAACTTTCCCATCACTCCTTTGTAAACTGTATCTGTGTTTTATTCCCATAAAATTTACACCCCCCTATTTAAATTGTGTCTGAGTTTTATTCCCTTAATATTTCCCTTACGTTTTAATAAATAGTATCTGTGTTTTATTCAGATAATGTTCTACACGCTCCTTTATAAATTTTGGGTATTTTCTATTCCCGGAAATTTCCCCTCACTCCTTTGTAAACTGTATCTGTGTTTTATTCCCGTAACATTTGCTCCCCCTCTTTAAAATGTGTCTGTGTTTTATTCCCGTAATAATTCCGTTTTATTCCCGTAACTTTACCCTCACTCATTTGTAAACTGTATCGGTGTTTTATTCCAGTAACATTTCCTCACCCTATTTAAATTTTGACTGTGTTTTATTCCCGTAATATTTCCTTTTTACTCCCGTAACTTTCCCCTCACTCCTTTGTAAACTGTATCTGTGTTTTATTCCGCAACATTTCATCCCCCCTGTTTAAATTGTGTCTGTGTTTTATTCCCGTAATATTTCCTTTTTATTCCCGTAACTTTCCCCTCACTCCTTTGTAAACTGTATCTGTGTTTTATTCCGCAACATTTCATCCCCCCTGTTTAAATTGTGTCTGTGTTTTATTCCCGTAATATTTCCTTTTTATTCCCGTAACTTTCCCATCACTCCTTTGTAAACTGTAACTGTGTTTTATTCCCATAACATTTCCACCCCCCTATTTAAATTGTGTCTGAGTTTTATTCCCGTAATATTTCCCTCACGTTTTAATAAATAGTATCTGTGTTTTATTCAGATAATGTTCTACTCGCTCCTTTATAAATTTTGGGTATTTTCTATTCCCGTAACTTTCCCCTCACTCCTTTGTAAACTGTATCTGTGTTTTATTCCCGTAACAGTTGCTCCCCCTATTTAAATTGTGTCTGTGTTTTATTCCCGTAATAATTCCGTTTTATTCCCGTAACTTTACCCTCACTCATTTGTAAACTGTATCTGTGTTTTATTCCCGTAACATTTCCTCACCCTATTTAAATTTTGACTGTGTTTTATTCCCGTAATATTTCCTTTTTATTCCCGTAACTTTCCCCTCACTCCTTTGTAAACTGTATCTGTGTTTTATTCCGCAACATTTCATCCCCCCTGTTTAAATTGTGTCTGTGTTTTATTCCCGTAATATTTCCTTTTTATTCCCGTAACTTTCCCCTCACTCCTTTGTAAACTGTATCTTTGTTTTATTCCCGTAACAGTTGCTCCCCCTATTTAAATTGTGACTGTGTTTTATTCCCGTAATAATTCCGTTTTATTCCCGTAACTTTACCCTCACTCATTTGTAAACTGTATCTGTGTTTTATTCCCGTAACATTTCCTCACCCTATTTAAATTTTGACTGTGTTTTATTCCCGTAATATTTCCTTTTTATTCCCGTAACTTTCCCCTCACTCCTTTGTAAACTGTATCTGTGTTTTATTCCGCAACATTTCATTCCCCCTGTTTAAATTGTGTCTGTGTTTTATTCCCGTAATATTTCCTTTTTATTCCCGTAACTTTCCCATCACTCCTTTGTAAACTGTATCTGTGTTTTATTCCCATAAAATTTCCACCCCCCTATTTAAATTGTGTCTGAGTTTTATTCCCTTAATATTTCCCTTACGTTTTAATAAATAGTATCTGTGTTTTATTCAGATAATGTTCTACACGCTCCTTTATAAATTTTGGGTATTTTCTATTCCCGGAAATTTCCCCTCACTCCTTTGTAAACTGTATCTGTGTTTTATTCCCGTAACATTTGCTCCCCCTCTTTAAAATGTGTCTGTGTTTTATTCCCGTAATAATTCCGTTTTATTCCCGTAACTTTACCCTCACTCATTTGTAAACTGTATCGGTGTTTTATTCCAGTAACATTTCCTCACCCTATTTAAATTTTGACTGTGTTTTATTCCCGTAATATTTCCTTTTTACTCCCGTAACTTTCCCCTCACTCCTTTGTAAACTGTATCTGTGTTTTATTCCGCAACATTTCATCCCCCCTGTTTAAATTGTGTCTGTGTTTTATTCCCGTAATATTTCCTTTTTACTCCCGTAACTTTCCCCTCACTCCTTTGTAAACTGTATCTGTGTTTTATTCCGCAACATTTCATCCCCCCTGTTTAAATTGTGTCTGTTTTTTATTCCCGTAATATTTCCTTTTTATTCCCGTAACTTTCCCATCACTCCTTTGTAAACTGTAAATGTGTTTTATTCCCATAACATTTCCACCCCCCTATTTAAATTGTGTCTGAGTTTTATTCCCGTAATATTTCCCTCACGTTTTAATAAATAGTATCTGTGTTTTATTCAGATAATGTTCTACTCGCTCCTTTATAAATTTTGGGTATTTTCTATTCCCGTAACTTTCCCCTCACTCCTTTGTAAACTGTATCTGTGTTTTATTCCCGTAACAGTTGCTCCCCCTATTTAAATTGTGTCTGTGATTTATTCCCGTAATAATTCCGTTTTATTCCCGTAACTTTACCCTCACTCCTTTGTAAATTGTATCTGTGTTTTATTCCCGTAACATTTCCTCCCCCTATTTAAATTGTGACTCTGTTTTATTCCCGTAATATTTCCGTTTTATTCCCCTAACTTTCCACTCACTCCTTTGTAAACTGTATCTGTGTTTTATTCCCGTAACAATTCCTTTTTATTCCCGTAACTTTCCCCTCACTCCTTTGTAAACTGTATCTGTGTTTATTTTCCCGTAAAATTTCCTCCCCCCTATTTAAATTGTGTCTGAGTTTTATTCCCGTAATATTTCCCTCACGTTTTAATAAATAGTATCTGTGTTTTATTCAGATAATGTTCTACTCGCTCCTTTATAAATTTTGGGTATTTTCTATTCCCGGAAGTTTCCCCTCACTCCTTTGTAAACTGTATCTGTGTTTTATTCCCGTAACATTTCCTCACCCTATTTAAATTTTGACTGTGTTTTATTCCCGTAATATTTCCTTTTTATTCCCGTAACTTTCACCTCACTCCTTTGTAAACTGTATCTGTGTTTTATTCCGCAACATTTCATCCCCCCTGTTTAAATTGTGTCTGTGTTTTATTCCCGTAATATTTCCTTTTTATTCCCGTATCTTTCCCATCACTCCTTTGTAAACTGTATCTGTGTTTTATTCCGCAACATTTCATCCCCACTTTATAAATTGTGTCTGTGTTTTATTCCCGTAATATTTCCTTTTTATTCCCGTAACTTTCCCATCACTCCTTTGTAAACTGTATCTGTTTTATTCCCATAACATTTCCACCCCCCTATTTAAATTGTGTCTGAGTTTTATTCCCGTAATATTTCCCTCACGTTTTAATAAATAGTATCTGTGTTTTATTCAGATAATGTTCTACTCGCTCCTTTATAAATTTTGGGTATTTTCTATTCCCGTAAATTTCCCCTCACTCCTTTGTAAACTGTATCTGTGTTTTATTCCCGTAACAGTTGCTCCCCCTATTTAAATTGTGTCTGTGGTTTATTCCCGTAATAATTCCGTTTTATTCCCGTAACTTTACCCTCACTCCTTTGTAAATTGTATCTGTGCTTTATTCCCGTAACATTTCCTCCCCCTATTTAAATTGTGACTGTGTTTTATTCCCGTAATATTTCCGTTTTATTCCCCTAACTTTCCACTCACTCCTTTGTAAACTGTATCTGTGTTTTATTCCGCAACATTTTCTCCCCCCTGTTTAAATTGTGTCTGTGTTTTATTCCCGTAATATTTCCTTTTTATTCCCGTAACTTTCCCCTCACTCCTTTGTAAACTGTATCTGTGTTTTATTCCCGTAACATTTCCTCCCCCCTATTTAAATTGTGTCTGAGTTTTATTCCCGTAATATTTCCCTCACGTTTTAATAAATAGTATCTGTGTTTTATTCAGATAATATTCTACTCGCTCCTTTATAAATTTTGGGTATTTTCTATTCCCGTAACTTTCCCCTCACTCCTTTGTAAACTGTATCTGTGTTTTATTCCGCAACATTTCCTCCGCCCTGTTTAAATTGTGTCTGTGTTTTATTCCCGTAATATTTCCTTTTTATTCCCGTAACTTTCCCCTCACTCCTTTGTAAACTGTATCTGTGTTTTATTCACGTAACATTTCCTCCCCCCTATTTAAATTGTGTCTGAGTTTTATTCCCGTAATATTTCCCTCACGTTTTAATAAATAGTATCTGTGTTTTATTCCGATAATGTTCTACACGCTCCTTTATAAATTTTGGGTGTTTTCTATTCCCGTAACATTCACCTCACTCCTTTGTAAACTGTATTTGTTTTATTCCAGTAACATTTCCACCCCCCTGTTTAAATTGTGTCTGTGTTTTATTCCCGTAATATTTCCTTTTTATTTCCCTAACTTTCTCCACACTCCTTTGAAAAATGTATCTGTGTTTTATTCCCGTTACATTTCCTCCCCCTATTTAAATTATGTCTGTGTTTTATTCCCGTAATATTTCCTTTTTATTCCCGTAACTTTCCCCTCACTCCTTTGTAAACTGCATCTGTGTTTTATTCCCATAACATTTCCTCCCCACTTTATAAATTGTGTCTGTGTTTTATTCCCGTAATATTTCCTTTTTATTCCCGTAACTTTCCCCTCACTCCTTTGTAAACTGTATCTGTGTTTTATGTCCGTAACATTTCCTCCGCCCTTTTTAAATTGTGTCTGCGTTTTATTCCTCTAAAGTTATCCTTGCTTTTTATAAATTGTATGTGTGTTTTATTCGCGTAACTTTTCCATTTTCCTTTATAAATTGTGTCTGTGGTTTATTCCGGTAATATTTCCCTCAAGCCTTTATAAATTTTGGGTAATTTTTATTCCTGTAACTTTCCCCTCATTCCTTTGTAAACTGTATCTGTGTTTTATCCCCGTAACCTTTCCTCCTCCCTTTATAAATTGTGTCTGTGTTTTATTCCCGTAATATTTCCTTTTTATTTCCGTAACTTACCCCTCACTCCTTTGTTAACTGTATCTGTGTTTTATTCCCGTAACATTCCCTCCCCCTATTTAAATTGTGTCTGTGTTTTATTCCCGTAATATTTCCGTTTTATTCCCCTAACTTTCCCCTCACTCGTTTGTAAACTGTATCTGTGTTTTATTCCAGTAACCTTTCCTCCCCCTATTTAGATTGTGTCTGTGTTTTATTCCCGTAATATTTCCTTTTTTTCCCGTAACTTTCCCCTCACTCCTTTGTAAACTGTATCAGTGTTTTATTCTCGTAACATTTCCACCCCCCTATTTAAATTGTGTCTGAGTTTTATTCACGTAATATTTCCCTCACGTTTTAATAAATAGTATCTGTGTTTTATTCAGATAATGTTCTACTCGCTCCTTTATAAATTTTGGGTATTTTCTATTCCCGTAACTCTCCCCTCACTCCTTTGTAAACTGTATCTGTGTTTTATTCCCGTAACAGTTGCTCCCCCTATTTAAATTGTGTCTGTGTTTTATTCCCGTAATAATGCCGTTTTATTCCCGTAACTTTACCCTCACTCATTTGTAAACTGTATCTGTGTTTTATTCCCGTAACATTTCCTCACCCTATTTAAATTTTGACTGTGTTTTATTCCCGTAATATTTCCTTTTTATTCCCGTAACTTTCCCCTCACTCCTTTGTATACTGTATCTGTGTTTTATTCCGCAACATTTCATCCCCCCTGTTTAAATTGTGTCTGTGTTTTATTCCCGTAATATTTCCTTTTTATTCCCGTAACTTTCCCATCACTCCTTTGTAAACTGTATCTGAGTTTTATTCCCGTAATATTTCCCTCACGTTTTAATAAATGGTATCTGTGTTTTATTCAGATAATGTTCTACTCGCTCCTTTATAAATTTTGGGTATTTTCTATTCCCGTAACTCTCCCCTCACTCCTTTGTAAACTGTATCTGTGTTTTATTCCCATAACATTTCCTCCCCCTATTTAAAATGTGACTGTGTTTTATTTCCGTAATATTTCCTTTTTATTCCCGTAACTTTCCCCTCACTCCTTTGTAAACTGTATCTGTGTTTTATTCCGCAACATTTCATCCCCCCTGTTTAAATTGTGTCTGTGTTTTATTCCCGTAATATTTCCTTTTTATTCCCGTAACTTTCCCATCACTCCTTTGTAAACTGTATCTGTGTTTTATTCCCATAAAATTCCCACCCCCCTATTTAAATTGTGTCTGAGTTTTATTCCCGCAATATTTCCCTTACGTTTTAATAAATAGTATCTGTGTTTTATTCAGATAATGTTCTACTCGCTCCTTTATAAATTTTGGGTATTTTCTATTCCCGGAAGTTTCCCCTCACTCCTTTGTAATATGTATCTGTGTTTTATTCCAGTAACATTTGCTCCCCTTCTTTAAAATGTGTCTGTGTTTTATTCCTGTAATAATTCCGTTTTATTCCCGCAACTTTACCCTCACTCATTTGTAAACTGTATCGGTGTTTTATTCCAGTAACATTTCCTCACCCTATTTAAATTTTGACTGTGTTTTCTTCCCGTAATATTTCCTTTTTATTCCCGTAACTTTCCCCTCACTCCTTTGTAAACTGTATCTGTGTTTTATTCCGCAACATTTTCTCCCCCCTGTTTAAATTGTGTCTGTGTTTTATTCCCGTAATATTTCCTTTTTATTCCCGTAACTTTCCCCTCACGCCTTTGTAAACTGTATCTGTGTTTTATTCCCGTAACATTTCCTCCCCCCTATTTAAATTGTGTCTGAGTTTTATTCCCGTAATATTTCCCTCAAGTTTTAATAAATAGTATCTGTGTTTTATTCAGATAATGTTCTACTCGCTCCTTTAAAAATTTTGGGTATTTTCTATTCCCGTAACTTTCCCCTCACTCCTTTGTAAACTGTATCTGTGTTTTATTCCCGTAACATTTCCTCCCCCCACTATTTAAATTGTGTTTGTGTTTTATTCCCGTAATATTTCCTTTTTATTCCCGTAACTTTCCCCTCACTCCTTTGTAAACTGTATCTGTGTTTTTTTTCCCGTAAAATTTCCTCCCCCCATTCAAATTGTGTCTGAGTTTTATTCCCGTAATATTTCCCTCACGTTTTAATAAATAGTATCTGAGTTTTATTCAGATAATGTTCTACTCGCTCCTTTATAAATTTTAGGTATTTTCTATTCCCGGTAACTTTCTCCTCACTCCTTTGTAAACTGTATCTGTGTTTTATTCCCGTAACATTTCCTCCCCCCTATTTAAATTGTGTTTGTGTTTTATTCCCGTTATATTTCCGTTTTATACCCCTAACTTTCCCCTCACTCCTTTGTAAACTGTATCTGTGTTTTATTCCGCAACATTTCCTCCGCCCTGTTTAAATTGTGTCTGTGTTTTATTCCCGTAATATTTCCTTTTTATTCCCGTAACTTTCCCCTCACTCCTTTGTAAACTGTATCTGTGTTTTATTCACGTAACATTTCCTCCCCCCTATTTAAATTGTGTCTGAGTTTTATTCCCGTAATATTTCTCTCACGTTTTAATAAATACTATCTGTGTTTTATTCCGATAATGTTCTACACGCTCCTTTATAAATTTTGGGTGTTTTCTATTCCCGTAACATTCACCTCACTCCTTTGTAAACTGTATTTGTTTTATTCCAGTAACATTTCCACCCCCCTGTTTAAATTGTGTCTGTGTTTTATTCCCGTAATATTTCCTTTTTATTCCCCTAACTTTCTGCACACTCCTTTGAAAAATGTATCTGTGTTTTATTCCCGTTACATTTCCTCCCCCTATTTAAATTATGTCTGTGTTTTATTCCCATAACATTTCCTCCCCACTTTATAAATTGTGTCTGTGTTTTATTCCCGTAATATTTCCTTTTTATTCCCGTAACTTTCCCCTCACTCCTTTGTAAACTGTATCTGTGTTTTATGTCCGTAACATTTCCTCCGCCCTTTTTAAATTGTGTCTGCGTTTTATTCCTCTAAAGTTATCCTTGCTTTTTATAAATTGTATGTGTGTTTTATTCGCGTAACTTTTCCATTTTCCTTTACAAATTGTGTCTGTGGTTTATTCCGGTAATATTTCCCTCAAGCCTTTATAAATTTTGGGTAATTTTTATTCCTGTAACTTTCCCCTCATTCCTTTGTAAACTGTATCTGTGTTTTATCCCCGTAACCTTTCCTCCCCCCTTTATAAATTGTGTCTGTGTTTTATTCCCGTAATATTTCCTTTTTATTCCCGTAACTTACCCCTCACTCCTTTGTTAACTGTATCTGTGTTTTATTCCCGTAACATTCCCTCCCCCTATTTAAATTGTGTCTGTGTTTTATTCCCGTAATATTTCCGTTTTATTCCCCTAACTTTCCCCTCACTCGTTTGTAAACTGTATCTGTGTTTTATTCCCGTAACCTTTCCTCCCCCTATTTAGATTGTGTCTGTGTTTTATTCCCGTAATATTTCCTTTTTTTCCCGTAACTTTCCCCTCACTCCTTTGTAAACTGTATCAGTGTTTTATTCTCGTAACATTTCCACCCCCCATTTAAATTGTGTCTGAGTTTTATTCACGTAATATTTCCCTCACGTTTTAATAAATAGTATCTGTGTTTTATTCAGATAATGTTCTACTCGCTCCTTTATAAATTTTGGGTATTTTCTATTCCCGTAACTCTCCCCTCACTCCTTTGTAAACTGTATCTGTGTTTTATTCCCGTAACAGTTGCTCCCCCTATTTAAATTGTGTCTGTGTTTTATTCCCGTAATAATTCCGTTTTATTCCCGTAACTTTACCCTCACTCATTTGTAAACTGTATCTGTGTTTTATTCCCGTAACATTTCCTCACCCTATTTAAATTTTGACTGTGTTTTATTCCCGTAATATTTCCTTTTTATTCCCGTAACTTTCCCCTCACTCCTTTGTATACTGTATCTGTGTTTTATTCCGCAACATTTCATCCCCCCTGTTTAAATTGTGTCTGTGTTTTATTCCCGTAATATTTCCTTTTTATTCCCGTAACTTTCCCATCACTCCTTTGTAAACTGTATCTGAGTTTTATTCCCGTAATATTTCCCTCACGTTTTAATAAATAGTATCTGTGTTTTATTCAGATAATGTTCTACTCGCTCCTTTATAAATTTTGGTTATTTTCTATTCCCGTAACTCTCCCCTCACTCCTTTGTAAACTGTATCTGTGTTTTATTCCCATAACATTTCCTCCCCCTATTTAAAATGTGACTGTGTTTTATTTCCGTAATATTTCCTTTTTATTCCCGTAACTTTCCCCTCACTCCTTTGTAAACTGTATCTGTGTTTTATTCCGCAACATTTCATCCCCCCTGTTTAAATTGTGTCTGTGTTTTATTCCCGTAATATTTCCTTTTTATTCCCGTAACTTTCCCATCACTCCTTTGTAAACTGTATCTGTGTTTTATTCCCATAAAATTCCCACCCCCCTATTTAAATTGTGTCTGAGTTTTATTCCCGTAATATTTCCCTTACGTTTTAATAAATAGTATCTGTGTTTTATTCAGATAATGTTCTACTCGCTCCTTTATAAATTTTGGGTATTTTCTATTCCCGGAAGTTTCCCCTCACTCCTTTGTAAACTGTATCTGTGTTTTATTCCAGTAACATTTGCTCCCCCTCTTTAAAATGTGTCTGTGTTTTATTCCCGTAATAATTCCGTTTTATTCCCGTAACTTTACCCTCACTCATTTGTAAACTGTATCGGTGTTTTATTCCAGTAACATTTCCTCACCCTATTTAAATTTTGACTGTGTTTTCTTCCCGTAATATTTCCTTTTTATTCCCGTAACTTTCCCCTCACTCCTTTGTAAACTGTATCTGTGTTTTATTCCGCAACATTTCATCCCCCCTGTTTAAATTGTGTCTGTGTTTTATTCCCGTAATATTTCCTTTTTATTCCCGTAACTTTCCCATCACTCCTTTGTAAAATGTATCTGTGTTTTATTCCGCAACATTTCATCCCCCCTGTTTAAATTGTGTCTGTGTTTTATTCCCGTAATATTTCCTTTTATTCCCGTAACTTTCCCCTCACTCCTTTGTAAACTGTATCAGTGTTTTATTCTCGTAACATTTCCACCCCCCATTTAAATTGTGTCTGAGTTTTATTCCCGTAATATTTCCCTCACGCTTTAATAAATAGTATTTGTGTTTTATTCAGATAATGTTCTACTCGCTCCTTTATAAATTTTGGGTATTTTCTATTCCCGTAACTCTCCCCTCACTCCTTTGTAAACTGTATCTGTGTTTTATTCCCGTAACAGTTGCTCCCCCTATTTAAATTGTGTCTGTGTTTTATTCCCGTAATAATTCCGTTTTATTCCCGTAACTTTACCCTCACTCATTTGTAAACTGTATCTGTGTTTTATTCCCGTAACATTTCCTCCCCCTATTTAAAATGTGACTGTGTTTTATTTCCGTAATATTTCCTTTTTATTCCCGCAACTTTCCCCTCACTCCTTTGTAAACTGTATCTGTGTTTTATTCCGCAACATTTCATCCCCCCTGTTTAAATTGTGTCTGTGTTTTATTCCCGTAATATTTCCTTTTTATTCCCGTAACTTTCCCATCCCTCCTTTGTAAACTGTATCTGTGTATTATTCCCATAAAATTTCCACCCCCCTATTTAAATTGTGTCTGAGTTTTATTCCCGTAATATTTCCCTTACGTTTTAATAAATAGTATCTGTGTTTTATTCAGATAATGTTCTACTCGCTCCTTTATAAATTTTGGGTATTTTCTATTCCCGGAAGTTTCCCCTCACTCCTTTGTAAACTGTATCTGTGTTTTATTCCCGTAACATTTCCTCACCCTATTTAAATTTTGACTGTGTTTTATTCCCGTAATATTTTCTTTTTATTCCCGTAACTTTCACCTCACTCCTTTGTAAACTGTATCTGTGTTTTATTCCGCAACATTTCATCCCCCCTGTTTAAATTGTGTCTGTGTTTTATTCCCGTAATATTTCCTTTTTATTCCCGTAACTTTCCCCTCACTCCTTTGTAAACTGCATCTGTGTTTTATTCCCATAACATTTCCTCCCCACTTTATAAATTGTGTCTGTGTTTTATTCCCGTAATATTTCCTTTTTATTCCCGTAACTTTCCCCTCACTCCTTTGTAAACTGTATCTGTGTTTTATGTCCGTAACATTTCCTCCGCCCTTTTTAAATTGTGTCTGCGTTTTATTCCTCTAAAGTTATCCTTGCTTTTTATAAATTGTATCTGTGTTTTATTCCCGTAACATTTCCTCCCCCTATTTAAATTGTGTCTGTGTTTTATTCCCGTAATATTTCCGTTTTATTCCCCTAACTTTCCCCTCACTCGTTTGTAAACTGTATCTGTGTTTTATTCCCGTAACCTTTCCTCCCCCTATTTAGATTGTGTCTGTGTTTTATTCCCGTAATATTTCCTTTTTTTCCCGTAACTTTCCCCTCACTCCTTTGTAAACTGTATCAGTGTTTTATTCTCGTAACATTTCCACCCCCCTATTTAAATTGTGTCTGAGTTTTATTCCCGTAATATTTCCCTCACGCTTTAATAAATAGTATTTGTGTTTTATTCAGATAATGTTCTACTCGCTCCTTTATAAATTTTGGGTATTTTCTATTCCCGTAACTCTCCCCTCACTCCTTTGTAAACTGTATCTGTGTTTTATTCCCGTAACAGTTGCTCCCCCTATTTAAATTGTGTCTGTGTTTTATTCCCGTAATAATTCCGTTTTATTCCCGTAACTTTACCCTCACTCATTTGTAAACTGTATCTGTGTTTTATTCCCGTAACATTTCCTCCCCCTATTTAAAATGTGACTGTGTTTTATTTCCGTAATATTTCCTTTTTATTCCCGCAACTTTCCCCTCACTCCTTTGTAAACTGTATCTGTGTTTTATTCCGCAACATTTCATCCCCCCTGTTTAAATTGTGTCTGTGTTTTATTCCCGTAATATTTCCTTTTTATTCCCGTAACTTTCCCATCCCTCCTTTGTAAACTGTATCTGTGTATTATTCCCATAAAATTTCCACCCCCCTATTTAAATTCTGTCTGAGTTTTATTCCCGTAATATTTCCCTTACGTTTTAATAAATAGTATCTGTGTTTTATTCAGATAATGTTCTACTCGCTCCTTTATAAATTTTGGGTATTTTCTATTCCCGGAAGTTTCCCCTCACTCCTTTGTAAACTGTATCTGTGTTTTATTCCCGTAACATTTCCTCACCCTATTTAAATTTTGACTGTGTTTTATTCCCGTAATATTTCCTTTTTATTCCCGTAACTTTCACCTCACTCCTTTGTAAACTGTATCTGTGTTTTATTCCGCAACATTTCATCCCCCCTGTTTAAATTGTGTCTGTGTTTTATTCCAGTAATATTTCCTTTTTATTCCCGTAACTTTCCCATCACTCCTTTGTAAACTGTATCTGTGTTTTATTCCGCAACATTTCATCCCCGCTGTTTAAATTGTGTCTGTGTTTTATTCCCGTAATATTTCCTTTTTATTTCCGTAACTTTCCCATCACTCCTTTGTAAACTGTATCTGTGTTTTATTCCCATAACATTTCCACCCCCCTATTTAAATTGTGTCTGAGTTTTATTCCCGTAATATTTCCCTCACGTTTTAATAAATAGTATCTGTGTTTTATTCAGATAATGTTCTACTCGCTCCTTTATAAATTTTGGGTATTTTCTATTCCCGTAAATTTCCCCTCACTCCTTTGTAAACTGTATCTGTGTTTTATTCCCGTAACAGTTGCTACCCCTATTTAAATTGTGTCTGTGTTTTATTCCCGTAATAATTCCGTTTTATTCCCGTAACTTTACCCTCACTCCTTTGTAAATTGTATCTGTGTTTTATTCCCGTAACATTTCCTCCCCCTATTTAAATTGTGACTGTGTTTTATTCCCGTAATATTTCCGTTTTATTCCCCTAACTTTCCACTCACTCCTTTGTAAACTGTATCTGTGTTTTATTCCGCAACATTTTCTCCCCCCTGTTTAAATTGTGTCTGTGTTTTATTCCCGTAATATTTCCTTTTTATTCCCGTAACTTTCCCCTCACTCCTTTGTAAACTGTATCTGTGTTTTATTCCCGTAACATTTCCTCCCCCCTATTTAAATTGTGTCTGAGTTTTATTCCCGTAATATTTCCCTCACGTTTTAATAAATAGTATCTGTGTTTTATTCAGATAATGTTCTACTCGCTCCTTTATAAATTTTGGGTATTTTCTATTCCCGTAACTTTCCCCTCACTCCTTTGTAAACTGTATCTGTGTTTTATTCCCGTAACATTTCCTCCCCCCCCTATTTAAAGTGTGTTTGTGTTATATTCCCGTAATATTTCCTTTTTATTCCCGTAACTTTCCCCTCACTCCTTTGTAAACTGTATCTGTGTTTTTTTTCCCGTAAAATTTCCTCCCCCCATTCAAATTGTGTCTGAGTATTATTCCCGTAATATTTCCCTCACGTTTTAATAAATAGTATCTGTGTTTTATTCAGATAATGTTCTACTCGCTCCTTTATAAATTTTAGGTATTTTCTATTCCCGGTAACTTTCTCCTCACTCCTTTGTAAACTGTATCTGTGTTTTATTCCCGTAACATTTCCTCCCCCCTATTTAAATTGTGTTTGTGTTTTATTCCCGTTATATTTCCGTTTTGTACCCCTAACTTTCCCCTCACTCCTTTGTAAACTGTATCTGTGTTTTATTCCGCAACATTTCCTCCACCCTGTTTAAATTGTGTCTGTGTTTTATTCCCGTAATATTTCCTTTTTATTCCCGGTAACTTTCACCTCACTCCTTTGTAAACTGTATCTGTGTTTTATACCCGTAACATTTCCTCCCCCCTATTTAAATTGTGTTTCTGTTTTATTCCCGTTATATTTCCGTTTCATACCCCTAACTTTCCCCTCACTCCTTTGTAAACTGTATCTGTGTTTTATTCCGCAACATTTCCTCCGCCCTGTTTAAATTGTGTCTGTGTTTTATTCCCGTAATATTTCCTTTTTATTCCCGTAACTTTCCCCTCACTCCTTTGTAAACTGTATCTGTGTTTTATTCACGTAACATTTCCTCCCCCCTATTTAAATTGTGTCTGAGTTTTATTCCCGTAATATTTCCCTCACGTTTTAATAAATTGTATCTGTGTTTTATTCCGATAATGTTCTACACGCTCCTTTATAAATTTTGGGTGTTTTCTATTCCCGTAACATTCACCTCACTCCTTTGTAAACTGTATTTGTTTTATTCCAGTAACATTTCCACCCCCCTGTTTAAATTGTGTCTGTGTTTTATTCCCGTAATATTTCCTTTTTATTCCCCTAACTTTCTCCACACTCCTTTGAAAAATGTATCTGTGTTTTATTCCCGTTACATTTCCTCCCACTATTTAAATTATGTCTGTGTTTTATTCCCGTAATATTTCCTTTTTATTCCCGTAACTTTCCCCTCACTCCTTTGTAAACTGCATCTGTGTTTTATTCCCATAACATTTCCTCCCCACTTTATAAATTGTGTCTGTGTTTTATTCCCGTAATATTTCCTTTTTATTCCCGTAACTTTCCCCTCACTCCTTTGTAAACTGTATCTGTGTTTTATGTCCGTAACATTTCCTCCGCCCTTTTTAAATTGTGTCTGCGTTTTATTCCTCTAAAGTTATCCTTGCTTTTTATAAATTGTATGTGTGTTTTATTCGCGTAACTTTTCCATTTTCCTTTATAAATTGTGTCTGTGGTTTATTCCGGTAATATTTCCCTCAAGCCTTTATAAATTTTGGGTAATTTTTATTCCTGTAACTTTCCCCTCACTCCTTTGTAAACTGTATCAGTGTTTTATTCTCGTAACATTTCCACCCCCCATTTAAATTGTGTCTGAGTTTTATTCACGTAATATATCCCTCACGTTTTAATAAATAGTATCTGTGTTTTATTGAGATAATGTTCTACTCGCTCCTTTATAAATTTTGGGTATTTTCTATTCCCGTAACTCTCCCCTCACTCCTTTGTAAACTGTATCTGTGTTTTATTCCCGTAACAGTTGCTCCCCCTATTTAAATTGTGTCTGTGTTTTATTCCCGTAATAATTCCGTTTTATTCCCGTAACTTTACACTCACTCATTTGTAAACTGTATCTGTGTTTTATTCCCGTAACATTTCCTCACCCTATTTAAATTTTGACTGTGTTTTATTCCCGTAATATTTCCTTTTTATTCCCGTAACTTTCCCCTCACTCCTTTGTAAACTGTATCTGTGTTTTATTCCGCAACATTTCATCCCCCCTGTTTAAATTGTGTCTGTGTTTTATTCCCGTAATATTTCCTTTTTATTCCCGTAACTTTCCCATCACTCCTTTGTAAACTGTATCTGAGTTTTATTCCCGTAATATTTCCCTCACGTTTTAATAAATAGTATCTGTGTTTTATTCCGATAATATTCAACACACTCCTTTATAAATTTTGGGTGTTTTCTATTCCCGTAACATTCACCTCACTCCTTTGTAAACTGTATTTGTTTTATTCCAGTAACATTTCCACCCCCCTGTTTAAATTGTGTCTGTGTTTTATTCCCGTAATATTTCCTTTTTATTCCCCTAACTTTCTCCACACTCCTTTGAAAAATGTATCTGTGTTTTATTCCCGTTACATTTCCTCCCACTATTTAAATTATGTCTGTGTTTTATTCACGTAATATTTCCCTCACGTTTTAATAAATAGTATCTGTGTTTTATTGAGATAATGTTCTACTCGCTCCTTTATAAATTTTGGGTATTTTCTATTCCCGTAACTCTCCCCTCACTCCTTTGTAAACTGTATCTGTGTTTTATTCCCGTAACAGTTGCTCCCCCTATTTAAATTGTGTCTGTGTTTTATTCCCGTAATAATTCCGTTTTATTCCCGTAACTTTACACTCACTCATTTGTAAACTGTATCTGTGTTTTATTCCCGTAACATTTCCTCACCCTATTTAAATTTTGACTGTGTTTTATTCCCGTAATATTTCCTTTTTATTCCCGTAACTTTCCCCTCACTCCTTTGTAAACTGTATCTGTGTTTTATTCCCGTAACAGTTGCTCCCCCTATTTAAATTGTGTCTGTGTTTTATTCCCGTAATAATTCCGTTTTATTCCCGTAACTTTACCCTCACTCATTTGTAAACTGTATCTGTGTTTTATTCCCGTAACATTTCCTCCCCCTATTTAAAATGTGACTGTGTTTTATTTCCGTAATATTTCCTTTTTATTCCCGCAACTTTCCCCTCACTCCTTTGTAAACTGTATCTGTGTTTTATTCCGCAACATTTCATCCCCCCTGTTTAAATTGTGTCTGTGTTTTATTCCCGTAATATTTCCTTTTTATTCCCGTAACTTTCCCATCCCTCCTTTGTAAACTGTATCTGTGTATTATTCCCATAAAATTTCCACCCCCCTATTTAAATTGTGTCTGAGTTTTATTCCCGTAATATTTCCCTTACGTTTTAATAAATAGTATCTGTGTTTTATTCAGATAATGTTCTACTCGCTCCTTTATAAATTTTGGGTATTTTCTATTCCCGGAAGTTTCCCCTCACTCCTTTGTAAACTGTATCTGTGCTTTATTCCCGTAACATTTCCTCACCCTATTTAAATTTTGACTGTGTTTTATTCCCGTAATATTTTCTTTTTATTCCCGTAACTTTCACCTCACTCCTTTGTAAACTGTATCTGTGTTTTATTCCGCAACATTTCATCCCCCCTGTTTAAATTGTGTCTGTGTTTTATTCCCGTAATATTTCCTTTTTATTCCCGTAACTTTCCCCTCACTCCTTTGTAAACTGCATCTGTGTTTTATTCCCATAACATTTCCTCCCCACTTTATAAATTGTGTCTGTGTTTTATTCCCGTAATATTTCCTTTTTATTCCCGTAACTTTCCCCTCACTCCTTTGTAAACTGTATCTGTGTTTTATGTCCGTAACATTTCCTCCGCCCTTTTTAAATTGTGTCTGCGTTTTATTCCTCTAAAGTTATCCTTGCTTTTTATAAATTGTATGTGTGTTTTATTCGCGTAAGTTTTCCATTTTCCTTTATAAATTGTGTCTGTGGTTTATTCCGGTAATATTTCCCTCAAGCCTTTATAAATTTTGGGTAATTTTTATTCCTGTAACTTTCCCCTCATTCCTTTGTAAACTGTATCTGTGTTTTATACCCGTAACATTTCCTCCCCCCTTTATAAATTGTGTCTGTGTTTTATTCCCGTAATATTTCCTTTTTATTCCCGTAACTTACCCCTCACTCCTTTGTTAACTGTATCTGTGTTTTATTCCCGTAACATTTCCTCCCCCTATTTAAATTGTGTCTGTGATTTATTCCCGTAATATTTCCGTTTTATTCCCCTAACTTTCCCCTCACTCGTTTGTAAACTGTATCTGTGTTTTATTCCCGTAACCTTTCCTCCCCCTATTTAGATTGTGTCTGTGTTTTATTCCCGTAATATTTCCTTTTTTTCCCGTAACTTTCCCCTCACTCCTTTGTAAACTGTATCAGTGTTTTTTCTCGTAACATTTCCACCCCCCTATTTAAATTGTGTCTGAGTTTTATTCCCGTAATATTTCCCTCACGCTTTAATAAATAGTATTTGTGTTTTATTCAGATAATGTTCTACTCGCTCCTTTATAAATTTTGGGTATTTTCTATTCCCGTAACTCTCCCCTCACTCCTTTGTAAACTGTATCTGTGTTTTATTCCCGTAACAGTTGCTCCCCCTATTTAAATTGTGTCTGTGTTTTATTCCCGTAATAATTCCGTTTTATTCCCGTAACTTTACCCTCACTCATTTGTAAACTGTATCTGTGTTTTATTCCCGTAACATTTCCTCCCCCTATTTAAAATGTGACTGTGTTTTATTTCCGTAATATTTCCTTTTTATTCCCGCAACTTTCCCCTCACTCCTTTGTAAACTGTATCTGTGTTTTATTCCGCAACATTTCATCCCCCCTGTTTAAATTGTGTCTGTGTTTTATTCCCGTAATATTTCCTTTTTATTCCCGTAACTTTCCCATCCCTCCTTTGTAAACTGTATCTGTGTATTATTCCCATAAAATTTCCACCCCCCTATTTAAATTGTGTCTGAGTTTTATTCCCGTAATATTTCCCTTACGTTTTAATAAATAGTATCTGTGTTTTATTCAGATAATGTTCTACTCGCTCCTTTATAAATTTTGGGTATTTTCTATTCCCGGACGTTTCCCCTCACTCCTTTGTAAACTGTATCTGTGTTTTATTCCCGTAACATTTCCTCACCCTATTTAAATTTTGACTGTGTTTTATTCCCGTAATATTTCCTTTTTATTCCCGTAACTTTCACCTCACTCCTTTGTAAACTGTATCTGTGTTTTATTCCGCAACATTTCATCCCCCCTGTTTAAATTGTGTCTGTGTTTTATTCCCGTAATATTTCCTTTTTATTCCCGTAACTTTCCCATCACTCCTTTGTAAACTGTATCTTTGTTTTATTCCGCAACATTTCATCCCCGCTGTTTAAATTGTGTCTGTGTTTTATTCCCGTAATATTTCCTTTTTATTCCCGTAACTTTCCCATCACTCCTTTGTAAACTGTATCTGTGTTTTATTCCCATAACATTTCCACCCCCCTATTTAAATTGTGTCTGAGTTTTATTCCCGTAATATTTCCCTCACGGTTTAATAAATAGTATCTGTGTTTTATTCAGATAATGTTCTACTCGCTCCTTTATAAATTTTGGGTATTTTCTATTCCCGTAAATTTCCCCTCACTCCTTTGTAAACTGTATCTGTGTTTTATTCCCGTAACAGTTGCTACCCCTATTTAAATTGTGTCTGTGTTTTATTCCCGTAATGATTCCGTTTTATTCCCGTAACTTTACCCTCACTCCTTTGTAAATTGTATCTGTGTTTTATTCCCGTAACATTTCCTCCCCCTATTTAAATTGTGACTGTGCTTTATTCCCGTAATATTTCCGTTTTATTCCCCTAACTTTCCACTCACTCCTTTGTAAACTGTATCTGTGTTTTATTCCGCAACATTTTCTCCCCCCTGTTTAAATTGTGTCTGTGTTTTATTCCCGTAATATTTCCTTTTTATTCCCGTAACTTTCCCCTCACTCCTTTGTAAACTGTATCTGTGTTTTATTCCCGTAACATTTCCTCCCCCCTATTTAAATTGTGTCTGAGTTTTATTCCCGTAATATTTCCCTCACGTTTTAATAAATAGTATCTGTGTTTTATTCAGATAATGTTCTACTCGCTCCTTTATAAATTTTGGGTATTTTCTATTCCCGTAACTTTCCCCTCACTCCTTTGTAAACTGTATCTGTGTTTTATTCCCGTAAAATTTCCTCCCCCCATTCAAATTGTGTCTGAGTATTATTCCCGTAATATTTCCCTCACGTTTTAACAAATAGTATCTGTGTTTTATTCAGATAATGTTCTACTCGCTCCTTTATAAATTTTAGGTATTTTCTATTCCCGGTAACTTTCTCCTCACTCCTTTGTAAACTGTATCTGTGTTTTATTCCCGTAACATTTCCTCCCCCCTATTTAAATTGTGTTTGTGTTTTATTCCCGTTATATTTCCGTTTTGTACCCCTAACTTTCCCCTCACTCCTTTGTAAACTGTATCTGTGTTTTATTCCGCAACATTTCCTCCACCCTGTTTAAATTGTGTCTGTGTTTTATTCCCGTAATATTTCCTTTTTATTCCCGGTAACTTTCACCTCACTCCTTTGTAAACTGTATCTGTGTTTTATACCCGTAACATTTCCTCCCCCCTATTTAAATTGTGTTTCTGTTTTATTCCCGTTATATTTCCGTTTCATACCCCTAACTTTCCCCTCACTCCTTTGTAAACTGTATCTGTGTTTTATTCCGCAACATTTCCTCCGCCCTGTTTAAATTGTGTCTGTGTTTTATTCCCGTAATATTTCCTTTTTATTCCCGTAACTTTCCCCTCACTCCTTTGTAAACTGTATCTGTGTTTTATTGACGTAACATTTCCTCCCCCCTATTTAAATTGTGTCTGAGTTTTATTCCCGTAATATTTCCCTCACGTTTTAATAAATAGTATCTGTGTTTTATTCCGATAATGTTCTACACGCTCCTTTATAAATTTTGGGTGTTTTCTATTCCCGTAACATTCACCTCACTCCTTTGTAAACTGTATTTGTTTTATTCCAGTAACATTTCCACCCCCCTGTTTAAATTGTGTCTGTGTTTTATTCCCGTAATATTTCCTTTTTATTCCCCTAACTTTC
Source organism: Narcine bancroftii (assembly GCF_036971445.1). Lineage (NCBI taxonomy): Eukaryota > Metazoa > Chordata > Chondrichthyes > Torpediniformes > Narcinidae > Narcine > Narcine bancroftii. Next base: position 5,058,898 of record NW_027211800.1, on the reverse strand, counting down.
TCCACACTCCTTTGAAAAATGTATCTGTGTTTTATTCCCGTTACATTTCCTCCCACTATTTAAATTATGTCTGTGTTTTATTCCCGTAATATTTCCTTTTTATTCCCGTAACTTTCCCCTCACTCCTTTGTAAACTGCATCTGTGTTTTATTCCCATAACATTTCCTCCCCACTTTATAAATTGTGTCTGTGTTTTATTCCCGTAATATTTCCTTTTTATTCCCGTAACTTTCCCCTCACTCCTTTGTAAACTGTATCTGTGTTTTATGTCCGTAACATTTCCTCCGCCCTTTTTAAATTGTGTCTGCGTTTTATTCCTCTAAAGTTATCCTTGCTTTTTATAAATTGTATGTGTGTTTTATTCGCGTAACTTTTCCATTTTCCTTTATAAATTGTGTCTGTGGTTTATTCCGGTAATATTTCCCTCAAGCCTTTATAAATTTTGGGTAATTTTTATTCCTGTAACTTTCCCCTCATTCCTTTGTAAACTGTATCTGTGTTTTATCCCCGTAACCTTTCCTCCCCCCTTTATAAATTGTGTCTGTGTTTTATTCCCGTAATATTTCCTTTTTATTCCCGTAACTTACCCCTCACTCCTTTGTTAACTGTATCTGTGTTTTATTCCCGTAACATTCCCTCCCCCTATTTAAATTGTGTCTGTGTTTTATTCCCGTAATATTTCCGTTTTATTCCCCTAACTTTCCCCTCACTCGTTTGTAAACTGTATCTGTGTTTTATTCCCGTAACCTTTCCTCCCCCTATTTAGATTGTGTCTGTGTTTTATTCCCGTAATATTTCCTTTTTATTCCCGTAACTTTCCCCTCACTCCTTTGTAAACTGTATCAGTGTTTTATTCTCGTAACATTTCCAACCCCCTATTTAAATTGTGTCTGAGTTTTATTCACGTAATATTTCCCTCACGTTTTAATAAATAGTATCTGTGTTTTATTGAGATAATGTTCTACTCGCTCCTTTATAAATTTTGGGTATTTTCTATTCCCGTAACTCTCCCCTCACTCCTTTGTGAACTGTATCTGTGTTTTATTCCCGTAACAGTTGCTCCCCCTATTTAAATTGTGTCTGTGTTTTATTCCCGTAATAATTCCGTTTTATTCCCGTAACTTTACACTCACTCATTTGTAAACTGTATCTGTGTTTTATTCCCGTAACATTTCCTCACCCTATTTAAATTTTGACTGTGTTTTATTCCCGTAATATTTCCTTTTTATTCCCGTAACTTTCCCCTCACTCATTTGTAAACTGTATCTGTGTTTTATTCCGCAACATTTCATCCCCCCTGTTTAAATTGTGTCTGTGTTTTATTCCCGTAATATTTCCTTTTTATTCCCGTAACTTTCCCATCACTCCTTTGTAAACTGTATCTGAGTTTTATTCCCGTAATATTTCCCTCACGTTTTAATAAATAGTATCTGTGTTTTATTCAGATAATGTTCTACTCGCTCCTTTATAAATTTTGGGTATTTTCTATTCCCGTAACTCTCCCTTCACTCCTTTGTAAACTGTATCTGTGTTTTATTCCCATAACATTTCCTCCCCCTATTTAAAATGTGACTGTGTTTTATTTCCGTAATATTTCCTTTTTATTCCCGTAACTTTCCCCTCACTCCTTTGTAAACTGTATCTGTGTTTTATTCCGCAACATTTCATCCCCCCTGTTTAAATTGTGTCTGTGTTTTATTCCCGTAATATTTCCTTTTTATTCCCGTAACTTTCCCATCACTCCTTTGTAAACCGTATCTGTGTTTTATTCCCATAAAATTTCCACCCCCCTATTTAAATTGTGTCTGAGTTTTATTCCCGTAATATTTCCCGCACGTTTTAATAAATAGTATCTGTGTTTTATTCAGATAATGTTCTACTCGCTCCTTTATAAATTTTGGGTATTTTCTATTCCCGGAAGTTTCCCCTCACTCCTTTGTAAACTGTATCTTTGTTTTATTCCAGTAACATTTGCTCCCCCTCTTTAAAATGTGTCTGTGTTTTATTCCCGTAATAATTCTGTTTTATTCCCGTAACTTTACCCTCACTCATTTGTAAACTGTATCGGTGTTTTATTCCAGTAACATTTCCTCACCCTATTTAAATTTTGACTGTGTTTTATTCCCGTAATATTTCCTTTTTATTCCCGTAACTTTCCCCTCACTCCTTTGTAAACTGTATCTGTGTTTTATTCCGCAACATTTCATCCCCCCTGTTTAAATTGTGTCTGTGTTTTATTCCCGTAATATTTCCTTTTTGTTCCCGTAACTTTCCCATCACTCCTTTGTAAACTGTATCTGTGTTTTATTCCCATAACATTTCCACCCCACTATTTAAATTGTGTCTGAGTTTTATTCCCGTAATATTTCCCTCACGTTTTAATAAATAGTATCTGTGTTTTATTCAGATAATGTTCTACTCGCTCCTTTATAAATTTTGGGTATTTTCTATTCCCGTAACTTTCCCCTCACTCCTTTGTAAACTGTATCTGTGTTTTATTCCCGTAACAGTTGCTCCCCCTATTTAAATTGTGTCTGTGTCTTATTCCCGTAATAATTCCGTTTTATTCCCGTAACTTTCCCATCACTCCTTTGTAAACTGTATCTGTGTTTTATTCCCATAAAATTTCCACCCCCCTATTTAAATTGTGTCTGAGTTTTATTCCCGTAATATTTCCCGCACGTTTTAATAAATAGTATCTGTGTTTTATTCAGATAATGTTCTACTCGCTCCTTTATAAATTTTGGGTATTTTCTATTCCCGGAAGTTTCCCCTCACTCCTTTGTAAACTGTATCTTTGTTTTATTCCAGTAACATTTGCTCCCCCTCTTTAAAATGTGTCTGTGTTTTATTCCCGTAATAATTCTGTTTTATTCCCGTAACTTTACCCTCACTCATTTGTAAACTGTATCGGTGTTTTATTCCAGTAACATTTCCTCACCCTATTTAAATTTTGACTGTGTTTTATTCCCGTAATATTTCCTTTTTATTCCCGTAACTTTCCCCTCACTCCTTTGTAAACTGTATCTGTGTTTTATTCCGCAACATTTCATCCCCCCTGTTTAAATTGTGTCTGTGTTTTATTCCCGTAATATTTCCTTTTTATTCCCGTAACTTTCCCCTCACTCCTTTGTAAACTGTATCTGTGTTTTATTCCGCAACATTTCATCCCCCCTGTTTAAATTGTGTCTGTGTTTTATTCCCGTAATATTTCCTTTTTATTCCCGTAACTTTCCCATCACTCCTTTTTAAACTGTATCTGTGTTTTATTCCGCAACATTTCATCCCCACTGTTTAAATTGTGTCTGTGTTTTATTCCCGTAATATTTCCTTTTTATTCCCGTAACTTTCCCATCACTCCTTTGTAAACTCTAACTGTGTTTTATTCCCATAACATTTCCACCCCCCTATTTAAATTGTGTCTGAGTTTTATTCCCGTAATATTTCCTTTTTATTCCCGTAACTTTCCCCTCACTCCTTTGTAAACTGTATCTGTGTTTTATTCCCGTAACATTTGCTCCCCCTCTTTAAAATGTGTCTGTGTTTTATTCCCGTAATAATTCCGTTTTATTCCCGTAACTTTACCCTCACTCAGTTGTAAACTGTATCGGTGTTTTATTCCAGTAACATTTCCTCACCCTATTTAAATTTTGACTGTGTTTTATTCCCGTAATATTTCCTTTTTATTCCCGTAACTTTCCCCTCACTCCTTTGTAAACTGTATCCGTGTTTTATTCCGCAACATTTCATCCCCCCTGTTTAAATTGTGTCTGTGTTTTATTCCCGTAATATTTCCTTTTTATTCCCGTAACTTTCCCATCACTCCTTTGTAAACTGTATCTGTGTTTTATTCCGCAACATTTCATCCCCCCTGTTTAAATTGTGTCTGTGTTTTATTCCCGTAATATTTCCTTTTTATTCCCGTAACTTTCCCATCACTCCTTTGTAAACTCTAACTGTGTTTTATTCCCATAACATTTCCACCCCCCTATTTAAATTGTGTCTGAGTTTTATTCCCGTAATATTTCCCTCACGTTTTAATAAATAGTATCTGTGTTTTATTCAGATAATGTTCTACTCGCTCATTTATAAATTTTGGGTATTTTCTATTCCCGTAACTTTCCCCTCACTCCTTTGTAAACTGTATCTGTGTTTTATTCCCGTAACAGTTGCTCCCCCTATTTAAATTGTGTCTGTGTTTTATTCCCGTAATAATTCCGTTTTATTCCCGTAACTTTACCCTCACTCCTTTGTAAATTGTATCTGTGTTTTATTCCCGTAACATTTCCTCCCCCTATTTAAATTGTGACTCTGTTTTACTTCCGTAATATTTCCGTTTTATTCCCCTAACTTTCCACTCACTCCTTTGTAAACTGTATCTGTGTTTTATTCCGCAACATTTCCTCCCCCCTGTTTAAATTGTGTCTGTGTTTTATTCCCGTAATATTTCCTTTTTATTCCCGTAACTTTCCCCTCACTCCTTTGTAAACTGTATCTGTGTTTTATTCCCGTATCATTTCCTCCCCCCTATTTAAATTGTGCCTGAGTTTTATTCCCGTAATATTTCCCTCACGTTTTAATAAATAGTATCTGTGTTTTATTCAGATAATGTTCTACTCGCTCCTTTATAAATTTTGGGTATTTTCTATTCCCGTAACTTTCCCCTCACTCCTTTGTAAACAGTATCTGTGTTTTATTCCCGTAACATTTCTCCCCCCTACTTTAATTGTGTTTGTGTTTTATTCCCGTAATATTTCCTTTTTATTCCCGTAACTTTCCCCTCACTCCTTTGTAAACTGTATCTGTGTTTATTTTCCCGTAAAATTTCCTCCCCCCTATTTAAATTGAGTCTGAGTTTTATTCCCGTAATATTTCCCTCACGTTTTAATAAATAGTATCTGTGTTTTATTCAGATAATGTTCTACTCGCTCCTTTATAAATTTTGGGTATTTTCTCTTCCCGTAACTTTCCCCTCACTCCTTTGTAAACTGTTTCTGTGTTTTATTCCCGTAACATTTCCTCCCCCCCTATTTAAATTGTGTTTGTGTTTTATTCCCGTAGTATTTCCTTTTTATTCCCGTAACTTTCCCCTCACTCCTTTGTAAACTGTATCTGTGTTTTTTTTCCCGTAAAATTTCCTCCCCCCATTCAAATTGTGTCTGAGTTTTATTCCCGTAATATTTCCCTCACGTTTTAATAAATAGTATCTGTGTTTTATTCAGATAATGTTCTACTCGCTCCTTTATAAATTTTGGTTAGTTTCTATTCCCGGTAACTTTCTCCTCACTCCTTTGTATACTGTATCTGTGTTTTATTCCCGTAACATTTCCTCCCCCCTATTTAAATTGTGTTTGTGTTTTGTTCCCGTTATATTTCCGTTTTATACCCCTAACTTTCCCCTCAGTCCTTTGTAAACTGTATCTGTGTTTTATTCCGCAACATTTCCTCTGCCCTGTTTAAATTGTGTCTGTGTTTTGTTCCCGTTATATTTCCGTTTTATACCCCTAACTTTCCCCTCACTCCTTTGTAAACTGTATCTGTGTTTTATTCCGCAACATTTCCTCTGCCCTGTTTAAATTGTGTCTGTTTTTTATTCCCGTAATATTTCCTTTTTATTCCCGTAACTTTCCCCTCACTCCTTTGTAAACTGTATCTGTGTTTTATTCACGTAACATTTCCTCCCCCCTATTTAAATTGTGTCTGAGTTTTATTCCCGTAATATTTCCCTCACGTTTTAATAAATAGTATCTGTGTTTTATTCCGATAATGTTCTACACGCTCCTTTATAAATTTTGGGTGTTTTCTATTCCCGTAACATTCACCTCACTCCTTTGTAAACTGTATTTGTTTTATTCCAGTAACATTTCCACCCCCCTGTTTAAATTGTGTCTGTGTTTTATTCCCGTAATATTTCCTTTTTATTCCCCTAACTTTCTCCACACTCCTTTGAAAAATGTATCTGTGTTTTATTCCCGTTACATTTCCTCCCCCTATTTAAATTATGTCTGTGTTTTATTCCCGTAATATTTCCGTTTTATACCCCTAACTTTCCCCTCACTCCTTTGTAAACTGTATCTGTGTTTTATTCCGCAACATTTCCTCCACCCTGTTTAAATTATGTCTGTGTTTTATTCCCGTAATATTTCCTTTTTATTCCCGGTAACTTTCACCTCACTCCTTTGTAAACTGTATCTGTGTTTTATTCCCGTAACATTTCCTCCCCCCTATTTAAATTGTGTTTGTGTTTTATTCCCGTTATATTTCCGTTTTATACCCCTAACTTTCCCCTCACTCCTTTGTAAACTGTATCTGTGTTTTATTCCGCAACATTTCCTCCGCCCTGTTTAAATTGTGTCTGTGTTTTATTCCCGTAATATTTCCTTTTTATTCCCGTAACTTTCCCCTCACTCCTTTGTAAACTGTATCTGTGTTTTATTCACGTAACATTTCCTCCCCCCTATTTAAATTGTGTCTGAGTTTTATTCCCGTAATATTTCCCTCACGTTTTAATAAATAGTATCTGTGTTTTATTCCGATAATATTCAACACACTCCTTTATAAATTTTGGGTGTTTTCTATTCCCGTAACATTCACCTCACTCCTTTGTAAACTGTATTTGTTTTATTCCAGTAACATTTCCACCCCCCTGTTTAAATTGTGTCTGTGTTTTATTCCCGTAATATTTCCTTTTTATTCCCCTAACTTTCTCCACACTCCTTTGTAAAATGTATCTGTGTTTTATTCCCGTTACATTTCCTCCCCTATTTAAATTATGTCTGTGTTTTATTCCCGTAATATTTCCTTTTTATTCCCGTAACTTTCCCCTCACTCCTTTGTAAACTGCATCTGTGTTTTATTCCCATAACATTTCCTCCCCACTTTATAAATTGTGTCTGTGTTTTATTCCCGTAATAATTCCTTTTTATTCCCGTAACTTTCCCCTCACTCCTTTGTAAACTGTATCTGTGTTTTATGTCCGTAACATTTCCTCCGCCCTTTTTAAATTGTGTCTGCGTTTTATTCCTCTAAAGTTATCCTTGCTTTTTATAAATTGTATGTGTGTTTTATTCGCGTAACTTTTCCATTTTCCTTTATAAATTGTGTCTGTGGTTTATTCCGGTAATATTTCCCTCAAGCCTTTATAAATTTTGGGTAATTTTTATTCCTGTAACTTTCCCCTCATTCCTTTGTAAACTGTATCTGTGTTTTATCCCGGTAACCTTTCCTCCCCCCTTTATAAATTGTGTCTGTGTTTTATTCCCGTAATATTTCCTTTTTATTCCCGTAACTTACCCCTCACTCCTTTGTTAACTGTATCTGTGTTTTATTCCCGTAACATTCCCTCCCCCTATTAAAATTGTGTCTGTGTTTTATTCCCGTAATATTTCCGTTTTATTCCCCTAACTTTCCCCTCACTCGTTTGTAAACTGTATCTGTGTTTTATTCCCGTAACATTTCCATCCCCCTATTTAGATTGTGTCTGTGTTTTATTCCCGTAATATTTCCCTCACGTTTTAATAAATAGTATCTGTGTTTTATTCAGATAATGTTCTACTCGCTCCTTTATAAATTTTGGGTATTTTCTATTCCCGTAACTCTCCCCTCACTCCTTTGTAAACTGTATCTGTGTTTTATTCCCGTAACAGTTGCTCCCCCTATTTAAATTGTGTCTGTGTTTTATTCCCGTAATAATTCCGTTTTATTCCCGTAACTTTACCCTCACTCATTTGTAAACTGTATCTGTATTTTATTCCCGTAACATTTCCTCACCCTATTTAAATTTTGACTGTGTTTTATTCCCGTAATATTTCCTTTTTATTCCCGTAACTTTCCCCTCACTCCTTTGTAAACTGTATCTGTGTTTTATTCCGCAACATTTCATCCCCCCTGTTTAAATTGTGTCTGTGTTTTATTCCCGTAATATTTTCTTTTTATTCCCGTAACTTTCCCATCACTCCTTTGTAAACTGTATCTGAGTTTTATTCCCGTAATATTTCCCTCACGTTTTAATAAATAGTATCTGTGTTTTATTCATATAATGTTCTACTCGCTCCTTTATAAATTTTGGGTATTTTCTATTCCCGTAACTCTCCCCTCACTCCTTTGTAAACTGTATCTGTGTTTTATTCCCATAACATATCCTCCCCCTATTTAAAATGTGACTGTGTTTTATTTCCGTAATATTTCCTTTTTATTCCCGTAACTTTCCCCTCACTCCTTTGTAAACTGTATGTGTGTTTTATTCCGCAACATTTCATCCCCCCTTTTTAAATTGTGTCTGTGTTTTATTCCCGTAATATTTCCTTTTTATTCCCGTAACTTTCCCATCACTCCTTTGTAAACTGTATCTGTGTTTTATTCCCATAAAATTTCCACCCCCCTATTTAAATTGTGTCTGAGTTTTATTCCCGTAATATTTCCCTCACGTTTTAATAAATAGTATCTGTGTTTTATTCAGATAATGTTCTACTCGCTCTTTTATAAATTTTGGGTATTTTCTATTCCCGGAAGTTTCCCCTCACTCCTTTGTAAACTGTATCTGTGTTTTTTTCCAGTAACATTTGCTCCCCCTCTTTAAAATGTGTCTGTGTTTTATTCCCGTAATAATTCCGTTTTATTCCCGTAACTTTACCCTCACTCATTTGTAAATTGTATCGGTGTTTTATTCCAGTAACATTTCCTCACCCTATTTAAATTGTGACTGTGTTTTCTTCCCGTAATATTTCCTTTTTATTCCCGTAACTTTCCCCTCACTCCTTTGTAAACTGTATCTGTGTTTTATTCCGCAACGTTTCATCCCCCCTGTTTAAATTGTGTCTGTGTTTTATTCCCGTAATATTTCCTTTTTATTCCCGTAACGTTCCCATCACTCCTTTGTAAACTGTATCTGTGTTTTATTCCGCAACATTTCATCCCCCCTGTTTAAATTGTGTCTGTGTTTTATTCCCGTAATATTTCCTTTTTATTCCCGTAACTTTCCCATCACTCCTTTGTAAACTGTATCTGTCTTTTATTCCCATAACATTTCCACCCCACTATTTAAATTGTGTCTGAGTTTTATTCCCGTAATATTTCCCTCACGTTTTAATAAATAGTATCTGTGTTTTATTCAGATAATGTTCTACTCGCTCCTTTATAAATTTTGGGTATTTTCTATTCCCGTAACTTTCCCCTCACTCCTTTGTAAACTGTATCTGTGTTTTTTTCCAGTAACATTTGCTCCCCCTCTTTAAAATGTGTCTGTGTTTTATTCCCGTAATAATTCCGTTTTATTCCCGTAACTTTACCCTCACTCATTTGTAAACTGTATCGGTGTTTTATTCCAGTAACATTTCCTCACCCTATTTAAATTTTAACTGTGTTTTATTCCCGTAATATTTCCTTTTTATTCCCGTAACTTTCCCCTCACTCCTTTGTAAACTGTATCTGTGTTTTATTCCCATAAAATTTCCACCCCCCTATTTAAATTGTGTCTGAGTTTTATTCCCGTAATATTTCCCTTACGTTTTAATAAATAGTATCTGTGTTTTATTCAGATAATGTTCTACTCGCTCCTTTATAAATTTTGGGTATTTTCTATTCCCGCAAGTTTCCCCTCACTCCTTTGTAAACTGTATCTGTGTTTTATTCCAGTAACATTTGCTCCCCCTCTTTAAAATGTGTCTGTGTTTTATTCCCGTAATAATTCCGTTTTATTCCCGTAACTTTACCCTCACTCATTTGTAAATTGTATCGGTGTTTTATTCCAGTAACATTTCCTCACCCTATTTAAATTGTGACTGTGTTTTCTTCCCGTAATATTTCCTTTTTATTCCCGTAACTTTCCCCTCACTCCTTTGTAAACTGTATCTGTGTTTTATTCCGCAACGTTTCATCCCCCCTGTTTAAATTGTGTCTGTGTTTTATTCCCGTAATATTTCCTTTTTATTCCCGTAACGTTCCCATCACTCCTTTGTAAACTGTATCTGTGTTTTATTCCGCAACATTTCATCCCCCCTGTTTAAATTGTGTCTGTGTTTTATTCCCGTAATATTTCCTTTTTATTCCCGTAACTTTCCCATCACTCCTTTGTAAACTGTATCTGTCTTTTATTCCCATAACATTTCCACCCCACTATTTAAATTGTGTCTGAGTTTTATTCCCGTAATATTTCCCTCACGTTTTAATAAATAGTATCTGTGTTTTATTCAGATAATGTTCTACTCGCTCCTTTATAAATTTTGGGTATTTTCTACTCCCGTAACTTTCCCCTCACTCCTTTGTAAACTGTATCTGTGTTTTTTTCCAGTAACATTTGCTCCCCCTCTTTAAAATGTGTCTGTGTTTTATTCCCGTAATAATTCCGTTTTATTCCCGTAACTTTACCCTCACTCATTTGTAAACTGTATCGGTGTTTTATTCCAGTAACATTTCCTCACCCTATTTAAATTTTAACTGTGTTTTATTCCCGTAATATTTCCTTTTTATTCCCGTAACTTTCCCCTCACTCCTTTGGAAACTGTATCTGTGTTTTATTCCGCAACATTTCATCCCCCCTGTTTAAATTTTGTCTGTGTTTTATTCCCGTAATATTTCCTTTTTATTCCCGTAACTTTCCCATCACTCCTTTGTAAACTGTATCTGAGTTTTATTCCCGTAATATTTCCCTCACGTTTTAATAAATAGTATCTGTGTTTTATTCAGATAATGTTCTACTCGCTCCTTTATAAATTTTGGGTATTTTCTATTCCCGTAACTCTCCCCTCACTCCTTTGTAAACTGTATCTGTGTTTTATTCCCATAACATTTCCTCCCCCTATTTAAAATGTGACTGTGTTTTATTTCCGTAATATTTCCTTTTTATTCCCGTAACTTTCCCCTCACTCCTTTGTAAACTGTATCTGTGTTTTATTCTGCAACGTTTCATCCCCCCTGTTTAAATTGTGTCTGTGTTTTATTCCCGTAATATTTCCTTTTTATTCCCGTAACGTTCCCATCACTCCTTTGTAAACTGTATCTGTGTTTTATTCCGCAACATTTCATCCCCCCTGTTTAAATTGTGTCTGTGTTTTATTCCCGTAATATTTCCTTTTTATTCCCGTAACTTTCCCATCACTCCTTTGTAAACTGTATCTGTCTTTTATTCCCATAACATTTCCACCCCACTATTTAAATTGTGTCTGAGTTTTATTCCCGTAATATTTCCCTCACGTTTTAATAAATAGTATCTGTGTTTTATTCAGATAATGTTCTACTCGCTCCTTTATAAATTTTGGGTATTTTCTATTCCCGTAACTTTCCCCTCACTCCTTTGTAAACTGTATCTGTGTTTTTTTCCAGTAACATTTGCTCCCCCTCTTTAAAATGTGTCTGTGTTTTATTCCCGTAATAATTCCGTTTTATTCCCGTAACTTTACCCTCACTCATTTGTAAACTGTATCGGTGTTTTATTCCAGTAACATTTCCTCACCCTATTTAAATTTTAACTGTGTTTTATTCCCGTAATATTTCCTTTTTATTCCCGTAACTTTCCCCTCACTCCTTTGTAAACTGTATCTGTGTTTTATTCCGCAACATTTCATCCCCCCTGTTTAAATTTTGTCTGTGTTTTATTCCCGTAATATTTCCTTTTTATTCCCGTAACTTTCCCATCACTCCTTTGTAAACTGTATCTGTGTTTTATTCCGCAACATTTCATCCCCCTGTTTAAATTGTGTCTGTGTTTTATTCCCGTAATATTTCCTTTTTATTCCCGTAACTTTCCCATCACTCCTTTGTAAACTATATCTGTGTTTTATTCCCATAACATTTCCACCCCACTATTAAAATTGTGTCTGAGTTTTATTCCCGTAATATTTCCCTCTCGTTTTAATAAATAGTATCTGTGTTTTATTCAGATAATGTTCTACTCGCTCCTTTATAAATTTTGGGTATTTTCTATTCCCGTAACTCTCCCCTCACTCCTTTGTAAACTGTATCTGTGTTTTATTCCCGTAACAGTTGCACCCCCTATTTAAATTGTGTCTGTGTTTTATTCCCGTAATAATTCCGTTTTATTCCCGTAACTTTACCCTCACTCATTTGTAAACTGTATCTGTGTTTTATTCCCGTAACATTTCCTCACCCTATTTAAATTTTGACTGTGTTTTATTCCCGTAATATTTCCTTTTTATTCCCGTAACTTTCCCCTCACTCCTTTGGAAACTGTATCTGTGTTTTATTCCGCAACATTTCATCCCCCCTGTTTAAATTGTGTCTGTGTTTTATTCCCGTAATATTTCCTTTTTATTCCCGTAACTTTCCCATCACTCCTTTGTAAACTGTATCTGAGTTTTATTCCCGTAATATTTCCCTCACGTTTTAATAAATAGTATCTGTGTTTTATTCAGATAATGTTCTACTCGCTCCTTTATAAATTTTGGGTATTTTCTATTCCCGTAACTCTCCCCTCACTCCTTTGTAAACTGTATCTGTGTTTTATTCCCATAACATTTCCTCCCCCTATTTAAAATGTGACTGTGTTTTATTCCCGTAATATTTCCTTTTTATTCCCGTAACTTTCCCCTCACTCCTTTGTAAACTGTATCTGTGTTTTATTCACGTAACATTTCCTCCCCCCTATTTAAATTGTGTCTGAGTTTTATTCCCGTAATATTTCCCTCACGTTTTAATAAATAGTATCTGTGTTTTATTCCGATAATGTTGTACACGCTCCTTTATAAATTTTGGGTGTTTTCTATTCCCGTAACATTCACCTCACTCCTTTGTAAACTGTATTTGTTTTATTCCAGTAACATTTCCACCCCCCTGTTTAAATTGTGTCTGTGTTTTATTCCCGTAATATTTCCTTTTTATTCCCCTAACTTTCTCCACACTCCTTTGAAAAATGTATCTGTGTTTTATTCCCGTTACATTTCCTCCCCCTATTTAAATTATGTCTGTGTTTTATTCCCGTAATATTTCCGTTTTATACCCCTAACTTTCCCCTCACTCCTTTGTAAACTGTATCTGTGTTTTATTCCGCAACATTTCCTCCACCCTGTTTAAATTGTGTCTGTGTTTTATTCCCGTAATATTTCCTTTTTATTCCCGGTAACTTTCACCTCACTCCTTTGTAAACTGTATCTGTGTTTTATTCCCGTAACATTTCCTCCCCCCTATTTAAATTGTGTTTGTGTTTTATTCCCGTTATATTTCCGTTTTATACCCCTAACTTTCCCCTCACTCCTTTGTAAACTGTATCTGTGTTTTATTCCGCAACATTTCCTCCGCCCTGTTTAAATTGTGTCTGTGTTTTATTCCCGTAATATTTCCTTTTTATTCCCGTAACTTTCCCCTCACTCCTTTGTAAACTGTATCTGTGTTTTATTCACGTAACATTTCCTCCCCCCTATTTAAATTGTGTCTGAGTTTTATTCCCGTAATATTTCCCTCACGTTTTAATAAATAGTATCTGTGTTTTATTCCGATAATATTCAACACACTCCTTTATAAATTTTGGGTGTTTTCTATTCCCGTAACATTCACCTCACTCCTTTGTAAACTGTATTTGTTTTATTCCAGTAACATTTCCACCCCCCTGTTTAAATTGTGTCTGTGTTTTATTCCCGTAATATTTCCTTTTTATTCCCCTAACTTTCTCCACACTCCTTTGTAAAATGTATCTGTGTTTTATTCCCGTTACATTTCCTCCCCTATTTAAATTATGTCTGTGTTTTATTCCCGTAATATTTCCTTTTTATTCCCGTAACTTTCCCCTCACTCCTTTGTAAACTGCATCTGTGTTTTATTCCCATAACATTTCCTCCCCACTTTATAAATTTTGTCTGTGTTTTATTCCCGTAATAATTCCTTTTTATTCCCGTAACTTTCCCCTCACTCCTTTGTAAACTGTATCTGTGTTTTATGTCCGTAACATTTCCTCCGCCCTTTTTAAATTGTGTCTGCGTTTTATTCCTCTAAAGTTATCCTTGCTTTTTATAAATTGTATGTGTGTTTTATTCGCGTAACTTTTCCATTTTCCTTTATAAATTGTGTCTGTGGTTTATTCCGGTAATATTTCCCTCAAGCCTTTATAAATTTTGGGTAATTTTTATTCCTGTAACTTTCCCCTCATTCCTTTGTAAACTGTATCTGTGTTTTATCCCGGTAACCTTTCCTCCCCCCTTTATAAATTGTGTCTGTGTTTTATTCCCGTAATATTTCCTTTTTATTCCCGTAACTTACCCCTCACTCCTTTGTTAACTGTATCTGTGTTTTATTCCCGTAACATTCCCTCCCCCTATTAAAATTGTGTCTGTGTTTTATTCCCGTAATATTTCCGTTTTATTCCCCTAACTTTCCCCTCACTCGTTTGTAAACTGTATCTGTGTTTTATTCCCGTAACATTTCCATCCCCCTATTTAGATTGTGTCTGTGTTTTATTCCCGTAATAATTCCGTTTTATTCCCGTAACTTTACCCTCACTCATTTGTAAACTGTATCGGTGTTTTATTCCGCAACATTTCCTCCTCCCTGTTTAAATTGTGTCTGTGTTTTATTCCCGTAACATTTCCTCACCCTATTTAAATTTTGACTGTGTTTTATTCCCGTAATATTTCCTTTTTATTCCCGTAACTTTCCCCTCACTCCTTTGGAAACTGTATCTGTGTTTTATTCCGCAACATTTCATCCCCCCTGTTTAAATTGTGTCTGTGTTTCATCCCGTAATATTTCCTTTTTATTCCCGTAACTTTCCCATCACTCCTTTGTAAACTGTATCTGAGTTTTATTCCCGTAATATTTCCCTCACGTTTTAATAAATAGTATCTGTGTTTTATTCAGATAATGTTCTACTCGCTCCTTTATAAATTTTGGGTATTTTCTATTCCCGTAACTCTCCCCTCACTCCTTTGTAAACTGTATCTGTGTTTTATTCCCATAAAATTTCCTCCCCCTATTTAAAATGTGACTGTGTTTTATTTCCGTAATATTTCCTTTTTATTCCCGTAACTTTCCCCTCACTCCTTTGTAAACTGTATCTGTGTTTTATTCTGCAACATTTCATCCCCCCTGTTTAAATTGTGTCTGTGTTTTATTCCCGTAATATTTCCTTTTTATTCCCGTAACTTTCCCATCACTCCTTTGTAAACTGTATCTGTGTTTTATTCCCATAAAATTTCCACCCCCCTATTTAAATTGTGTCTGAGTTTTATTCCCGTAATATTTCCCTTACGTTTTAATAAATAGTATCTGTGTTTTATTCAGATAATGTTCTACTCGCTCCTTTATAAATTTTGGGTATTTTCTATTCCCGGAAGTTTCCCCTCACTCCTTTGTAAACTGTATCTGTGTTTTATTCCAGTAACATTTGCTCCCCCTCTTTAAAATGTGTCTGTGTTTTATTCCCGTAATAATTCCGTTTTATTCCCGTAACTTTACCCTCACTCATTTCTAAATTGTATCGGTGTTTTATTCCAGTAACATTTCCTCACCCTATTTAAATTGTGATTGTGTTTTCTTCCCGTAATATTTCCTTTTTATTCCCGTAACTTTCCCCTCACTCCTTTGTAAACTGTATCTGTGTTTTATTCCGCAACGTTTCATCCCCCCTGTTTAAATTGTGTCTGTGTTTTATTCCCGTAATATTTCCTTTTTATTCCCGTAACGTTCCCATCACTCCTTTGTAAACTGTATCTGTGTTTTATTCTGCAACATTTCATCCCCCCTGTTTAAATTGTGTCTGTGTTTTATTCCCGTAATATTTCCTTTTTATTCCCGTAACTTTCCCATCACTCCTTTGTAAACTGTATCTGTGTTTTATTCCCATAAAATTTCCACCCCCCTATTTAAATTGTGTCTGCGTTTTATTCCCGCAATATTTCCCTTATGTTTTAATAAATAGTATCTGTGTTTTATTCAGATAATATTCTACTCGCTCCTTTATAAATTTTGGGTATTTTCTATTCCCGGAAGTTTCCCCTCACTCCTTTGTAAACTGTATCTGTGTTTTATTCCAGTAACATTTGCTCCCCCTCTTTAAAATGTGTCTGTGTTTTATTCCCGTAATAATTCCGTTTTATTCCCGTAACTTTCCCTCACTCATTTGTAAATTGTATCGGTGTTTTATTCCAGTAACATTTCCTCACCCTATTTAAATTGTGACTGTGTTTTCTTCCCGTAATATTTCCTTTTTATTCCCGTAACTTTCCCCTCACTCCTTTGTAAACTGTATCTGTGTTTTATTCCGCAACGTTTCATCCCCCCTGTTTAAATTGTGTCTGTGTTTTATTCCCGTAATATTTCCTTTTTATTCCCGTAACGTTCCCATCACTCCTTTGTAAACTGTATCTGTGTTTTATTCCGCAACATTTCATCCCCCCTGTTTAAATTGTGTCTGTTTTATTCCCGTAATATTTCCTTTTTATTCCCGTAACTTTCCCATCACTCCTTTGTAAACTGTATCTGTCTTTTATTCCCATAACATTTCCACCCCACTATTTAAATTGTGTCTGAGTTTTATTCCCGTAATATTTCCCTCACGTTTTAATAAATAGTATCTGTGTTTTATTCAGATAATGTTCTACTCGCTCCTTTATAAATTTTGGGTATTTTCTATTCCCGTAACTTTCCCCTCACTCCTTTGTAAACTGTATCTGTGTTTTTTTCCAGTAACATTTGCTCCCCCTCTTTAAAATGTGTCTGTGTTTTATTCCCGTAATAATTCCGTTTTATTCCCGTAACTTTACCCTCACTCATTTGTAAACTGTATCGGTGTTTTATTCCAGTAACATTTCCTCAACCTATTTAAATTTTAACTGTGTTTTATTCCCGTAATATTTCCTTTTTATTCCCGTAACTTTCCCCTCACTCCTTTGTAAACTGTATCTGTGTTTTATTCCGCAACATTTCATCCCCCCTGTTTAAATTTTGTCTGTGTTTTATTCCCGTAATATTTCCTTTTTATTCCCGTAACTTTCCCATCACTCCTTTGTAAACTGTATCTGTGTTTTATTCCGCAACATTTCATCCCCCTGTTTAAATTGTGTCTGTGTTTTATTCCCGTAATATTTCCTTTTTATTCCCGTAACTTTCCCATCACTCCTTTGTAAACTATATCTGTGTTTTATTCCCATAACATTTCCACCCCACTATTAAAATTGTGTCTGAGTTTTATTCCCGTAATATTTCCCTCTCGTTTTAATAAATAGTATCTGTGTTTTATTCAGATAATGTTCTACTCGCTCCTTTATAAATTTTGGGTATTTTCTATTCCCGTAACTCTCCACTCACTCCTTTGTAAACTGTATCTGTGTTTTATTCCCGTAACAGTTGCACCCCCTATTTAAATTGTGTCTGTGTTTTATTCCCGTAATAATTCCGTTTTATTCCCGTAACTTTACCCTCACTCATTTGTAAACTGTATCTGTGTTTTATTCCCGTAACATTTCCTCACCCTATTTAAATTTTGACTGTGTTTTATTCCCGTAATATTTCCTTTTTATTCCCGTAACTTTCCCCTCACTCCTTTGGAAACTGTATCTGTGTTTCATTCCGCAACATTTCATTCCCCCTGTTTAAATTGTGTCTGTCTTTTATTCCCGTAATATTTCCTTTTTATTCCCGTAACTTTCCCATCACTCCTTTGTAAACTGTATCTGAGTTTTATTCCCGTAATATTTCCCTCACGTTTTAATAAATAGTATCTGTGTTATATTCAGATAATGTTCTACTCGCTCCTTTATAAATTTTGGGTATTTTCTATTCCCGTAACTCTCCCCTCACTCCTTTGTAAACTGTATCTGTGTTTTATTCCCATAACATTTCCTCCCCCTATTTAAAATGTGACTGTGTTTTATTCCCGTAATATTTCCTTTTTATTCCCGTAACTTTCCCCTCACTCCTTTGTAAACTGTATCTGTGTTTTATTCACGTAACATTTCCTCCCCCCTATTTAAATTGTGTCTGAGTTTTATTCCCGTAATATTTCCCTCACGTTTTAATAAATAGTATCTGTGTTTTATTCCGATAATGTTCTACACGCTCCTTTATAAATTTTGGGTGTTTTCTATTCCCGTAACATTCACCTCACTCCTTTGTAAACTGTATTTGTTTTATTCCAGTAACATTTCCACCCCCCTGTTTAAATTGTGTCTGTGTTTTATTCCCGTAATATTTCCTTTTTATTCCCCTAACTTTCTCCACACTCCTTTGAAAAATGTATCTGTGTTTTATTCCCGTTACATTTCCTCCCCCTATTTAAATTATGTCTGTGTTTTATTCCCGTAATATTTCCGTTTTATACCCCTAACTTTCCCCTCACTCCTTTGTAAACTGTATCTGTGTTTTATTCCGCAACATTTCCTCCACCCTGTTTAAATTGTGTCTGTGTTTTATTCCCGTAATATTTCCTTTTTATTCCCGGTAACTTTCACCTCACTCCTTTGTAAACTGTATCTGTGTTTTATTCCCGTAACATTTCCTCCCCCCTATTTAAATTGTGTTTGTGTTTTATTCCCGTTATATTTCCGTTTTATACCCCTAACTTTCCCCTCACTCCTTTGTAAACTGTATCTGTGTTTTATTCCGCAACATTTCCTCCGCCCTGTTTAAATTGTGTCTGTGTTTGATTCCCGTAATATTTCCTTTTTATTCCCGTAACTTTCCCCTCACTCCTTTGTAAACTGTATCTGTGTTTTATTCACGTAACATTTCCTCCCCCCTATTTAAATTGTGTCTGAGTTTTATTCCCTTAATATTTCCCTCACGTTTTAATAAATAGTATCTGTGTTTTATTCCGATAATATTCAACACACTCCTTTATAAATTTTGGGTGTTTTCTATTCCCGTAACATTCACCTCACTCCTTTGTAAACTGTATTTGTTTTATTCCAGTTACATTTCCACCCCCCTGTTTAAATTGTGTCTGTGTTTTATTCCCATAATATTTCCTTTTTATTCCCCTAACTTTCTCCACACTCCTTTGTAAAATGTATCTGTGTTTTATTCCCGTTACATTTCCTCCCCTATTTAAATTATGTCTGTGTTTTATTCCCGTAATATTTCCTTTTTATTCCCGTAACTTTCCCCTCACTCCTTTGTAAACTGCATCTGTGTTTTATTCCCATAACATTTCCTCCCCACTTTATAAATTGTGTCTGTGATTTATTCCCGTAATAATTCCTTTTTATTCCCGTAACTTTCCCCTCACTCCTTTGTAAACTGTATCTGTGTTTTATGTCCGTAACATTTCCTCCGCCCTTTTTAAATTGTGTCTGCGTTTTATTCCTCTAAAGTTATCCTTGCTTTTTATAAATTGTATGTGTGTTTTATTCGCGTAACTTTTCCATTTTCCTTTATAAATTGTGTCTGTGGTTTATTCCGGTAATATTTCCCTCAAGCCTTTATAAATTTTGGGTAATTTTTATTCCTGTAACTTTCCCCTCATTCCTTTGTAAACTGTATCTGTGTTTTATCCCGGTAACCTTTCCTCCCCCCTTTATAAATTGTGTCTGTGTTTTATTCCCGTAATATTTCCTTTTTATTCCCGTAACTTACCCCTCACTCCTTTGTTAACTGTATCTGTGTTTTATTCCCGTAACATTCCCTCCCCCTATTAAAATTGTGTCTGTGTTTTATTCCCGTAATATTTCCGTTTTATTCCCCTAACTTTCCCCTCACTCGTTTGTAAACTGTATCTGTGTTTTATTCCCGTAACATTTCCATCCCCCTATTTAGATTGTGTCTGTGTTTTATTCCCGTAATATTTCCCTCACGTTTTAATAAATAGTATCTGTGTTTTATTCAGATAATGTTCTACTCGCTCCTTTATAAATTTTGGGTATTTTCTATTCCCGTAACTCTCCCCTCACTCCTTTGTAAACTGTATCTGTGTTTTATTCCCGTAACAGTTGCTCCCCCTATTTAAATTGTGTCTGTGTTTTATTCCCGTAATAATTCCGTTTTATTCCCGTAACTTTACCCTCACTCATTTGTAAACTGTATCTGTATTTTATTCCCGTAACATTTCCTCACCCTATTTAAATTTTGACTGTGTTTTATTCCCGTAATATTTCCTTTTTATTCCCGTAACTTTCCCCTCACTCCTTTGTAAACTGTATCTGTGTTTTATTCCGCAACATTTCATCCCCCCTGTTTAAATTGTGTCTGTGTTTTATTCCCGTAATATTTTCTTTTTATTCCCGTAACTTTCCCATCACTCCTTTGTAAACTGTATCTGAGTTTTATTCCCGTAATATTTCCCTCACGTTTTAATAAATAGTATCTGTGTTTTATTCATATAATGTTCTACTCGCTCCTTTATAAATTTTGGGTATTTTCTATTCCCGTAACTCTCCCCTCACTCCTTTGTAAACTGTATCTGTGTTTTATTCCCGTAACAGTTGCACCCCCTATTTAAATTGTGTCTGTGTTTTATTCCCGTAATAATTCCGTTTTATTCCCGTAACTTTACCCTCACTCATTTGTAAACTGTATCTGTGTTTTATTCCCGTAACATTTCCTCACCCTATTTAAATTTTGACTGTGTTTTATTCCCGTAATATTTCCTTTTTATTCCCGTAACTTTCCCCTCACTCCTTTGGAAACTGTATCTGAGTTTTATTCCCGTAATATTTCCCTTACGTTTTAATAAATAGTATCTGTGTTTTATTCAGATAATGTTCTACTCGCTCCTTTATAAATTTTGGGTATTTTCTATTCCCGGAAGTTTCCCCTCACTCCTTTGTAAACTGTATCTGTGTTTTATTCCAGTAACATTTGCTCCCCCTCTTTAAAATGTGTCTGTGTTTTATTCCCGTAATAATTCTGTTTTATTCCCGTAACTTTACCCTCACTCATTTCTAAATTGTATCGGTGTTTTATTCCAGTAACATTTCCTCACCCTATTTAAATTGTGACTGTGTTTTCTTCCCGTAATATTTCCTTTTTATTCCCGTAACTTTCCCCTCACTCCTTTGTAAACTGTATCTGTGTTTTATTCCGCAACGTTTCATCCCCCCTGTTTAAATTGTGTCTGTGTTTTATTCCCGTAATATTTCCTTTTTATTCCCGTAACGTTCCCATCACTCCTTTGTAAACTGTATCTGTGTTTTATTCCGCAACATTTCATCCCCCCTGTTTAAATTGTGTCTGTGTTTTATTCCCGTAATATTTCCTTTTTATTCCCGTAACTTTCCCATCACTCCTTTGTAAACTGTATCTGTCTTTTATTCCCATAACATTTCCACCCCACTATTTAAATTGTGTCTGAGTTTTATTCCCGTAATATTTCCCTCACGTTTTAATAAATAGTATCTGTGTTTTATTCAGATAATGTTCTACTCGCTCCTTTATAAATTTTGGGTATTTTCTATTCCCGTAACTTTCCCCTCACTCCTTTGTAAACTGTATCTGTGTTTTTTTCCAGTAACATTTGCTCCCCCTCTTTAAAATGTGTCTGTGTTTTATTCCCGTAATAATTCCGTTTTATTCCCGTAACTTTACCCTCACTCATTTGTAAACTGTATCGGTGTTTTATTCCAGTAACATTTCCTCACCCTATTTAAATTTTAACTGTGTTTTATTCCCGTAATATTTCCTTTTTATTCCCGTAACTTTCCCCTCACTCCTTTGTAAACTGTATCTGTGTTTTATTCCGCAACATTTCATCCCCCCTGTTTAAATTTTGTCTGTGTTTTATTCCCGTAATATTTCCTTTTTATTCCCGTAACTTTCCCATCACTCCTTTGTAAACTGTATCTGTGTTTTATTCCGCAACATTTCATCCCCCTGTTTAAATTGTGTCTGTGTTTTATTCCCGTAATATTTCCTTTTTATTCCCGTAACTTTCCCATCACTCCTTTGTAAACTATATCTGTGTTTTATTCCCATAACATTTCCACCCCACTATTAAAATTGTGTCTGAGTTTTATTCCCGTAATATTTCCCTCTCGTTTTAATAAATAGTATCTGTGTTTTATTCAGATAATGTTCTACTCGCTCCTTTATAAATTTTGGGTATTTTCTATTCCCGTAACTCTCCCCTCACTCCTTTGTAAACTGTATCTGTGTTTTATTCCCGTAACAGTTGCACCCCCTATTTAAATTGTGTCTGTGTTTTATTCCCGTAATAATTCCGTTTTATTCCCGTAACTTTACCCTCACTCATTTGTAAACTGTATCTGTATTTTATTCCCGTAACATTTCCTCACCCTATTTAAATTTTGACTGTGTTTTATTCCCGTAATATTTCCTTTTTATTCCCGTAACTTTCCCCTCACTCCTTTGTAAACTGTATCTGTGTTTTATTCCGCAACATTTCATCCCCCCTGTTTAAATTGTGTCTGTGCTTTATTCCCGTAATATTTTCTTTTTATTCCCGTAACTTTCCCATCACTCCTTTGTAAACTGTATCTGAGTTTTATTCCCGTAATATTTCCCTCACGTTTTAATAAATAGTATCTGTGTTTTATTCATATAATGTTCTACTCGCTCCTTTATAAATTTTGGGTATTTTCTATTCCCGTAACTCTCCCCTCACTCCTTTGTAAACTGTATCTGTGTTTTATTCCCGTAACAGTTGCACCCCCTATTTAAATTGTGTCTGTGTTTTATTCCCGTAATAATTCCGTTTTATTCCCGTAACTTTACCCTCACTCATTTGTAAACTGTATCTGTGTTTTATTCCCGTAACATTTCCTCACCCTATTTAAATTTTGACTGTGTTTTATTCCCGTAATATTTCCTTTTTATTCCCGTAACTTTCCCCTCACTCCTTTGGAAACTGTATCTGAGTTTTATTCCCGTAATATTTCCCTTACGTTTTAATAAATAGTATCTGTGTTTTATTCAGATAATGTTCTACTCGCTCCTTTATAAATTTTGGGTATTTTCTATTCCCGGAAGTTTCCCCTCACTCCTTTGTAAACTGTATCTGTGTTTTATTCCAGTAACATTTGCTCCCCCTCTTTAAAATGTGTCTGTGTTTTATTCCCGTAATAATTCTGTTTTATTCCCGTAACTTTACCCTCACTCATTTCTAAATTGTATCGGTGTTTTATTCCAGTAACATTTCCTCACCCTATTTAAATTGTGACTGTGTTTTCTTCCCGTAATATTTCCTTTTTATTCCCGTAACTTTCCCCTCACTCCTTTGTAAACTGTATCTGTGTTTTATTCCGCAACGTTTCATCCCCCCTGTTTAAATTGTGTCTGTGTTTTATTCCCGTAATATTTCCTTTTTATTCCCGTAACGTTCCCATCACTCCTTTGTAAACTGTATCTGTGTTTTATTCCGCAACATTTCATCCCCCCTGTTTAAATTGTGTCTGTGTTTTATTCCCGTAATATTTCCTTTTTATTCCCGTAACTTTCCCATCACTCCTTTGTAAACTGTATCTGTCTTTTATTCCCATAACATTTCCACCCCACTATTTAAATTGTGTCTGAGTTTTATTCCCGTAATATTTCCCTCACGTTTTAATAAA
Source organism: Narcine bancroftii (assembly GCF_036971445.1). Taxonomy (NCBI): domain Eukaryota; kingdom Metazoa; phylum Chordata; class Chondrichthyes; order Torpediniformes; family Narcinidae; genus Narcine; species Narcine bancroftii. The sequence goes on along the minus strand of NW_027211800.1, from coordinate 5,035,454 downwards.
TAGTATCTGTGTTTTATTCAGATAATGTTCTACTCGCTCCTTTATAAATTTTGGGTATTTTCTATTCCCGTAACTTTCCCCTCACTCCTTTGTAAACTGTATCTGTGTTTTTTTCCAGTAACATTTGCTCCCCCTCTTTAAAATGTGTCTGTGTTTTATTCCCGTAATAATTCCGTTTTATTCCCGTAACTTTACCCTCACTCATTTGTAAACTGTATCGGTGTTTTATTCCAGTAACATTTCCTCACCCTATTTAAATTTTAACTGTGTTTTATTCCCGTAATATTTCCTTTTTATTCCCGTAACTTTCCCCTCACTCCTTTGTAAACTGTATCTGTGTTTTATTCCGCAACATTTCATCCCCCCTGTTTAAATTTTGTCTGTGTTTTATTCCCGTAATATTTCCTTTTTATTCCCGTAACTTTCCCATCACTCCTTTGTAAACTGTATCTGTGTTTTATTCCGCAACATTTCATCCCCCTGTTTAAATTGTGTCTGTGTTTTATTCCCGTAATATTTCCTTTTTATTCCCGTAACTTTCCCATCACTCCTTTGTAAACTATATCTGTGTTTTATTCCCATAACATTTCCACCCCACTATTAAAATTGTGTCTGAGTTTTATTCCCGTAATATTTCCCTCTCGTTTTAATAAATAGTATCTGTGTTTTATTCAGATAATGTTCTACTCGCTCCTTTATAAATTTTGGGTATTTTCTATTCCCGTAACTCTCCCCTCACTCCTTTGTAAACTGTATCTGTGTTTTATTCCCGTAACAGTTGCACCCCCTATTTAAATTGTGTCTGTGTTTTATTCCCGTAATAATTCCGTTTTATTCCCGTAACTTTACCCTCACTCATTTGTAAACTGTATCTGTGTTTTATTCCCGTAACATTTCCTCACCCTATTTAAATTTTGACTGTGTTTTATTCCCGTAATATTTCCTTTTTATTCCCGTAACTTTCCCCTCACTCCTTTGGAAACTGTATCTGTGTTTTATTCCGCAACATTTCATCCCCCCTGTTTAAATTGTGTCTGTGTTTTATTCCCGTAATATTTCCTTTTTATTCCCGTAACTTTCCCATCACTCCTTTGTAAACTGTATCTGTGTTTTATTCCCATAAAATTTCCACCCCCCTATTTAAATTGTGTCTGAGTTTTATTCCCGTAATATTTCCCTTATGTTTTAATAAATAGTATCTGTGTTTTATTCAGATAATGTTCTACTCGCTCCTTTATAAATTTTGGGTATTTTCTATTCCCGGAAGTTTCCCCTCACTCCTTTGTAAACTGTATCTGTGTTTTATTCCAGTAACATTTGCTCCCCCTCTTTAAAATGTGTCTGTGTTTTATTCCCGTAATAATTCCGTTTTATTCCCGTAACTTTACCCTCACTCATTTGTAAATTGTATCGGTGTTTTATTCCAGTAACATTTCCTCACCCTATTTAAATTGTGACTGTGTTTTCTTCCCGTAATATTTCCTTTTTATTCCCGTAACTTTCCCCTCACTCCTTTGTAAACTGTATCTGTGTTTTATTCCGCAACGTTTCATCCCCCCTGTTTAAATTGTGTCTGTTTTATTCCCGTAATATTTCCTTTTTATTCCCGTAACGTTCCCATCACTCCTTTGTAAACTGTATCTGAGTTTTATTCCCGTAATATTTCCCTCACGTTTTAATAAATAGTATCTGTGTTTTATTCAGATAATGTTCTACTCGCTCCTTTATAAATTTTGGGTATTTTCTATTCCCGTAACTCTCCCCTCACTCCTTTGTAAACTGTATCTGTGTTTTATTCCCATAACATTTCCTCCCCCTATTTAAAATGTGACTGTGTTTTATTTCCGTAATATTTCCTTTTTATTCCCGTAACTTTCCCCTCACTCCTTTGTAAACTGTATCTGTGTTTTATTCTGCAACATTTCATCCCCCCTGTTTAAATTGTGTCTGTGTTTTATTCCCGTAATATTTCCTTTTTATTCCCGTAACTTTCCCATCACTCCTTTGTAAACTGTATCTGTGTTTTATTCCCATAAAATTTCCACCCCCCTATTTAAATTGTGTCTGAGTTTTATTCCCGTAATATTTCCCTTACGTTTTAATAAATAGTATCTGTGTTTTATTCAGATAATGTTCTACTCGCTCCTTTATAAATTTTGGGTATTTTCTATTCCCGGAAGTTTCCCCTCACTCCTTTGTAAAGTGTATCTGTGTTTTATTCCAGTAACATTTGCTCCCCCTCTTTAAAATGTGTCTGTGTTTTATTCCCGTAATAATTCCGTTTTATTCCCGTAACTTTACCCTCACTCATTTGTAAACTGTATCGGTGTTTTATTCCAGTAACATTTCCTCACCCTATTTAAATTTTGACTGTGTTTTCGTCCCGTAATATTTCCTTTTTATTCCCGTAACTTTCCCCTCACTCCTTTGTAAACTGTATCTGTGTTTTATTCCGCAACGTTTCATCCCCCCTGTTTAAATTGTGTCTGTGTTTTATTCCCGTAATATTTCCTTTTTATTCCCGTAACTTTCCCATCACTCCTTTGTAAACTGTATCTGTGTTTTATTCCGCAACATTTCATCCCCCCTGTTTAAATTGTGTCTGTGTTTTATTCCCGTAATATTTCCTTTTTATTCCCGTAACTTTCCCCTCACTCCTTTGTAAACTGTATCTGTGTTTTATTCCGCAACATTTCATCCCCCCTGTTTAAATTTTGTCTGTGTTTTATTCCCGTAATATTTCCTTTTTATTCCCGTAACTTTCCCATCACTCCTTTGTAAACTGTATCTGTGTTTTATTCCGCAACATTTCATCCCCCTGTTTAAATTGTGTCTGTGTTTTATTCCCGTAATATTTCCTTTTTATTCCCGTAACTTTCCCATCACTCCTTTGTAAACTATATCTGTGTTTTATTCCCATAACATTTCCACCCCACTATTAAAATTGTGTCTGAGTTTTATTCCCGTAATATTTCCCTCTCGTTTTAATAAATAGTATCTGTGTTTTATTCAGATAATGTTCTACTCGCTCCTTTATAAATTTTGGGTATTTTCTATTCCCGTAACTCTCCCCTCACTCCTTTGTAAACTGTATCTGTGTTTTATTCCCGTAACAGTTGCACCCCCTATTTAAATTGTGTCTGTGTTTTATTCCCGTAATAATTCCGTTTTATTCCCGTAACTTTACCCTCACTCATTTGTAAACTGTATCTGTGTTTTATTCCCGTAACATTTCCTCACCCTATTTAAATTTTGACTGTGTTTTATTCCCGTAATATTTCCTTTTTATTCCCGTAACTTTCCCCTCACTCCTTTGGAAACTGTATCTGTGTTTTATTCCGCAACATTTCATCCCCCCTGTTTAAATTGTGTCTGTGTTTTATTCCCGTAATATTTCCTTTTTATTCCCGTAACTTTCCCATCACTCCTTTGTAAACTGTATCTGTGTTTTATTCCCATAAAATTTCCACCCCCCTATTTAAATTGTGTCTGAGTTTTATTCCCGTAATATTTCCCTTATGTTTTAATAAATAGTATCTGTGTTTTATTCAGATAATGTTCTACTCGCTCCTTTATAAATTTTGGGTATTTTCTATTCCCGGAAGTTTCCCCTCACTCCTTTGTAAACTGTATCTGTGTTTTATTCCAGTAACATTTGCTCCCCCTCTTTAAAATGTGTCTGTGTTTTATTCCCGTAATAATTCCGTTTTATTCCCGTAACTTTACCCTCACTCATTTGTAAATTGTATCGGTGTTTTATTCCAGTAACATTTCCTCACCCTATTTAAATTGTGACTGTGTTTTCTTCCCGTAATATTTCCTTTTTATTCCCGTAACTTTCCCCTCACTCCTTTGTAAACTGTATCTGTGTTTTATTCCGCAACGTTTCATCCCCCCTGTTTAAATTGTGTCTGTTTTATTCCCGTAATATTTCCTTTTTATTCCCGTAACGTTCCCATCACTCCTTTGTAAACTGTATCTGAGTTTTATTCCCGTAATATTTCCCTCACGTTTTAATAAATAGTATCTGTGTTTTATTCAGATAATGTTCTACTCGCTCCTTTATAAATTTTGGGTATTTTCTATTCCCGTAACTCTCCCCTCACTCCTTTGTAAACTGTATCTGTGTTTTATTCCCATAACATTTCCTCCCCCTATTTAAAATGTGACTGTGTTTTATTTCCGTAATATTTCCTTTTTATTCCCGTAACTTTCCCCTCACTCCTTTGTAAACTGTATCTGTGTTTTATTCTGCAACATTTCATCCCCCCTGTTTAAATTGTGTCTGTGTTTTATTCCCGTAATATTTCCTTTTTATTCCCGTAACTTTCCCATCACTCCTTTGTAAACTGTATCTGTGTTTTATTCCCATAAAATTTCCACCCCCCTATTTAAATTGTGTCTGAGTTTTATTCCCGTAATATTTCCCTTACGTTTTAATAAATAGTATCTGTGTTTTATTCAGATAATGTTCTACTCGCTCCTTTATAAATTTTGGGTATTTTCTATTCCCGGAAGTTTCCCCTCACTCCTTTGTAAAGTGTATCTGTGTTTTATTCCAGTAACATTTGCTCCCCCTCTTTAAAATGTGTCTGTGTTTTATTCCCGTAATAATTCCGTTTTATTCCCGTAACTTTACCCTCACTCATTTGTAAACTGTATCGGTGTTTTATTCCAGTAACATTTCCTCACCCTATTTAAATTTTGACTGTGTTTTCGTCCCGTAATATTTCCTTTTTATTCCCGTAACTTTCCCCTCACTCCTTTGTAAACTGTATCTGTGTTTTATTCCGCAACGTTTCATCCCCCCTGTTTAAATTGTGTCTGTGTTTTATTCCCGTAATATTTCCTTTTTATTCCCGTAACTTTCCCATCACTCCTTTGTAAACTGTATCTGTGTTTTATTCCGCAACATTTCATCCCCCCTGTTTAAATTGTGTCTGTGTTTTATTCCCCTAATATTTCCTTTTTATTCCCGTAACTTTCCCATCACTACTTTGTAAACTGTATCTGTCTTTTATTCCCATAACATTTCCACCCCACTATTTAAATTGTGTCTGAGTTTTATTCCCGTAATATTTCCCTCACGTTTTAATAAATAGTATCTGTGTTTCATTCAGATAATGTTCTACTCGCTCCTTTATAAATTTTGGGTATTTTCTATTCCCGTAACTTCCCCCTCACTCCTTTGTAAACTGTATCTGTGTTTTATTCCCGTAACAGTTGCTCCCCCATTTAAATTGTGTCTGTGTTTTATTCCCGTAATAATTCCGTTTTATTCCCGTAACTTTACCCTCACTCATTTGTAAACTGTATCTGTGTTTTATTCCCATAACATTTCCTCCCCTATTTAAAATGTGAATGTGTTTTATTTCCGTAATATTTCCTTTTTATTCCCGTAACTTTCCCCTCACTCCTTTGTAAACTGTATCTATGTTTTATTCCGCAACATTTCATCCCCCCTGTTTAAATTGTGTCTGTGTTTTATTTCCGTAATATTTCCTTTTTATTCCCGTAACTTTCCCATCACTCCTTTTTAAACTGTATCTGTGTTTTATTCCCATAAAATTTCCACCCCCCTATTTAAATTGTGTCTGAGTTTTATTCCCGTAATATTTCCCTTACGTTTTAATAAATAGTATCTGTGTTTTATTCAGATAATGTTCTACTCGCTCCTTTATAAATTTTGGGTATTTTCTATTCCCGGAAGTTTCCCCTCACTCCTTTGTAAACTGTATCTGTGTTTTATTCCCGTAACATTTGCTCCCCCTCTTTAAAATGTGTCTGTGTTTTATTCCTGTAATAATTCCGTTTTATTCCCGTAACTTTACCCTCACTCATTTGTAAACTGTATCGGAGTTTTATTCCAGTAACATTTCCTCACCCTATTTAAATTTTGACTGTGTTTTATTCCCGTAATATTTCCTTTTTATTCCCGTAACTTTCCCCTCACTCCTTTGCAAACTGTATCTGTGTTTTATTCCGCAACATTTCATCCCCCCTGTTTAAATTGTGTCTGTGTTTTATTTCCGTAATATTTCCTTTTTATTCCCGTAACTTTCCCATCACTCCTTTTCAAACTGTATCTGTGTTTTATTCCCATAACATTTCCACCCCACTATTTAAATTGTGTCTGAGTTTTATTCCCGTAATATTTCCCTCACGTTTTAATAAATAGTATCTGTGTTTTATTCAGATAATGTTCTACTCGCTCCTTTATAAATTTTGGGTATTTTCTATTCCCGTAACTTCCCCCTCACTCCTTTGTAAACTGTATCTGTTTTTTATTCCCGTAACAGTTGCTCCCCCATTTAAATTGTGTCTGTGTTTTATTCCCGTAATAATTCCGTTTTATTCCCGTAACTTTACCCTCACTCATTTGTAAACTGTATCTGTGTTTTATTCCCATAACATTTCCTCCCCTATTTAAAATGTGACTGTGTTTTATTTCCGTAATATTTCCTTTTTATTCCCGTAACTTTCCCCTCACTCCTTTGTAAACTGTATCTATGTATTATTCCGCAACATTTCATCCCCCCTGTTTAAATTGTGTCTGTGTTTTATTCCCGTAATATTTCCTTTTTATTCCCGTAACGTTCCCATCACTCCTTTGTAAACTGTATCTGTGTTTTATTCCGCAACATTTCATCCCCCCTGTTTAAATTGTGTCTGTGTTTTATTCCCGTAATATTTCCTTTTTATTCCCGTAACTTTCCCATCACTCCTTTGTAAACTGTATCTGTCTTTTATTCCCATAACATTTCCACCCCACTATTTAAATTGTGTCTGAGTTTTATTCCCGTAATATTTCCCTCACGTTTTAATAAATAGTATCTGTGTTTTATTCAGATAATGTTCTACTCGCTCCTTTATAAATTTTGGGTATTTTCTATTCCCGTAACTTTCCCCTCACTCCTTTGTAAACTGTATCTGTGTTTTTTTCCAGTAACATTTGCTCCCCCTCTTTAAAATGTGTCTGTGTTTTATTCCCGTAATAATTCCGTTTTATTCCCGTAACTTTACCCTCACTCATTTGTAAACTGTATCGGTGTTTTATTCCAGTAACATTTCCTCACCCTATTTAAATTTTAACTGTGTTTTATTCCCGTAATATTTCCTTTTTATTCCCGTAACTTTCCCCTCACTCCTTTGTAAACTGTATCTGTGTTTTATTCCGCAACATTTCATCCCCCCTGTTTAAATTTTGTCTGTGTTTTATTCCCGTAATATTTCCTTTTTATTCCCGTAACTTTCCCATCACTCCTTTGTAAACTGTATCTGTGTTTTATTCCGCAACATTTCATCCCCCTGTTTAAATTGTGTCTGTGTTTTATTCCCGTAATATTTCCTTTTTATTCCCGTAACTTTCCCATCACTCCTTTGTAAACTATATCTGTGTTTTATTCCCATAACATTTCCACCCCACTATTAAAATTGTGTCTGAGTTTTATTCCCGTAATATTTCCCTCTCGTTTTAATAAATAGTATCTGTGTTTTATTCAGATAATGTTCTACTCGCTCCTTTATAAATTTTGGGTATTTTCTATTCCCGTAACTCTCCCCTCACTCCTTTGTAAACTGTATCTGTGTTTTATTCCCGTAACAGTTGCACCCCCTATTTAAATTGTGTCTGTGTTTTATTCCCGTAATAATTCCGTTTTATTCCCGTAACTTTACCCTCACTCATTTGTAAACTGTATCTGTGTTTTATTCCCGTAACATTTCCTCACCCTATTTAAATTTTGACTGTGTTTTATTCCCGTAATATTTCCTTTTTATTCCCGTAACTTTCCCCTCACTCCTTTGGAAACTGTATCTGTGTTTTATTCCGCAACATTTCATCCCCCCTGTTTAAATTGTGTCTGAGTTTTATTCCCGTAATATTTCCCTCACGTTTTAATAAATAGTATCTGTGTTTCATTCAGATAATGTTCTACTCGCTCCTTTATAAATTTTGGGTATTTTCTATTCCCGTAACTTCCCCCTCACTCCTTTGTAAACTGTATCTGTGTTTTATTCCCGTAACAGTTGCTCCCCCATTTAAATTGTGTCTGTGTTTTATTCCCGTAATAATTCCGTTTTATTCCCGTAACTTTACCCTCACTCATTTGTAAACTGTATCTGTGTTTTATTCCCATAACATTTCCTCCCCTATTTAAAATGTGAATGTGTTTTATTTCCGTAATATTTCCTTTTTATTCCCGTAACTTTCCCCTCACTCCTTTGTAAACTGTATCTATGTTTTATTCCGCAACATTTCATCCCCCCTGTTTAAATTGTGTCTGTGTTTTATTTCCGTAATATTTCCTTTTTATTCCCGTAACTTTCCCATCACTCCTTTTTAAACTGTATCTGTGTTTTATTCCCATAAAATTTCCACCCCCCTATTTAAATTGTGTCTGAGTTTTATTCCCGTAATATTTCCCTTACGTTTTAATAAATAGTATCTGTGTTTTATTCAGATAATGTTCTACTCGCTCCTTTATAAATTTTGGGTATTTTCTATTCCCGGAAGTTTCCCCTCACTCCTTTGTAAACTGTATCTGTGTTTTATTCCCGTAACATTTGCTCCCCCTCTTTAAAATGTGTCTGTGTTTTATTCCTGTAATAATTCCGTTTTATTCCCGTAACTTTACCCTCACTCATTTGTAAACTGTATCGGAGTTTTATTCCAGTAACATTTCCTCACCCTATTTAAATTTTGACTGTGTTTTATTCCCGTAATATTTCCTTTTTATTCCCGTAACTTTCCCCTCACTCCTTTGCAAACTGTATCTGTGTTTTATTCCGCAACATTTCATCCCCCCTGTTTAAATTGTGTCTGTGTTTTATTTCCGTAATATTTCCTTTTTATTCCCGTAACTTTCCCATCACTCCTTTTCAAACTGTATCTGTGTTTTATTCCCATAACATTTCCACCCCACTATTTAAATTGTGTCTGAGTTTTATTCCCGTAATATTTCCCTCACGTTTTAATAAATAGTATCTGTGTTTTATTCAGATAATGTTCTACTCGCTCCTTTATAAATTTTGGGTATTTTCTATTCCCGTAACTTCCCCCTCACTCCTTTGTAAACTGTATCTGTTTTTTATTCCCGTAACAGTTGCTCCCCCATTTAAATTGTGTCTGTGTTTTATTCCCGTAATAATTCCGTTTTATTCCCGTAACTTTACCCTCACTCATTTGTAAACTGTATCTGTGTTTTATTCCCATAACATTTCCTCCCCTATTTAAAATGTGACTGTGTTTTATTTCCGTAATATTTCCTTTTTATTCCCGTAACTTTCCCCTCACTCCTTTGTAAACTGTATCTATGTATTATTCCGCAACATTTCATCCCCCCTGTTTAAATTGTGTCTGTGTTTTATTCCCGTAATATTTCCTTTTTATTCCCGTAACGTTCCCATCACTCCTTTGTAAACTGTATCTGTGTTTTATTCCGCAACATTTCATCCCCCCTGTTTAAATTGTGTCTGTGTTTTATTCCCGTAATATTTCCTTTTTATTCCCGTAACTTTCCCATCACTCCTTTGTAAACTGTATCTGTCTTTTATTCCCATAACATTTCCACCCCACTATTTAAATTGTGTCTGAGTTTTATTCCCGTAATATTTCCCTCACGTTTTAATAAATAGTATCTGTGTTTTATTCAGATAATGTTCTACTCGCTCCTTTATAAATTTTGGGTATTTTCTATTCCCGTAACTTTCCCCTCACTCCTTTGTAAACTGTATCTGTGTTTTTTTCCAGTAACATTTGCTCCCCCTCTTTAAAATGTGTCTGTGTTTTATTCCCGTAATAATTCCGTTTTATTCCCGTAACTTTACCCTCACTCATTTGTAAACTGTATCGGTGTTTTATTCCAGTAACATTTCCTCACCCTATTTAAATTTTAACTGTGTTTTATTCCCGTAATATTTCCTTTTTATTCCCGTAACTTTCCCCTCACTCCTTTGTAAACTGTATCTGTGTTTTATTCCGCAACATTTCATCCCCCCTGTTTAAATTTTGTCTGTGTTTTATTCCCGTAATATTTCCTTTTTATTCCCGTAACTTTCCCATCACTCCTTTGTAAACTGTATCTGTGTTTTATTCCGCAACATTTCATCCCCCTGTTTAAATTGTGTCTGTGTTTTATTCCCGTAATATTTCCTTTTTATTCCCGTAACTTTCCCATCACTCCTTTGTAAACTATATCTGTGTTTTATTCCCATAACATTTCCACCCCACTATTAAAATTGTGTCTGAGTTTTATTCCCGTAATATTTCCCTCTCGTTTTAATAAATAGTATCTGTGTTTTATTCAGATAATGTTCTACTCGCTCCTTTATAAATTTTGGGTATTTTCTATTCCCGTAACTCTCCCCTCACTCCTTTGTAAACTGTATCTGTGTTTTATTCCCGTAACAGTTGCACCCCCTATTTAAATTGTGTCTGTGTTTTATTCCCGTAATAATTCCGTTTTATTCCCGTAACTTTACCCTCACTCATTTGTAAACTGTATCTGTGTTTTATTCCCGTAACATTTCCTCACCCTATTTAAATTTTGACTGTGTTTTATTCCCGTAATATTTCCTTTTTATTCCCGTAACTTTCCCCTCACTCCTTTGGAAACTGTATCTGTGTTTTATTCCGCAACATTTCATCCCCCCTGTTTAAATTGTGTCTGTGTTTTATTCCCGTAATATTTCCTTTTTATTCCCGTAACTTTCCCATCACTCCTTTGTAAACTGTATCTGTGTTTTATTCCCATAAAATTTCCACCCCCCTATTTAAATTGTGTCTGAGTTTTATTCCCGTAATATTTCCCTTATGTTTTAATAAATAGTATCTGTGTTTTATTCAGATAATGTTCTACTCGCTCCTTTATAAATTTTGGGTATTTTCTATTCCCGGAAGTTTCCCCTCACTCCTTTGTAAACTGTATCTGTGTTTTATTCCAGTAACATTTGCTCCCCCTCTTTAAAATGTGTCTGTGTTTTATTCCCGTAATAATTCCGTTTTATTCCCGTAACTTTACCCTCACTCATTTGTAAATTGTATCGGTGTTTTATTCCAGTAACATTTCCTCACCCTATTTAAATTGTGACTGTGTTTTCTTCCCGTAATATTTCCTTTTTATTCCCGTAACTTTCCCCTCACTCCTTTGTAAACTGTATCTGTGTTTTATTCCGCAACGTTTCATCCCCCCTGTTTAAATTGTGTCTGTTTTATTCCCGTAATATTTCCTTTTTATTCCCGTAACGTTCCCATCACTCCTTTGTAAACTGTATCTGAGTTTTATTCCCGTAATATTTCCCTCACGTTTTAATAAATAGTATCTGTGTTTTATTCAGATAATGTTCTACTCGCTCCTTTATAAATTTTGGGTATTTTCTATTCCCGTAACTCTCCCCTCACTCCTTTGTAAACTGTATCTGTGTTTTATTCCCATAACATTTCCTCCCCCTATTTAAAATGTGACTGTGTTTTATTTCCGTAATATTTCCTTTTTATTCCCGTAACTTTCCCCTCACTCCTTTGTAAACTGTATCTGTGTTTTATTCTGCAACATTTCATCCCCCCTGTTTAAATTGTGTCTGTGTTTTATTCCCGTAATATTTCCTTTTTATTCCCGTAACTTTCCCATCACTCCTTTGTAAACTGTATCTGTGTTTTATTCCCATAAAATTTCCAACCCCTATTTAAATTGTGTCTGAGTTTTATTCCCGTAATATTTCCCTTACGTTTTAATAAATAGTATCTGTGTTTTATTCAGATAATGTTCTACTCGCTCCTTTATAAATTTTGGGTATTTTCTATTCCCGGAAGTTTCCCCTCACTCCTTTGTAAACTGTATCTGTGTTTTATTCCAGTAACATTTGCTCCCCCTCTTTAAAATGTGTCTGTGTTTTATTCCCGTAATAATTCCGTTTTATTCCCGTAACTTTACCCTCACTCATTTGTAAACTGTATCGGTGTTTTATTCCAGTAACATTTCCTCACCCTATTTAAATTTTGACTGTGTTTTCGTCCCGTAATATTTCCTTTTTATTCCCGTAACTTTCCCCTCACTCCTTTGTAAACTGTATCTGTGTTTTATTCCGCAACGTTTCATCCCCCCTGTTTAAATTGTGTCTGTGTTTTATTCCCGTAATATTTCCTTTTTATTCCCGTAACTTTCCCATCACTCCTTTGTAAACTGTATCTGTGTTTTATTCCGCAACATTTCATCCCCCCTGTTTAAATTGTGTCTGTGTTTTATTCCCCTAATATTTCCTTTTTATTCCCGTAACTTTCCCATCACTACTTTGTAAACTGTATCTGTCTTTTATTCCCATAACATTTCCACCCCACTATTTAAATTGTGTCTGAGTTTTATTCCCGTAATATTTCCCTCACGTTTTAATAAATAGTATCTGTGTTTCATTCAGATAATGTTCTACTCGCTCCTTTATAAATTTTGGGTATTTTCTATTCCCGTAACTTCCCCCTCACTCCTTTGTAAACTGTATCTGTGTTTTATTCCCGTAACAGTTGCTCCCCCATTTAAATTGTGTCTGTGTTTTATTCCCGTAATAATTCCGTTTTATTCCCGTAACTTTACCCTCACTCATTTGTAAACTGTATCTGTGTTTTATTCCCATAACATTTCCTCCCCTATTTAAAATGTGAATGTGTTTTATTTCCGTAATATTTCCTTTTTATTCCCGTAACTTTCCCCTCACTCCTTTGTAAACTGTATCTATGTTTTATTCCGCAACATTTCATCCCCCCTGTTTAAATTGTGTCTGTGTTTTATTTCCGTAATATTTCCTTTTTATTCCCGTAACTTTCCCATCACTCCTTTTTAAACTGTATCTGTGTTTTATTCCCATAAAATTTCCACCCCCCTATTTAAATTGTGTCTGAGTTTTATTCCCGTAATATTTCCCTTACGTTTTAATAAATAGTATCTGTGTTTTATTCAGATAATGTTCTACTCGCTCCTTTATAAATTTTGGGTATTTTCTATTCCCGGAAGTTTCCCCTCACTCCTTTGTAAACTGTATCTGTGTTTTATTCCCGTAACATTTGCTCCCCCTCTTTAAAATGTGTCTGTGTTTTATTCCTGTAATAATTCCGTTTTATTCCCGTAACTTTACCCTCACTCATTTGTAAACTGTATCGGAGTTTTATTCCAGTAACATTTCCTCACCCTATTTAAATTTTGACTGTGTTTTATTCCCGTAATATTTCCTTTTTATTCCCGTAACTTTCCCCTCACTCCTTTGCAAACTGTATCTGTGTTTTATTCCGCAACATTTCATCCCCCCTGTTTAAATTGTGTCTGTGTTTTATTTCCGTAATATTTCCTTTTTATTCCCGTAACTTTCCCATCACTCCTTTTCAAACTGTATCTGTGTTTTATTCCCATAACATTTCCACCCCACTATTTAAATTGTGTCTGAGTTTTATTCCCGTAATATTTCCCTCACGTTTTAATAAATAGTATCTGTGTTTTATTCAGATAATGTTCTACTCGCTCCTTTATAAATTTTGGGTATTTTCTATTCCCGTAACTTCCCCCTCACTCCTTTGTAAACTGTATCTGTTTTTTATTCCCGTAACAGTTGCTCCCCCATTTAAATTGTGTCTGTGTTTTATTCCCGTAATAATTCCGTTTTATTCCCGTAACTTTACCCTCACTCATTTGTAAACTGTATCTGTGTTTTATTCCCATAACATTTCCTCCCCTATTTAAAATGTGACTGTGTTTTATTTCCGTAATATTTCCTTTTTATTCCCGTAACTTTCCCCTCACTCCTTTGTAAACTGTATCTATGTATTATTCCGCAACATTTCATCCCCCCTGTTTAAATTGTGTCTGTGTTTTATTTCCGTAATATTTCCTTTTTATTCCCGTAACTTTCCCATCACTCCTTTTTAAACTGTATCTGTGTTTTATTCCCATAAAATTTCCACCCCCCTATTTAAATTGTGTCTGAGTTTTATTCCCGTAATATTTCCCTTACGTTTTAATAAATAGTATCTGTGTTTTATTCAGATAATGTTCTACTCGCTCCTTTATAAATTTTGGGTATTTTCTATTCCCGGAAGTTTCCCCTCACTCCTTTGTAAACTGTATCTGTGTTTTATTCCCGTAACATTTGCTCCCCCTCTTTAAAATGTGTCTGTGTTTTATTCCTGTAATAATTCCGTTTTATTCCCGTAACTTTACCCTCACTCATTTGTAAACTGTATCGGTGTTTTATTCCAGTAACATTTCCTCACCCTATTTAAATTTTGACTGTGTTTTATTCCCGTAATATTTCCTTTTTATTCCCGTAACTTTCCCATCACTCCTTTGTAAACTGTATCTGTGTTTTATTCCGCAACATTTCATCCCCCCTGTTTAAATTGTGTCTGTGTTTTATTCCCGTAATATTTCCTTTTTATTCCCGTAATTTTCCCATCACTCCTTTGTAAACTGTAACTGTGTTTTATTCCCATAACATTTCCACCCCCCTATTTAAATTGTGTCTGAGTTTTATTCCCGTAATATTTCCCACACGTTTTAATAAATAGTATCTGTGTTTTATTCAGATAATGTTCTACTCGCTCCTTTATAAATTTTGGGTATTTTCTATTCCCGTAACTTTCCCCTCACTCCTTTGTAAACTGTATCTGTGTTTTATTCCCGTAACAGTTGCTCCCCCTATTTAAATTGTGTCTGTGTTTTATTCCCGTAATAATTCCGTTTTATTCCCGTAACTTTACCCTCACTCCTTTGTAAATTGTATCTGTGTTTTATTCCCGTAACATTTCCTCCCCCTATTTAAATTGTGACTCTGTTTTATTCCCGTAATATTTCCGTTTTATTCCCCTAACTTTCCACTCACTCCTTTGTAAACTGTATCTGTGTTTTATTCCGCAACATTTCCTCCCCCCTGTTTAAATTGTGTCTGTGTTTTATTCCCGTAATATTTCCTTTTTATTCCCGTAACTTTCCCATCACTCCTTTGTAAACTGTATCTGAGTTTTATTCCCGTAATATTTCCCTCACGTTTTAATAAATAGTATCTGTGTTTTATTCAGATAATGTTCTACTCGCTTTTTTATAAATTTTGGGTATTTTCTATTCCCGTTACTCTCCCCTCACTCCTTTGTAAACTGTATCTGTGTTTTATTCCCATAACATTTCCTCCCCCTATTTAAAATGTGACTGTGTTTTATTTCCGTAATATTTCCTTTTTATTCCCGTAACTTTCCCCTCACTTCTTTGAAAACTGTATCTGTGTTTTATTCTGCAACATTTCATCCCCCCTGTTTAAATTGTGTCTGTGTTTTATTCCCGTAATATTTCCTTTTTATTCCCGTAACTTTCCCATCACTCCTTTGTAAACTGTATCTGTGTTTTATTCCCATAAAATTTCCACCCCCCTATTTAAATTGTGTCTGAGTTTTATTCCCGTAATATTTCCCTTACGTTTTAATAAATAGTATCTGTGTTTTATTCAGATAATGTTCTACTCGCTCCTTTATAAATTTTGGGTATTTTCTATTCCCGGAAGTTTCCCCTCACTCCTTTGTAAACTGTATCTGTGTTTTATTCCAGTAACATTTGCTCCCCCTCTTTAAAATGTGTCTGTGTTTTATTCCCGTAATAATTCCGTTTTATTCCCGTAACTTTATCCTCACTCATTTGTAAACTGTATCGGTGTTTTATTCCAGTAACATTTCCTCACCCTATTTAAATTTTTACTGTGTTTTCTTCCCGTAATAATTCCTTTTTATTCCCGTAACTTTCCCCTCACTCATTTGTAAACTGTATCTGTGTTTTATTCCGCAACGTTTCATCCCCCCTGTTTAAATTGTGTCTGTGTTTTATTCCCGTAATATTTCCTTTTTATTCCCGTAACTTTCCCATCACTCCTTTGTAAACTGTATCTGTGTTTTATTCCGCAACATTTCATCCCCCCTGTTTAAATTGTGTCTGTGTTTTATTCCCGTAATATTTCATTTTTATTCCCGTAACTTTCCCATCACTCCTTTGTAAACTGTATTTGTCTTTTATTCCCATAACATTTCCACCCCACTATTTAAATTGTGTCTGAGTTTTATTCCCGTAATATTTCCCTCACGTTTTAATAAATAGTATCTGTGTTTTATTCAGATAATGTTCTACTCGCTCCTTTATAAATTTTGGGTATTTTCTATTCCCGTAACTTCCCCCTCACTCCTTTGTAAACTGTATCTGTGTTTTATTCCCGTAACAGTTGCTCCACCATTTAAATTGTGTCTGTGTTTTATTCCCGTAATAATTCCGTTTTATTCCAGTAACTTTACCCTCACTCATTTGTAAACTGTATCTGTGTTTTATTCCCATAACATTTCCTCCCCTATTTAAAATGTGACTGTGTTTTATTTCCGTAATATTTCCTTTTTATTCCCGTAACTTTCCCCTCACTCCTTTGTAAACTGTATCTATGTTTTATTCCGCAACATTTCATCCCCCCTGTTTAAATTGTGTCTGTGTTTTATTTCCGTAATATTTCCTTTTTATTCCCGTGACTTTCCCATTACTCCTTTTTAAACTGTATCTGTGTTTTATTCCCATAAAATTTCCACCCCCCTATTTAAATTGTGTCTGAGTTTTATTCCCGTAATATTTCCCTCACGTTTTAATAAATAGTATCTGTGTTTTATTCAGATAATGTTCTACTCGCTCCTTTATAAATTTTGGGTATTTTCTATTCCCGGAAGTTTCCCCTCACTCCTTTGTAAACTGTATCTGTGTTTTATTCCCGTAACATTTGCTCCCCCTAATTAAAATGTGTCTGTGTTTTATTCCTGTAATAATTCTGTTTTATTCCCGTAACTTTACCCTCACTCATTTGTAAACTGTATCGGTGTTTTATTCCAGTAACATTTCCTCACGCTATTTAAATTTTGACTGTGTTTTATTCCCGTAATATTTCCTTTTTATTCCCGTAACTTTCCCCTCACTCCTTTGTAAACTGTATCTGTGTTTTATTCCGCAACATTTCATCCCCCCTGTTTAAATTGTGTCTGTGTTTTATTCCCGTAATATTTCCTTTTTATTCCCGTAACTTTCCCATCACTCCTTTGTAAACTGTATCTGTGTTTTATTCCGCAACATTTCATCCCCCCTGTTTAAATTGTGTCTGTGTTTTATTCCCGTAATATTTCCTTTTTATTCCCGTAATTTTCCAATCACTCCTTTGTAAACTGTAACTGTGTTTTATTCCCATAACATTTACACCCCCCTATTTAAATTGTGTCTGAGTTTTATTCCCGTAATATTTCCCACACGTTTTAATAAATAGTATCTGTGTTTTATTCAGATAATGTTCTACTCGCTCCTTTATAAATTTTGGGTATTTTCTATTCCCGTAACTTTCCCCTCACTCCTTTGTAAACTGTATCTGTGTTTTATTCCCGTAACAGTTGCTCCCCCTATTTAAATTGTGTCTGTGTTTTATTCCCGTAATAATTCCGTTTTATTCCCGTAACTTTACCCTCACTCCTTTGTAAATTGTATCTGTGTTTTATTCCCGTAACATTTCCTCCCCCTATTTAAATTGTGACTCTGTTTTATTCCCGTAATATTTCCGTTTTATTCCCCTAACTTTCCACTCACTCCTTTGTAAACTGTATCTGTGTTTTATTCCGCAACATTTCCTCCCCCCTGTTTAAATTGTGTCTGTGTTTTATTCCCGTAATATTTCCTTTTTATTCCCGTAACTTTCCCCTCACTCCTTTGTAAACTGTATCTGTGTTTTATTCCCGTAATATTTCCTCCCCCCTATTTAAATTGTGCCTGAGTTTTATTCCCGTAATATTTCCCTCACGTTTTAATAAATAGTATCTGTGTTTTATTCAGATAATGTTCTACTAGCTCCTTTATAAATTTTGGGTATTTTCTATTCCCGTAACTTTCCCCTCACTCCTTTGTAAACTGTATCTGTGTTTTATTCCCGTAACATTTCCTTCCCCCATATTTAAATTATGTTTGTGTTTTATTCCCGTTATATTTCCGTTTTGTACCCCTAACTTTCCCCTCACTCCTTTGTAAACTGTATCTGTGTTTTATTCCGCAACATTTCCTCCGCCCTGTTTAAATTGTGTCTGTGTTTTATTCCCGTAATATTTCCTTTTTATTCCCGTAACTTTCCCCTCACTCCTTTGTAAACTGTATCTGTGTTTTATTCACGTAACATTTCCTCCCCCCTATTTAAATTGTGTCTGAGTTTTATTCCCGTAATATTTCCCTCACGTTTTAATAAATAGTATCTGTGTTTTATTCCGATAATGTTCTACACGCTCCTTTATAAATTTTGGGTGTTTTCTATTCCCGTAACATTCACCTCACTCCTTTGTAAAATGTATTTGTTTTATTCCAGTAACATTTCCACCACCCTGTTTAAATTGTGTCTGTGTTTTATTCCCGTAATATTTCCTTTTTATTCCCCTAACTTTCTCCACACTCCTTTGAAAAATGTATCTGTGTTTTATTCCCGTTACATTTCCTCCCCCTATTTAAATTATGTCTGTGTTTTATTCCCGAAATATTTCCTTTTTATTCCCGTAACTTTCCCCTCACTCCTTTGTAAACTGCATCTGTGTTTTATTCCCATAACATTTCCTCCCCACTTTATAAATTGTGTCTGTGTTTTATTCCCGTAATATTTCCTTTTTATTCCCGTAACTTTCCCCTCACTCCTTTCTAAAGTGTATCTGTGTTTTATGTCCGTAACATTTCCTCCGCCCTTTTTAAATTGTGTCTGCGTTTTATTCCTCTAAATTTATCCTTGCTTTTTATAAATTGTATGTGTGTTTTATTCGCGTAACTTTTCCATTTTCCTTTATAAATTCTGTCTGTGGTTTATTCCGGTAATATTTCCCTTAAGCCTTTATAAATTTTGGGTAATTTTTATTCCTGTAACTTTCCCCTCATTCTTTTGTAAACTGTATCTGTGTTTTATCCCCGTAACATTTCCTCCCCCCTTTATAAATTGTGTCTGTGTTTTATTCCCGTAATATTTCCTTTTTATTCCCGTAACTTACCCCTCACTCCTTTGTTAACTGTATCTGTGTTTTATTCCCGTAACCTTTCCTCCCCCTATTTAGATTGTGTCTGTGTTTTATTCCCGTAATATTTCCTTTTTTTCCCGTAACTTTCCCCTCACTCCTTTGTAAACTGTATCAGTGTTTTATTCTCGTAACATTTCCACCCCCCTATTTAAATTGTGTCTGAGTTTTATTCCCGTAATATTTCCCTCACGTTTTAATAAATAGTATCTGTGTTTTATTCAGATAATGTTCTACTCGCTCCTTTATAAATTTTGGGTATTTTCTATTCCCGTTACTCTCCCCTCACTCCTTTGTAAACTGTATCTGTGTTTTATTCCCATAACATTTCCTCCCCCTATTTAAAATGTGACTGTGTTTTATTTCCGTAATATTTCCTTTTTATTCCCGTAACTTTCCCCTCACTTCTTTGAAAACTGTATCTGTGTTTTATTCTGCAACATTTCATCCCCCCTGTTTAAATTGTGTCTGTGTTTTATTCCCGTAATATTTCCTTTTTATTCCCGTAACTTTCCCATCACTCCTTTGTAAACTGTATCTGTGTTTTATTCCCATAAAATTTCCACCCCCCTATTTAAATTGTGTCTGAGTTTTATTCCCGTAATATTTCCCTTACGTTTTAATAAATAGTATCTGTGTTTTATTCAGATAATGTTCTACTCGCTCCTTTATAAATTTTGGGTATTTTCTATTCCCGGAAGTTTCCCCTCACTCCTTTGTAAACTGTATCTGTGTTTTATTCCAGTAACATTTGCTCCCCCTCTTTAAAATGTGTCTGTGTTTTATTCCCGTAATAATTCCGTTTTATTCCCGTAACTTTATCCTCACTCATTTGTAAACTGTATCGGTGTTTTATTCCAGTAACATTTCCTCACCCTATTTAAATTTTTACTGTGTTTTCTTCCCGTAATAATTCCTTTTTATTCCCGTAACTTTCCCCTCACTCATTTGTAAACTGTATCTGTGTTTTATTCCGCAACGTTTCATCCCCCCTGTTTAAATTGTGTCTGTGTTTTATTCCCGTAATATTTCCTTTTTATTCCCGTAACTTTCCCATCACTCCTTTGTAAACTGTATCTGTGTTTTATTCCGCAACATTTCATCCCCCCTGTTTAAATTGTGTCTGTGTTTTATTCCCGTAATATTTCATTTTTATTCCCGTAACTTTCCCATCACTCCTTTGTAAACTGTATTTGTCTTTTATTCCCATAACATTTCCACCCCACTATTTAAATTGTGTCTGAGTTTTATTCCCGTAATATTTCCTTTTTATTCCCGTAACTTTCCCCTCACTCCTTTCTAAAGTGTATCTGTGTTTTATGTCCGTAACATTTCCTCCGCCCTTTTTAAATTGTGTCTGCGTTTTATTCCTCTAAATTTATCCTTGCTTTTTATAAATTGTATGTGTGTTTTATTCGCGTAACTTTTCCATTTTCCTTTATAAATTCTGTCTGTGGTTTATTCCGGTAATATTTCCCTTAAGCCTTTATAAATTTTGGGTAATTTTTATTCCTGTAACTTTCCCCTCATTCTTTTGTAAACTGTATCTGTGTTTTATCCCCGTAACATTTCCTCCCCCCTTTATAAATTGTGTCTGTGTTTTATTCCCGTAATATTTCCTTTTTATTCCCGTAACTTACCCCTCACTCCTTTGTTAACTGTATCTGTGTTTTATTCCCGTAACCTTTCCTCCCCCTATTTAGATTGTGTCTGTGTTTTATTCCCGTAATATTTCCTTTTTTTCCCGTAACTTTCCCCTCACTCCTTTGTAAACTGTATCAGTGTTTTATTCTCGTAACATTTCCACCCCCCTATTTAAATTGTGTCTGAGTTTTATTCCCGTAATATTTCCCTCACGTTTTAATAAATAGTATCTGTGTTTTATTCAGATAATGTTCTACTCGCTCCTTTATAAATTTTGGGTATTTTCTATTCCCGTTACTCTCCCCTCACTCCTTTGTAAACTGTATCTGTGTTTTATTCCCATAACATTTCCTCCCCCTATTTAAAATGTGACTGTGTTTTATTTCCGTAATATTTCCTTTTTATTCCCGTAACTTTCCCCTCACTTCTTTGAAAACTGTATCTGTGTTTTATTCTGCAACATTTCATCCCCCCTGTTTAAATTGTGTCTGTGTTTTATTCCCGTAATATTTCCTTTTTATTCCCGTAACTTTCCCATCACTCCTTTGTAAACTGTATCTGTGTTTTATTCCCATAAAATTTCCACCCCCCTATTTAAATTGTGTCTGAGTTTTATTCCCGTAATATTTCCCTTACGTTTTAATAAATAGTATCTGTGTTTTATTCAGATAATGTTCTACTCGCTCCTTTATAAATTTTGGGTATTTTCTATTCCCGGAAGTTTCCCCTCACTCCTTTGTAAACTGTATCTGTGTTTTATTCCAGTAACATTTGCTCCCCCTCTTTAAAATGTGTCTGTGTTTTATTCCCGTAATAATTCCGTTTTATTCCCGTAACTTTATCCTCACTCATTTGTAAACTGTATCGGTGTTTTATTCCAGTAACATTTCCTCACCCTATTTAAATTTTTACTGTGTTTTCTTCCCGTAATAATTCCTTTTTATTCCCGTAACTTTCCCCTCACTCATTTGTAAACTGTATCTGTGTTTTATTCCGCAACGTTTCATCCCCCCTGTTTAAATTGTGTCTGTGTTTTATTCCCGTAATATTTCCTTTTTATTCCCGTAACTTTCCCATCACTCCTTTGTAAACTGTATCTGTGTTTTATTCCGCAACATTTCATCCCCCCTGTTTAAATTGTGTCTGTGTTTTATTCCCGTAATATTTCATTTTTATTCCCGTAACTTTCCCATCACTCCTTTGTAAACTGTATTTGTCTTTTATTCCCATAACATTTCCACCCCACTATTTAAATTGTGTCTGAGTTTTATTCCCGTAATATTTCCCTCACGTTTTAATAAATAGTATCTGTGTTTTATTCAGATAATGTTCTACTCGCTCCTTTATAAATTTTGGGTATTTTCTATTCCCGTAACTTCCCCCTCACTCCTTTGTAAACTGTATCTGTGTTTTATTCCCGTAACAGTTGCTCCACCATTTAAATTGTGTCTGTGTTTTATTCCCGTAATAATTCCGTTTTATTCCAGTAACTTTACCCTCACTCATTTGTAAACTGTATCTGTGTTTTATTCCCATAACATTTCCTCCCCTATTTAAAATGTGACTGTGTTTTATTTCCGTAATATTTCCTTTTTATTCCCCTAACTTTCCCCTCACTCCTTTGTAAACTGTATCTATGTTTTATTCCGCAACATTTCATCCCCCCTGTTTAAATTGTGTCTGTGTTTTATTTCCGTAATATTTCCTTTTTATTCCCGTGACTTTCCCATCACTCCTTTTTAAACTGTATCTGTGTTTTATTCCCATAAAATTTCCACCCCCCTATTTAAATTGTGTCTGAGTTTTATTCCCGTAATATTTCCCTCACGTTTTAATAAATAGTATCTGTGTTTTATTCAGATAATGTTCTACTCGCTCCTTTATAAATTTTGGGTATTTTCTATTCCCGGAAGTTTCCCCTCACTCCTTTGTAAACTGTATCTGTGTTTTATTCCCGTAACATTTGCTCCCCCTAATTAAAATGTGTCTGTGTTTTATTCCTGTAATAATTCTGTTTTATTCCCGTAACTTTACCCTCACTCATTTGTAAACTGTATCGGTGTTTTATTCCAGTAACATTTCCTCACGCTATTTAAATTTTGACTGTGTTTTATTCCCGTAATATTTCCTTTTTATTCCCGTAACTTTCCCCTCACTCCTTTGTAAACTGTATCTGTGTTTTATTCCGCAACATTTCATCCCCCCTGTTTAAATTGTGTCTGTGTTTTATTCCCGTAATATTTCCTTTTTATTCCCGTAACTTTCCCATCACTCCTTTGTAAACTGTATCTGTGTTTTATTCCGCAACATTTCATCCCCCCTGTTTAAATTGTGTCTGTGTTTTATTCCCGTAATATTTCCTTTTTATTCCCGTAATTTTCCAATCACTCCTTTGTAAACTGTAACTGTGTTTTATTCCCATAACATTTCCACCCCCCTATTTAAATTGTGTCTGAGTTTTATTCCCGTAATATTTCCCACACGTTTTAATAAATAGTATCTGTGTTTTATTCAGATAATGTTCTACTCGCTCCTTTATAAATTTTGGGTATTTTCTATTCCCGTAACTTTCCCCTCACTCCTTTGTAAACTGTATCTGTGTTTTATTCCCGTAACAGTTGCTCCCCCTATTTAAATTGTGTCTGTGTTTTATTCCCGTAATAATTCCGTTTTATTCCCGTAACTTTACCCTCACTCCTTTGTAAATTGTATCTGTGTTTTATTCCCGTAACATTTCCTCCCCCTATTTAAATTGTGACTCTGTTTTATTCCCGTAATATTTCCGTTTTATTCCCCTAACTTTCCACTCACTCCTTTGTAAACTGTATCTGTGTTTTATTCCGCAACATTTCCTCCCCCCTGTTTAAATTGTGTCTGTGTTTTATTCCCGTAATATTTCCTTTTTATTCCCGTAACTTTCCCCTCACTCCTTTCTAAAGTGTATCTGTGTTTTATGTCCGTAACATTTCCTCCGCCCTTTTTAAATTGTGTCTGCGTTTTATTCCTCTAAATTTATCCTTGCTTTTTATAAATTGTATGTGTGTTTTATTCGCGTAACTTTTCCATTTTCCTTTATAAATTCTGTCTGTGGTTTATTCCGGTAATATTTCCCTTAAGCCTTTATAAATTTTGGGTAATTTTTATTCCTGTAACTTTCCCCTCATTCTTTTGTAAACTGTATCTGTGTTTTATCCCCGTAACATTTCCTCCCCCCTTTATAAATTGTGTCTGTGTTTTATTCCCGTAATATTTCCTTTTTATTCCCGTAACTTACCCCTCACTCCTTTGTTAACTGTATCTGTGTTTTATTCCCGTAACCTTTCCTCCCCCTATTTAGATTGTGTCTGTGTTTTATTCCCGTAATATTTCCTTTTTTTCCCGTAACTTTCCCCTCACTCCTTTGTAAACTGTATCAGTGTTTTATTCTCGTAACATTTCCACCCCCCTATTTAAATTGTGTCTGAGTTTTATTCCCGTAATATTTCCCTCACGTTTTAATAAATAGTATCTGTGTTTTATTCAGATAATGTTCTACTCGCTCCTTTATAAATTTTGGGTATTTTCTATTCCCGTTACTCTCCCCTCACTCCTTTGTAAACTGTATCTGTGTTTTATTCCCATAACATTTCCTCCCCCTATTTAAAATGTGACTGTGTTTTATTTCCGTAATATTTCCTTTTTATTCCCGTAACTTTCCCCTCACTTCTTTGAAAACTGTATCTGTGTTTTATTCTGCAACATTTCATCCCCCCTGTTTAAATTGTGTCTGTGTTTTATTCCCGTAATATTTCCTTTTTATTCCCGTAACTTTCCCATCACTCCTTTGTAAACTGTATCTGTGTTTTATTCCCATAAAATTTCCACCCCCCTATTTAAATTGTGTCTGAGTTTTATTCCCGTAATATTTCCCTTACGTTTTAATAAATAGTATCTGTGTTTTATTCAGATAATGTTCTACTCGCTCCTTTATAAATTTTGGGTATTTTCTATTCCCGGAAGTTTCCCCTCACTCCTTTGTAAACTGTATCTGTGTTTTATTCCAGTAACATTTGCTCCCCCTCTTTAAAATGTGTCTGTGTTTTATTCCCGTAATAATTCCGTTTTATTCCCGTAACTTTATCCTCACTCATTTGTAAACTGTATCGGTGTTTTATTCCAGTAACATTTCCTCACCCTATTTAAATTTTTACTGTGTTTTCTTCCCGTAATAATTCCTTTTTATTCCCGTAACTTTCCCCTCACTCATTTGTAAACTGTATCTGTGTTTTATTCCGCAACGTTTCATCCCCCCTGTTTAAATTGTGTCTGTGTTTTATTCCCGTAATATTTCCTTTTTATTCCCGTAACTTTCCCATCACTCCTTTGTAAACTGTATCTGTGTTTTATTCCGCAACATTTCATCCCCCCTGTTTAAATTGTGTCTGTGTTTTATTCCCGTAATATTTCATTTTTATTCCCGTAACTTTCCCATCACTCCTTTGTAAACTGTATTTGTCTTTTATTCCCATAACATTTCCACCCCACTATTTAAATTGTGTCTGAGTTTTATTCCCGTAATATTTCCCTCACGTTTTAATAAATAGTATCTGTGTTTTATTCAGATAATGTTCTACTCGCTCCTTTATAAATTTTGGGTATTTTCTATTCCCGTAACTTCCCCCTCACTCCTTTGTAAACTGTATCTGTGTTTTATTCCCGTAACAGTTGCTCCACCATTTAAATTGTGTCTGTGTTTTATTCCCGTAATAATTCCGTTTTATTCCAGTAACTTTACCCTCACTCATTTGTAAACTGTATCTGTGTTTTATTCCCATAACATTTCCTCCCCTATTTAAAATGTGACTGTGTTTTATTTCCGTAATATTTCCTTTTTATTCCCGTAACTTTCCCCTCACTCCTTTGTAAACTGTATCTATGTTTTATTCCGCAACATTTCATCCCCCCTGTTTAAATTGTGTCTGTGTTTTATTTCCGTAATATTTCCTTTTTATTCCCGTGACTTTCCCATCACTCCTTTTTAAACTGTATCTGTGTTTTATTCCCATAAAATTTCCACCCCCCTATTTAAATTGTGTCTGAGTTTTATTCCCGTAATATTTCCCTCACGTTTTAATAAATAGTATCTGTGTTTTATTCAGATAATGTTCTACTCGCTCCTTTATAAATTTTGGGTATTTTCTATTCCCGGAAGTTTCCCCTCACTCCTTTGTAAACTGTATCTGTGTTTTATTCCCGTAACATTTGCTCCCCCTAATTAAAATGTGTCTGTGTTTTATTCCTGTAATAATTCTGTTTTATTCCCGTAACTTTACCCTCACTCATTTGTAAACTGTATCGGTGTTTTATTCCAGTAACATTTCCTCACGCTATTTAAATTTTGACTGTGTTTTATTCCCGTAATATTTCCTTTTTATTCCCGTAACTTTCCCCTCACTCCTTTGTAAACTGTATCTGTGTTTTATTCCGCAACATTTCATCCCCCCTGTTTAAATTGTGTCTGTGTTTTATTCCCGTAATATTTCCTTTTTATTCCCGTAACTTTCCCATCACTCCTTTGTAAACTGTATCTGTGTTTTATTCCGCAACATTTCATCCCCCCTGTTTAAATTGTGTCTGTGTTTTATTCCCGTAATATTTCCTTTTTATTCCCGTAATTTTCCAATCACTCCTTTGTAAACTGTAACTGTGTTTTATTCCCATAACATTTCCACCCCCCTATTTAAATTGTGTCTGAGTTTTATTCCCGTAATATTTCCCACACGTTTTAATAAATAGTATCTGTGTTTTATTCAGATAATGTTCTACTCGCTCCTTTATAAATTTTGGGTATTTTCTATTCCCGTAACTTTCCCCTCACTCCTTTGTAAACTGTATCTGTGTTTTATTCCCGTAACAGTTGCTCCCCCTATTTAAATTGTGTCTGTGTTTTATTCCCGTAATAATTCCGTTTTATTCCCGTAACTTTACCCTCACTCCTTTGTAAATTGTATCTGTGTTTTATTCCCGTAACATTTCCTCCCCCTATTTAAATTGTGACTCTGTTTTATTCCCGTAATATTTCCGTTTTATTCCCCTAACTTTCCACTCACTCCTTTGTAAACTGTATCTGTGTTTTATTCCGCAACATTTCCTCCCCCCTGTTTAAATTGTGTCTGTGTTTTATTCCCGTAATATTTCCTTTTTATTCCCGTAACTTTCCCCTCACTCCTTTGTAAACTGTATCTGTGTTTTATTCCCGTAATATTTCCTCCCCCCTATTTAAATTGTGCCTGAGTTTTATTCCCGTAATATTTCCCTCACGTTTTAATAAATAGTATCTGTGTTTTATTCAGATAATGTTCTACTAGCTCCTTTATAAATTTTGGGTATTTTCTATTCCCGTAACTTTCCCCTCACTCCTTTGTAAACTGTATCTGTGTTTTATTCCCGTAACATTTCCTTCCCCCATATTTAAATTATGTTTGTGTTTTATTCCCGTTATATTTCCGTTTTGTACCCCTAACTTTCCCCTCACTCCTTTGTAAACTGTATCTGTGTTTTATTCCGCAACATTTCCTCCGCCCTGTTTAAATTGTGTCTGTGTTTTATTCCCGTAATATTTCCTTTTTATTCCCGTAACTTTCCCCTCACTCCTTTGTAAACTGTATCTGTGTTTTATTCACGTAACATTTCCTCCCCCCTATTTAAATTGTGTCTGAGTTTTATTCCCGTAATATTTCCCTCACGTTTTAATAAATAGTATCTGTGTTTTATTCCGATAATGTTCTACACGCTCCTTTATAAATTTTGGGTGTTTTCTATTCCCGTAACATTCACCTCACTCCTTTGTAAAATGTATTTGTTTTATTCCAGTAACATTTCCACCACCCTGTTTAAATTGTGTCTGTGTTTTATTCCCGTAATATTTCCTTTTTATTCCCCTAACTTTCTCCACACTCCTTTGAAAAATGTATCTGTGTTTTATTCCCGTTACATTTCCTCCCCCTATTTAAATTATGTCTGTGTTTTATTCCCGAAATATTTCCTTTTTATTCCCGTAACTTTCCCCTCACTCCTTTGTAAACTGCATCTGTGTTTTATTCCCATAACATTTCCTCCCCACTTTATAAATTGTGTCTGTGTTTTATTCCCGTAATATTTCCTTTTTATTCCCGTAACTTTCCCCTCACTCCTTTCTAAAGTGTATCTGTGTTTTATGTCCGTAACATTTCCTCCGCCCTTTTTAAATTGTGTCTGCGTTTTATTCCTCTAAATTTATCCTTGCTTTTTATAAATTGTATGTGTGTTTTATTCGCGTAACTTTTCCATTTTCCTTTATAAATTCTGTCTGTGGTTTATTCCGGTAATATTTCCCTTAAGCCTTTATAAATTTTGGGTAATTTTTATTCCTGTAACTTTCCCCTCATTCTTTTGTAAACTGTATCTGTGTTTTATCCCCGTAACATTTCCTCCCCCCTTTATAAATTGTGTCTGTGTTTTATTCCCGTAATATTTCCTTTTTATTCCCGTAACTTACCCCTCACTCCTTTGTTAACTGTATCTGTGTTTTATTCCCGTAACCTTTCCTCCCCCTATTTAGATTGTGTCTGTGTTTTATTCCCGTAATATTTCCTTTTTTTCCCGTAACTTTCCCCTCACTCCTTTGTAAACTGTATCAGTGTTTTATTCTCGTAACATTTCCACCCCCCTATTTAAATTGTGTCTGAGTTTTATTCCCGTAATATTTCCCTCACGTTTTAATAAATAGTATCTGTGTTTTATTCAGATAATGTTCTACTCGCTCCTTTATAAATTTTGGGTATTTTCTATTCCCGTAACACTCCCCTCACTCCTTTGTAAACTGTATCTGTGTTTTATTCCCGTAACAGTTGCTCCCCCTATTTAAATTGTGTCTGTGTTTTATTCCCGTTATAATTCCGTTTTATTCCCGTAACTTTACCCTCACTCCTTTGTAAATTGTATCTGTGTTTTATTCCCGTAACATTTCCTCCCCCTATTTAAATTGTGACTGTGTTTTATTCCCGTAATATTTCCGTTTTATTCCCCTAACTTTCCACTCACTCCTTTGTAAACTGTATCTGTGTTTTATTCCGGAACATTTCCACCCCCCTGTTTAAATTGTGTCTGTGTTTTATTCCCTTAATATTTCCTTTTTATTCCCGTAACTTTCCCCTCACTCCTTTGTAAACTGTATCTGTGTTTAATTCCCGTAACATTTCTTCCCCCCTATTTAAATTGTGTCTGAGTTTTATTCCCGTAATATTTCCCTCACGTTTTAATAAATAGTATCTGTGTTTTATTCAGATAATGTTCTACTCGCTCCTTTATAAATTTTGGGTATTTTCTATTCCCGTAACTTTCCCCTCACTCCTTTGTAAACTGTATCTTTGTTTTATTCCCGTAACATTTCCTCCCCCACTATTTAAATTGTGTTTGTGTTTTATTCCCGTAATATTTCCTTTTTATTCCCGTAACTTTCCCCTCACTCCTTTGTAAACTGTATCTGTGTTTTTTTTTCCGTAAAATTTCCTCCCCCCATTCCAATTGTGTCTGAGTTTTATTCCCGTAATATTTCCCTCACGTTTTAATAAATAGTATCTGTGTTTTATTCAGATAATGTTCTACTCGCTCCTTTATAAATTTTGGGTATTTTCTATTCCCGGTAACTTTCTCCTCACTCCTTTGTAAACTGTATCTGTGTTTTATTCCCGTAACATTTCCTCCCCCCTATTTAAATTGTGTTTGTGTTTTATTCCCGTTATATTTCCGTTTTATACCCCTAACTTTCCCCTCACTCCTTTGTAAACTGTATCTGTGTTTTATTACAGTAACAGTTGCTCCCCCCTATTTAAATTGTGTCTGAGTTTTATTCCCGTAATATTTCCCTCACGTTTTAATAAATAGTATCTGTGTTTTATTCCGATAATGTTCTACACGCTCCTTTATAAATTTTGGGTGTTTTCTATTCCCGTAACATTCACCTCACTCCTTTGTAAACTGTATTTGTTTTATTCCAGTAACATTTCCACCATCCTGTTTAAATTGTGTCTGTGTTTTATTCCCGTAATATTTCCTTTTTATTCCCCTAACTTTCTCCACACTCCTTTGAAAAATGTATCTGTGTTTTATTCCCGTTACATTTCCTCCCCCTATTTAAATTATGTCTGTGTTTTATTCCCGTAATATTTCCTTTTTATTCCCGTAACTTTCCCCTCACTCCTTTGTAAACTGCCTCTGTGTTTTATTCCCATAACATTTCCTCCCCACTTTATAAATTGTGTCTGTGTTTTATTCCCGTAATATTTCCTTTTTATTCCCGTAACTTTCCCCTCACTCCTTTGTAAACTGTATCTGTGTTTTATGTCCGTAACATTTCCTCCGCCCTTTTTAAATTGTGTCTGCGTTTTATTCCTCTAAAGTTATCCCTGCTTTTTATAAATTGTATGTGTGTTTTATTCGCGTAACTTTTCCATTTTCCTTTATAAATTGTGTCTGTGGTTTATTCCGGTAATATTTCCCTCAAGCCTTTCTAAATTTTGGGTAATTTTTATTCCTGTAACTTTCCCCTCATTCCTTTGTAAACTGTATCTGTGTTTTATACCCGTAACATTTCCTCCCCCCTTTATAAATTGTGTCTGTGTTTTATTCCCGTAATATTTCCTTTTTATTCCCGTAACTTACCCCTCACTCCTTTGTTAACTGTATCTGTGTTTTATTCCCGTAACATTTCCTCCCCCTATTTAAATTGTGTCTGTGTTTTATTCCCGTAATATTTCCGTTTTATTCCCCTAACTTTCCCCTCACTCGTTTGTAAACTGTATCTGTGTTTTATTTCCGGTACCTTTCCTCCCCCTATTTAGATTGTGTCTGTGTTTTATTCCCGTAATATTTCCTTTTTTTCCCGTAACTTTCCCCTCACTCCTTTGTAAACTGTATCAGTGTTTTCTTCTCGTAACATTTCCACCCCCCTATTTAAATTGTGTCTGAGTTTTATTCCCGTAATATTTCCCTTACGTTTTAATAAATAGTATCTGTGTTTTATTCAGATAATGTTCTACTCGCTCCTTTATAAATTTTGGGTATTTTCTATTCCCGGAAGTTTCCCCTCACTCCTTTGTAAACTGTATCTGTGTTTTATTCCCGTAACATTTCCTCACCCTATTTAAATTTTGACTGTGTTTTATTCCCGTAATATTTCCTTTTTATTCCCGTAACTTTCACCTCACTCCTTTGTAAACTGTATCTGTGTTTTATTCCGCAACATATCATCCCCCCTGTTAAAATTGTGTCTGTGTTTTATTCCCGTAATATTTCCTTTTTATTCCCGTAACTTTCCCATCACTCCTTTGTAAACTGTATCTGTGTTTTATTCCGCAACATTTCATCCCCCCTGTTTAAATTGTGTCTGTGTTTTATTCCCGTAATATTTCCTTTTTATTCCCGTAACTTTCCCATCACTCCTTTGTAAACTGTATCTGTTTTATTCCCATAACATTTCCACCCCCCTATTTAAATTGTGTCTGAGTTTTATTCCCGTAATATTTCCCTCACGTTTTAATAAATAGTATCTGTGTTTTATTCAGATAATGTTCTACTCGCTCCTTTATAAATTTTGAGTATTTTCTATTCCCGTAAATTTCCCCTCACTCCTTTGTAAACTGTATCTGTGTTTTATTCCCGTAACAGTTGCTCCCCCTATTTAAATTGTGTCTGTGTTTTATTCCCGCAATAATTCCGTTTTATTCCCGTAACTTTAACCTTACTCCTTTGTAAATTGTATCTGTGTTTTATTCCCGTAACATTTCCTCCCCCTATTTAAATTGTGACTGTGTTTTATTCCCGTAATATTTCCGTTTTATTCCCCTAACTTTCCACTCACTCCTTTGTAAACTGTATCTGTGTTTTATTCCGCAACATTTTCTCCCCCCTGTTTAAATTGTGTCTGTGTTTTATTCCCGTAATATTTCCTTTTTATTCCCGTAACTTTCCCCTCACTCCTTTGTAAACTGTATCTGTGTTTTATTCCCGTAACATTTCCTCCCCCCTATTTAAATTGTGTCTGAGTTTTATTCCCGTAATTTTCCCTCACGTTT
Source organism: Narcine bancroftii (assembly GCF_036971445.1). Classification (NCBI taxonomy): domain Eukaryota; kingdom Metazoa; phylum Chordata; class Chondrichthyes; order Torpediniformes; family Narcinidae; genus Narcine; species Narcine bancroftii. The sequence continues at coordinate 5,003,642 of NW_027211800.1, read as the reverse complement.
TAATAAATAGTATCTGTGTTTTATTCAGATAATGTTCTACTCGCTCCTTTATAAATTTTGGGTATTTTCTATTCCCGTAACTTTCCCCTCACTCCTTTGTAAACTGTATCTGTGTTTTATTCCCGTAACATTTCATCCCCCCACTATTTAAATTGTGTTTGTGTTTTATTCCCGTAATATTTCCTTTTTATTCCCGTAACTTTCCCCTCACTCCTTTGTAAACTGTATCTGTGTTTTTTTTCCCGTAAAATTTCCTCCCCCCATTCAAATTGTGTCTGAGTTTTATTCCTGTAATATTTCCCTCACGTTTTAATAAATAGTATCTGTGTTTTATTCAGATAATGTTCTACTCGCTCCTTTATAAATTTTAGGTATTTTCTATTCCCGGTAACTTTCTCCTCACTCCTTTGTAAACTGTATCTGTGTTTTATTCCCGTAACATTTCCTCCCCCCTATTTAAATTGTGTTTGTGTTTTATTCCCGTTATATTTCCGTTTTATACCCCTAACTTTCCCCTCACTCCTTTGTAAACTGTATCTGTGTTTTATTCCGCAACATTTCCTCCACCCTGTTTAAATTGTGTCTGTGTTTTATTCCCGTAATATTTCTTTTTTATTCCCGGTAACTTTCACCTCACTCCTTTGTAAACTGTATCTGTGTTTTATTCCCGTAACATTTCCTCCCCCTATTTAAATTGTGTTTGTGTTTTATTCCCGTTATATTTCCGTTTTATACCCTTAACTTTCCCCTCACTCCTTTGTAAACTGTATCTGTGTTTTATTCCGCAACATTTCCTCCGCCCTGTTTAAATTGTGTCTGTGTTTTATTCCCGTAATATTTCCTTTTTATTCCCGTAACTTTCCCCTCACTCCTTTGTAAACTGTATCTGTGTTTTATTCACGTAACATTTCCTCCCCCCTATTTAAATTGTGTCTGAGTTTTATTCCCGTAATATTTCCCTCACGTTTTAATAAATAGTATCTGTGTTTTATTCCGATAATGTTCTACACGCTCCTTTATAAATTTTGGGTGTTTTCTATTCCCGTAACATTCACCTCACTCCTTTGTAAACTGTATTTGTTTTATTCCAGTAACATTTCCACCCCCCTGTTTAAATTGTGTCTGTGTTTTATTCCCGTAATATTTCCTTTTTATTCCCCTAACTTTCTCCACACTCCTTTGAAAAATGTATCTGTGTATTATTCCCGTTACATTTCCTCCCCCTATTTAAATTATGTCTGTGTTTTATTCCCGTAATATTTCCTTTTTATTCCCGTAACTTTCCCCTCACTCCTTTGTAAACTGCATCTGTGTTTTATTCCCATAACATTTCCTCCCCACTTTATAAATTGTGTCTGTGTTTTATTCCCGTAATATTTCCTTTTTATTCCCGTAACTTTCCCCTCACTCCTTTGTAAACTGTATCTGTGTTTTATTCCGCAACATTTCATCCCCCCTGTTTAAATTGTGTCTGTGTTTTATTCCCGTAATATTTCCTTTTTATTCCCGTAACTTTCCCATCACTCCTTTGTAAAATGTATCTGTGTTTTATTCCGCAACATTTCATCCCCCCTGTTTAAATTGTGTCTGTGTTTTATTCCCGTAATATTTCCTTTTTATTCCCGTAACTTTCCCATCACTCCTTTGTAAACTGTATCTGTGTTTTATTCCCATAACATTTCCACCCCACTATTTAAATTGTGTCTGAGTTTTATTCCCGTAATATTTCCCTCACGTTTTAATAAATAGTATCTCTGTTTTATTCAGATAATGTTCTACTCGCTCCTTTATAAATTTTGGGTATTTTCTATTCCCGTAACTTTCCCCTCACTCCCTTGTAAACTGTATCTGTGTTTTATTCCCGTAACAGTTGCTCCCCCTATTTAAATTGTGTCTGTGTTTTATTCCCGTAATAATTCCGTTTTATTCCCGTAACTTTACCCTCACTCGTTTGTAAACTGTATCTGTGTTTTATTCCCGTAACATTTCCTCACCCTATTTAAATTTTGACTGTGTTTTATTCCCGTAATATTTCATTTTTATTCCCGTAACTTTCCCCTCACTCCTTTGTAAACTGTATCTGTGTTTTATTCCCGTAACAGTTGCTCCCCCTATTTAAATTGTGTCTGTGTTTTATTCCCGTAATAATTCCGTTTTATTCCCGTAACTTTACCCTCACTCATTTGTAAACTGTATCTGTGTTTTATTCCCGTAACATTTCCTCACCCTATTTAAATTTTGACTGTGTTTTATTCCCGTAATATTTACTTTTTATTCCCGTAACCTTCCCCTCACTCCTTTGTAAACTGTATCTGTGTTTTATTCCGCAACATTTCATTCCCCCTGTTTAAATTGTGTCTGTGTTTTATTCCCGTAATATTTCCTTTTTATTCACGTAACTTTCCCATCACTCCTTTATAAACTGCATCTGTGTTTTATTCCCATAAAATTTCCACCCCCCTATTTAAATTGTGTCTGAGTTTTATTCCCGTAATATTTCCCTTACGTTTTAATAAATAGTATCTGTGTTTTATTCAGATAATGTTCTACACGCTCCTTTATAAATTTTGGGTATTTTCTATTCCCGGAAGTTTCCCCTCACTCCTTTGTAAACTGTATCTGTGTTTTATTCCCGTAACATTTGCTCCCCCTCTTTAAAATGTGTCTGTGTTTTATTCCCGTAATAATTCCGTTTTATTCCCGTAACTTTACCCTCACTCATTTGTAAACTGTATCGGTGTTTTATTCCAGTAACATTTCCTCACCCTATTTAAATTTTGACTGTGTTTTATTCCCGTAATATTTCCTTTTTATTCCCGTAACTTTCCCCTCACTCCTTTGTAAACTGTATCTGTGTTTTATTCCGCAACATTTCATCCCCCCTGTTTAAATTGTGTCTGTGTTTTATTCCCGTAATATTTCCTTTTTATTCCCGTAACTTTCCCATCACTCCTTTGTAAACTGTATCTGTGTTTTATTCCGCAACATTTCATCCCCCCTGTTTAAATTGTGTCTGTGTTTTATTCCATAATATTTCCTTTTTATTCCCGTAACTTTCCCATCACTCCTTTGTAAACTGTAACTGTGTTTTATTCCCATATCATTTCCACCCCCCTATTTAAATTGTGTCTGAGTTTTATTCCCGTAATATTTCCCTCACGTTTTAATAAATAGTATCTGTGTTTTATTCAGATAATGTTCTACTCGCTCCTTTATAAATTTTGGGTATTTTCTATTCCCGTAACTTTCCCCTCACTCCTTTGTAAACTGTATCTGTGTTTTATTCCCGTAACAGTTGCTCCCCCTATTTAAATTGTGTCTGTGTTTTATTCCCGTAATAATTCCGTTTTATTCCCGTAACTTTACCCTCACTCCTTTGTAAATTGTATCTGTGTTTTATTCCCGTAACATTTCCTCCCCCTATTTAAATTGTGACTCTGTTTTATTCCAGTAATATTTCCGTTTTATTCCCCTAACTTTCCACTCACTCCTTTGTAAACTGTATCTGTGTTTTATTCCCGTAACATTTCCTCCCCCCCTACTTTAATTGTGTTTGTGTTTTATTCCCGTAATATTTCCTTTTTATTCCCGTAACTTTCCCCTCACTCCTTTGTAAACTGTATCTCTGCTTATTTTCCCGTAAAATTTCCTCCCCCCTATTTAAATTGTGTCTGAGTTTTATTCCCGTAATATTTCCCTCACGTTTTAATAAATAGTATCTGTGTTTTATTCAGATAATGTTCTACTCGCTCCTTTATAAATTTTGGGTATTTTCTATTCCCGTAACTTTCCCCTCACTCCTTTGTAAACTGTTTCTGTGTTTTATTCCCGTAACATTTCCTCCCCCTCTATTTAAATTGTGTTTGTGTTTTATTCCCGTAGTATTTCCTTTTTATTCCCGTAACTTTCCCCTCACTCCTTTGTAAACTGTATCTGTGTTTTTTTCCCGTAAAATTTCCTCCCCCCATTCAAATTGTGTCTGAGTTTTATTCCCGTAATATTTCCCTCACGTTTTAATAAATAGTATCTGTGTTTTATTCAGATAATGTTTTACTCGCTCCTTTATAAATTTTGGGTATTTTCTATTCCCGGTAACTTTCTCCTCACTCCTTTGTAAACTGTATCTGTGTTTTATTCCCGTAACATTGCCTCCCCCTATTTAAATTGTGTTTGTGTTTTATTCCCGTTATATTTCCGTTTTATACCCTTAACTTTCCCCTCACTCCTTTGTAAACTGTATCTGTGTTTTATTCCGCAACATTTCCTCCGCCCTGTTTAAATTGTGTCTGTGTTTTATTCCCGTAATATTTCCTTTTTATTCCCGTAACTTTCCCCTCACTCCTTTGTAAACTGTATCTGTGTTTTATTCACGTAACATTTCCTCCCCCCTATTTAAATTGTGTCTGAGTTTTATTCCCGTAATATTTCCCTCACGTTTTAATAAATAGTATCTGTGTTTTATTCCGATAATGTTCTACACGCTCCTTTATAAATTTTGGGTGTTTTCTATTCCCGTAACATTCACCTCACTCCTTTGTAAACTGTATTTGTTTTATTCCAGTAACATTTCCACCCCCCTGTTTAAATTGTGTCTGTGTTTTATTCCCGTAATATTTCCTTTTTATTCCCCTAACTTTCTCCACACTCCTTTGAAAAATGTATCTGTGTTTTATTCCCGTTACATTTCCTCCCCCTATTTAAATTATGTCTGTGTTTTATTCCCGTAATATTTCCTTTTTATTCCCGTAACTTTCCCCTCACTCCTTTGTAAACTGCATCTGTGTTTTATTCCCATAACATTTCCTCCCCACTTTATAAATTGTGTCTGTGTTTTATTCCCGTAATATTTCCTTTTTATTCCCGTAACTTTCCCCTCACTCCTTTGTAAACTGTATCTGTGTTTTATTCCGCAACATTTCATCCCCCCTGTTTAAATTGTGTCTGTGTTTTATTCCCGTAATATTTCCTTTTTATTCCCGTAACTTTCCCATCACTCCTTTGTAAAATGTATCTGTGTTTTATTCCGCAACATTTCATCCCCCCTGTTTAAATTGTGTCTGTGTTTTATTCCCGTAATATTTCCTTTTTATTCCCGTAACTTTCCCATCACTCCTTTGTAAACTGTATCTGTGTTTTATTCCCATAACATTTCCACCCCACTATTTAAATTGTGTCTGAGTTTTATTCCCGTAATATTTCCCTCACGTTTTAATAAATAGTATCTCTGTTTTATTCAGATAATGTTCTACTCGCTCCTTTATAAATTTTGGGTATTTTCTATTCCCGTAACTTTCCCCTCACTCCCTTGTAAACTGTATCTGTGTTTTATTCCCGTAACAGTTGCTCCCCCTATTTAAATTGTGTCTGTGTTTTATTCCCGTAATAATTCCGTTTTATTCCCGTAACTTTACCCTCACTCGTTTGTAAACTGTATCTGTGTTTTATTCCCGTAACATTTCCTCACCCTATTTAAATTTTGACTGTGTTTTATTCCCGTAACATTTCCTCACCCTATTTAAATTTTGACTGTGTTTTATTCCCGTAATATTTCCTTTTTATTCCCGTAACTTTCCCCTCACTCCTTTGTAAACTGTATCTGTGTTTTATTCCGCAACAATTCATCCCCCCTGTTTAAATTGTGTCTGTGTTTTATTCCCGTAATATTTCCTTTTTATTCCCGTAACTTTCCCCTCACTCCTTTGTAAACTGTATCTGTGTTTTATTCCCGTAACAGTTGCTCCCCCTATTTAAATTGTGTCTGTGTTTTATTCCCGTAATAATTCCGTTTTATTCCCGTAACTTTACCCTCACTCATTTGTAAACTGTATCTGTGTTTTATTCCCGTAACATTTCCTCACCCTATTTAAATTGTGACTGTGTTTTATTCCCGTAATATTTCCTTTTTATTCCCGTAACTTTCCCCTCACTCCTTTGTAAACTGTATCTGTGTTTTATTCCGCAACATTTCATTCCCCCTGTTTAAATTGTGTCTGTGTTTTATTCCCGTAATATTTCCTTTTTATTCCCGTAACTTTCCCATCACTCCTTTGTAAACTGTATCTGTGTTTTATTCCCATAAAATTTCCACCCCCCTATTTAAATTGTGTCTGAGTTTTATTCCCGTAATATTTCCCTTACGTTTTAATAAATAGTATCTGTGTTTTATTCAGATAATGTTCTACACGCTCCTTTATAAATTTTGGGTATTTTCTATTCCCGGAAGTTTCCCCTCACTCCTTTGTAAACTGTATCTGTGTTTTATTCCCGTAACGTTTGCTCCCCCTCTTTAAAATGTGTCTGTGTTTTATTCCCGTAATAATTCCGTTTCATTCCCGTAACTTTACCCTCACTCATTTGTAAACTGTATCGGTGTTTTATTCCATTAACATTTCCTCACCCTATTTAAATTTTGACTGTGTTTTATTCCCGTAATATTTCCTTTTTATTCCCGTAACTTTCCCCTCACTCCTTTGTAAACTGTATCTGTGTTTCATTCCGCAACATTTCATCCCCCCTGTTTAAATTGTGTCTGTGTTTTATTCCCGTAATATTTCCTTTTTATTCCCGTAACTTTCCCATCACTCCTTTGTAAACTGTATCTGTGTTTTATTCCGCAACATTTCATCCCCCCTGTTTAAATTGTGTCTGTGTTTTATTCCCGTAATATTTCCTTTTTATTCCCGTAACTTTCCCATCACTCCTTTGTAAACTGTAACTGTGTTTTATTCCCATAACATTTCCACCCCCCTATTTAAATTGTGTCTGAGTTTTATTCCCGTAATATTTCCCTCACGTTTTAATAAATAGTATCTGTGTTTTATTCAGATAATGTTCTACTCGCTCCTTTATAAATTTTGGGTATTTTCTATTCCCGTAACTTTCCCCTCACTCCTTTGTAAACTGAATCTGTGCTTTATTCCCGTAACAGTTGCTCCCCCTATTTAAATTGTGTCTGTGATTTATTCCCGTAATAATTCCGTTTTATTCCCGTAACTTTACCCTCACTCCTTTGTAAATTGTATCTGTGTTTTATTCCCGTAATATTTCCTCCCCCTATTTAAATTGTGACTCTGTTTTATTCCCGTAATATTTCCGTTTTATTCCCCTAACTTTCCACTCACTCCTTTGTAAACTGTATCTGTGTTTTATTCCCGTAACATTTCCTCCCCCCCTACTTTAATTGTGTTTGTGTTTTATTCCCGTAATATTTCCTTTTTATTCCCGTAACTTTCCCCTCACTCCTTTGTAAACTGTATCTCTGCTTATTTTCCCGTAAAATTTCCTCCCCCCTATTTAAATTGTGTCTGAGTTTTATTCCCGTAATATTTCCCTCACGTTTTAATAAATAGTATCTGTGTTTTATTCAGATAATGTTCTACTCGCTCCTTTATAAATTTTGGGTATTTTCTATTCCCGTAACTTTCCCCTCACTCCTTTGTAAACTGTTTCTGTGTTTTATTCCGCAACATTTCATCCCCCCTGTTTAAATTGTGTCTGTGTTTTATTCCCGTAATATTTCCTTTTTATTCCCGTAACTTTCCCCTCACTCCTTTGTAAACTGCATCTGTGTTTTATTCCCATAACATTTCCTCCCCACTTTATAAATTGTGTCTGTGTTTTATTCCCGTAATATTTCCTTTTTATTCCCGTAACTTTCCCCTCACTCCTTTGTAAACTGTATCTGTGTTTTATTCCGCAACATTTCATCCCCCCTGTTTAAATTGTATCTGTGTTTTATTCCCGTAATATTTCCTTTTTATTCCCGTAACTTTCCCATCACTCCTTTGTAAAATGTATCTGTGTTTTATTCCGCAACATTTCATCCCCCCTGTTTAAATTGTGTCTGTGTTTTATTCCCGTAATATTTCCTTTTTATTCCCGTAACTTTCCCATCACTCCTTTGTAAACTGTATCTGTGTTTTATTCCCATAACATTTCCACCCCACTATTTAAATTGTGTCTGAGTTTTATTCCCGTAATATTTCCCTCACGTTTTAATAAATAGTATCTCTGTTTTATTCAGATAATGTTCTACTCGCTCCTTTATAAATTTTGGGTATTTTCTATTCCCGTAACTTTCCCCTCACTCCCTTGTAAACTGTATCTGTGTTTTATTCCCGTAACAGTTGCTCCCCCTATTTAAATTGTGTCTGTGTTTTATTCCCGTAATAATTCCGTTTTATTCCCGTAACTTTACCCTCACTCGTTTGTAAACTGTATCTGTGTTTTATTCCCGTAACATTTCCTCACCCTATTTAAATTTTGACTGTGTTTTATTCCCGTAATATTTCATTTTTATTCCCGTAACTTTCCCCTCACTCCTTTGTAAACTGTATCTGTGTTTTATTCCCGTAACAGTTGCTCCCCCTATTTAAATTGTGTCTGTGTTTTATTCCCGTAATAATTCCGTTTTATTCCCGTAACTTTACCCTCACTCATTTGTAAACTGTATCTGTGTTTTATTCCCGTAACATTTCCTCACCCTATTTAAATTTTGACTGTGTTTTATTCCCGTAATATTTACTTTTTATTCCCGTAACCTTCCCCTCACTCCTTTGTAAACTGTATCTGTGTTTTATTCCGCAACATTTCATTCCCCCTGTTTAAATTGTGTCTGTGTTTTATTCCCGTAATATTTCCTTTTTATTCACGTAACTTTCCCATCACTCCTTTATAAACTGTATCTGTGTTTTATTCCCATAAAATTTCCACCCCCCTATTTAAATTGTGTCTGAGTTTTATTCCCGTAATATTTCCCTTACGTTTTAATAAATAGTATCTGTGTTTTATTCAGATAATGTTCTACACGCTCCTTTATAAATTTTGGGTATTTTCTATTCCCGGAAGTTTCCCCTCACTCCTTTGTAAACTGTATCTGTGTTTTATTCCCGTAACATTTGCTCCCCCTCTTTAAAATGTGTCTGTGTTTTATTCCCGTAATAATTCCGTTTTATTCCCGTAACTTTACCCTCACTCATTTGTAAACTGTATCTGTGTTTTATTCCGCAACATTTCATCCCCCCTGTTTAAATTGTGTCTGTGTTTTATTCCCGTAATATTTCCTTTTTATTCCCGTAACTTTCCCATCACTCCTTTGTAAACTGTATCTGTGTTTTATTCCGCAACATTTCATCCCCCCTGTTTAAATTGTGTCTGTGTTTTATTCCATAATATTTCCTTTTTATTCCCGTAACTTTCCCATCACTCCTTTGTAAACTGTAACTGTGTTTTATTCCCATATCATTTCCACCCCCCTATTTAAATTGTGTCTGAGTTTTATTCCCGTAATATTTCCCTCACGTTTTAATAAATAGTATCTGTGTTTTATTCAGATAATGTTCTACTCGCTCCTTTATAAATTTTGGGTATTTTCTATTCCCGTAACTTTCCCCTCACTCCTTTGTAAACTGTATCTGTGTTTTATTCCCGTAACAGTTGCTCCCCCTATTTAAATTGTGTCTGTGTTTTATTCCCGTAATAATTCCGTTTTATTCCCGTAACTTTACCCTCACTCCTTTGTAAATTGTATCTGTGTTTTATTCCCGTAACATTTCCTCCCCCTATTTAAATTGTGACTCTGTTTTATTCCAGTAATATTTCCGTTTTATTCCCCTAACTTTCCACTCACTCCTTTGTAAACTGTATCTGTGTTTTATTCCCGTAACATTTCCTCCCCCCCTACTTTAATTGTGTTTGTGTTTTATTCCCGTAATATTTCCTTTTTATTCCCGTAACTTTCCCCTCACTCCTTTGTAAACTGTATCTCTGCTTATTTTCCCGTAAAATTTCCTCCCCCCTATTTAAATTGTGTCTGAGTTTTATTCCCGTAATATTTCCCTCACGTTTTAATAAATAGTATCTGTGTTTTATTCAGATAATGTTCTACTCGCTCCTTTATAAATTTTGGGTATTTTCTATTCCCGTAACTTTCCCCTCACTCCTTTGTAAACTGTTTCTGTGTTTTATTCCCGTAACATTTCCTCCCCCTCTATTTAAATTGTGTTTGTGTTTTATTCCCGTAGTATTTCCTTTTTATTCCCGTAACTTTCCCCTCACTCCTTTGTAAACTGTATCTGTGTTTTTTTCCCGTAAAATTTCCTCCCCCCATTCAAATTGTGTCTGAGTTTTATTCCCGTAATATTTCCCTCACGTTTTAATAAATAGTATCTGTGTTTTATTCAGATAATGTTTTACTCGCTCCTTTATAAATTTTGGGTATTTTCTATTCCCGGTAACTTTCTCCTCACTCCTTTGTAAACTGTATCTGTGTTTTATTCCCGTAACATTGCCTCCCCCTATTTAAATTGTGTTTGTGTTTTATTCCCGTTATATTTCCGTTTTATACCCTTAACTTTCCCCTCACTCCTTTGTAAACTGTATCTGTGTTTTATTCCGCAACATTTCCTCCGCCCTGTTTAAATTGTGTCTGTGTTTTATTCCCGTAATATTTCCTTTTTATTCCCGTAACTTTCCCCTCACTCCTTTGTAAACTGTATCTGTGTTTTATTCACGTAACATTTCCTCCCCCCTATTTAAATTGTGTCTGAGTTTTATTCCCGTAATATTTCCCTCACGTTTTAATAAATAGTATCTGTGTTTTATTCCGATAATGTTCTACACGCTCCTTTATAAATTTTGGGTGTTTTCTATTCCCGTAACATTCACCTCACTCCTTTGTAAACTGTATTTGTTTTATTCCAGTAACATTTCCACCCCCCTGTTTAAATTGTGTCTGTGTTTTATTCCCGTAATATTTCCTTTTTATTCCCCTAACTTTCTCCACACTCCTTTGAAAAATGTATCTGTGTTTTATTCCCGTTACATTTCCTCCCCCTATTTAAATTATGTCTGTGTTTTATTCCCGTAATATTTCCTTTTTATTCCCGTAACTTTCCCCTCACTCCTTTGTAAACTGCATCTGTGTTTTATTCCCATAACATTTCCTCCCCACTTTATAAATTGTGTCTGTGTTTTATTCCCGTAATATTTCCTTTTTATTCCCGTAACTTTCCCCTCACTCCTTTGTAAACTGTATCTGTGTTTTATTCCGCAACATTTCATCCCCCCTGTTTAAATTGTGTCTGTGTTTTATTCCCGTAATATTTCCTTTTTATTCCCGTAACTTTCCCATCACTCCTTTGTAAAATGTATCTGTGTTTTATTCCGCAACATTTCATCCCCCCTGTTTAAATTGTGTCTGTGTTTTATTCCCGTAATATTTCCTTTTTATTCCCGTAACTTTCCCATCACTCCTTTGTAAACTGTGTCTGTGTTTTATTCCCATAACATTTCCACCCCACTATTTAAATTGTGTCTGAGTTTTATTCCCGTAATATTTCCCTCACGTTTTAATAAATAGTATCTCTGTTTTATTCAGATAATGTTCTACTCGCTCCTTTATAAATTTTGGGTATTTTCTATTCCCGTAACTTTCCCCTCACTCCCTTGTAAACTGTATCTGTGTTTTATTCCCGTAACAGTTGCTCCCCCTATTTAAATTGTGTCTGTGTTTTATTCCCGTAATAATTCCGTTTTATTCCCGTAACTTTACCCTCACTCGTTTGTAAACTGTATCTGTGTTTTATTCCCGTAACATTTCCTCACCCTATTTAAATTTTGACTGTGTTTTATTCCCGTAACATTTCCTCACCCTATTTAAATTTTGACTGTGTTTTATTCCCGTAATATTTCCTTTTTATTCCCGTAACTTTCCCCTCACTCCTTTGTAAACTGTATCTGTGTTTTATTCCGCAACAATTCATCCCCCCTGTTTAAATTGTGTCTGTGTTTTATTCCCGTAATATTTCCTTTTTATTCCCGTAACTTTCCCCTCACTCCTTTGTAAACTGTATCTGTGTTTTATTCCCGTAACAGTTGCTCCCCCTATTTAAATTGTGTCTGTGTTTTATTCCCGTAATAATTCCGTTTTATTCCCGTAACTTTACCCTCACTCATTTGTAAACTGTATCTGTGTTTTATTCCCGTAACATTTCCTCACCCTATTTAAATTTTGACTGTGTTTTATTCCCGTAATATTTCCTTTTTATTCCCGTAACTTTCCCCTCACTCCTTTGTAAACTGTATCTGTGTTTTATTCCGCAACATTTCATTCCCCCTGTTTAAATTGTGTCTGTGTTTTATTCCCGTAATATTTCCTTTTTATTCCCGTAACTTTCCCATCACTCCTTTGTAAACTGTATCTGTGTTTTATTCCCATAAAATTTCCACCCCCCTATTTAAATTGTGTCTGAGTTTTATTCCCGTAATATTTCCCTTACGTTTTAATAAATAGTATCTGTGTTTTATTCAGATAATGTTCTACACGCTCCTTTATAAATTTTGGGTATTTTCTATTCCCGGAAGTTTCCCCTCACTCCTTTGTAAACTGTATCTGTGTTTTATTCCCGTAACGTTTGCTCCCCCTCTTTAAAATGTGTCTGTGTTTTATTCCCGTAATAATTCCGTTTTATTCCCGTAACTTTACCCTCACTCATTTGTAAACTGTATCGGTGTTTTATTCCATTAACATTTCCTCACCCTATTTAAATTTTGACTGTGTTTTATTCCCGTAATATTTCCTTTTTATTCCCGTAACTTTCCCCTCACTCCTTTGTAAACTGTATCTGTGTTTTATTCCGCAACATTTCATCCCCCCTGTTTAAATTGTGTCTGTGTTTTATTCCCGTAATATTTCCTTTTTATTCCCGTAACTTTCCCATCACTCCTTTGTAAACTGTATCTGTGTTTTATTCCGCAACATTTCATCCCCCCTGTTTAAATTGTGTCTGTGTTTTATTCCCGTAATATTTCCTTTTTATTCCCGTAACTTTCCCATCACTCCTTTGTAAACTGTAACTGTGTTTTATTCCCATAACATTTCCACCCCCCTATTTAAATTGTGTCTGAGTTTTATTCCCGTAATATTTCCCTCACGTTTTAATAAATAGTATCTGTGTTTTATTCAGATAATGTTCTACTCGCTCCTTTATAAATTTTGGGTATTTTCTATTCCCGTAACTTTCCCCTCACTCCTTTGTAAACTGTATCTGTGTTTTATTCCCGTAACAGTTGCTCCCCCTATTTAAATTGTGTCTGTGATTTATTCCCGTAATAATTCCGTTTTATTCCCGTAACTTTACCCTCACTCCTTTGTAAATTGTATCTGTGTTTTATTCCCGTAACATTTCCTCCCCCTATTTAAATTGTGACTCTGTTTTATTCCCGTAATATTTCCGTTTTATTCCCCTAACTTTCCACTCACTCCTTTGTAAACTGTATCTGTGTTTTATTCCCGTAACATTTCCTCCCCCCCTACTTTAATTGTGTTTGTGTTTTATTCCCGTAATATTTCCTTTTTATTCCCGTAACTTTCCCCTCACTCCTTTGTAAACTGTATCTCTGCTTATTTTCCCGTAAAAGTTCCTCCCCCCTATTTAAATTGTGTCTGAGTTTTATTCCCGTAATATTTCCCTCACGTTTTAATAAATAGTATCTGTGTTTTATTCAGATAATGTTCTACTCGCTCCTTTATAAATTTTGGGTATTTTCTATTCCCGTAACTTTCCCCTCACTCCTTTGTAAACTGTTTCTGTGTTTTATTCCCGTAACATTTCCTCCCCCTCTATTTAAATTGTGTTTGTGTTTTATTCCCGTAGTATTTCCTTTTTATTCCCGTAACTTTCCCCTCACTCCTTTGTAAACTGTATCTGTGTTTTTTTTCCCGTAAAATTTCCTCCCCCCATTCAAATTGTGTCTGAGTTTTATTACCGTAATATTTCCCTCACGTTTTAATAAATAGTATCTGTGTTTTATTCAGATAATGTTCTACTCGCTCCTTTATAAATTTTGGGTATTTTCTATTCCCGTAACTTTCCCCTCACTCCTTTGTAAACTGTTTCTGTGTTTTATTCCCGTAACAGTTCCTCCCCCTCTATTTAAATTGTGTTTGTGTTTTATTCCCGTAGTATTTCCTTTTTATTCCTGTAACTTTCCCCTCACTCCTTTGTAAACTGTATCTGTGTTTTTTTTCCCGTAAAATTTCCTCCCCCCATTCAAATTGTGTCTGAGTTTTATTCCCGTAATATTTCCCTCACGTTTTAATAAATAGTATCTGTGTTTTATTCAGATAATGTTTTACTCGCTCCTTTATAAATTTTGGGTATTTTCTATTCCCGGTAACTTTCTCCTCACTCCTTTGTAAACTGTATCTGTGTTTATTCCCGTAACATTTCCTCCCCCCTATTTAAATGGTGTTTGTGTTTTATTCCCGTTATATTTCCGTTTTATACCCCTAACTTTACCCTCACTCCTTTGTAAACTGTATCTGTGTTTTATTCCGCAACATTTCCTCTGCCCTGTTTAAATTGTGTCTGTGTTTTATTCCCGTAATATTTCCTTTTTATTCCCGTAACTTTCCCCTCACTCCTTTGTAAACTGTATCTGTGTTTTATTCACGTAACATTTCCTCCCCCCTATTTAAATTGTGTCTGAGTTTTATTCCCGTAATATTTCCCTCACGTTTTAATAAATAGTATCTGTGTTTTATTCCGATAATGTTCTACACGCTCCTTTATAAATTTTGGGTATTTTCTATTCCCGTAACTTTCCCCTCACTCCTTTGTAAAGTGTATCTGTGTTTTATGTCCGTAACATTTCCTCCGCCCTTTTTAAATTGTGTCTGCGTTTTATTCCTCTAAAGTTATCCCTGCTTTTTATAAATTGTATGTGTGTTTTATTCGCGTAACTTTTCCATTTTCCTTTATAAATTGTGTCTGTGGTTTATTCCGGTAATATTTCCCTCAAGCCTTTCTAAATTTTGGGTAATTTTTATTCCTGTAACTTTCCCCTCATTCCTTTGTAAACTGTATCTGTGTTTTATACCCGTAACATTTCCTCCCCCCTTTATAAATTGTGTCTGTGTTTTATTCCTGTAATATTTCCTTTTTATTCCCGTAACTTACCCCTCACTCCTTTGTTAACTGTATCTGTGTTTTATTCCCGTAACATTTCCTCCCCCTATTTAAATTGTGTCTGTGTTTTATTCCCGTAATATTTCCGTTTTATTCCCCTAACTTTCCCCTCACACGTTTGTAAACTGTATCTGTGTTTTATTTCCGGTACCTTTCCTCCCCCTATTTAGATTGTGTCTGTGTTTTATTCCCGTAATATTTCCTTTTTTTCCCGTAACTTTCCCCTCACTCCTTTGTAAACTGTATCAGTGTTTTATTCTCGTAACATTTCCACCCCCCTATTTAAATTGTGTCTGAGTTTTATTCCCGTAATATTTCCCTCACGCTTTAATAAATAGTATTTGTGTTTTATTCAGATAATGTTCTACTCGCTCCTTTATAAATTTTGGGTATTTTCTATTCCCGTACCTCTCCCCTCACTCCTTTGTAAACTGTATCTATGTTTTATTCCCGTAACAGTTGCTCCCCCTATTTAAATTGTGTCTGTGTTTTATTCCCGTAATAATTCCGTTTTATTCCCGTAACTTTACCCTCACTCATTTGTAAACTGTATCTGTGTTTTATTCCCGTAACATTTCCTCCCCCTATTTAAAATGTGACTGTGTTTTATTTCCGTAATATTTCCTTTTTATTCCCGTAACTTTCCCCTCACTCCTTTGTAAACTGTATCTGTGTTTTATTCCGCAACATTTCATCCCCCCTGTTTAAATTGTGTCTGTGTTTTATTCCCGTAATATTTCCTTTTTATTCCCGTAACTTTCCCATCACTCCTTTGTAAACTGTATCTGTGTATTATTCCCATAAAATTTCCACCCCCCTATTTAAATTGTGTCTGAGTTTTATTCCCGTAATATTTCCCTTACGTTTTAATAAATAGTATCTGTGTTTTATTCAGATAATGTTCTACTCGCTCCTTTATAAATTTTGGGTATTTTCTATTCCCGGAAGTTTCCCCTCACTCCTTTGTAAACTGTATCTGTGTTTTATTCCGCAACATTTCATCCCCCCTGTTTAAATTGTGTCTGTGTTTTATTCCCGTAATATTTCCTTTTTATTCCCGTAACTTTCCCATCACTCCTTTGTAAACTGTATCTGTGTTTTATTCCGCAACATTTCATCCCCCCTGTTTAAATTGTGTCTGTGTTTTATTCCCGTAATATTTCCTTTTTATTCCCGTAACTTTCCCATCACTCCTTTGTAAACTGTATCTGTTTTATTCCCATAACATTTCCACCCCCCTATTTAAATTGTGTCTGAGTTTTATTCCCGTAATATTTCCCTCACGTTTTAATAAATAGTATCTGTGTTTTATTCAGATAATGTTCTACTCGCTCCTTTATAAATTTTGGGTATTTTCTATTCCCGTAAATTTCCCCTCACTCCTTTGTAAACTGTATCTGTGTTTTATTCCCGTAACAGTTGCTCCCCCTATTTAAATTGTGTCTGTGTTTTATTCCCGTAATAATTCCGTTTTATTCCCGTAACTTTACCCTCACTCCTTTGTAAATTGTATCTGTGTTTTATTCCCGTAACATTTCCTCCCCCTATTTAAATTGTGACTGTGTTTTATTCCCGTAATATTTCCGT
Source organism: Narcine bancroftii (assembly GCF_036971445.1). Lineage (NCBI taxonomy): Eukaryota > Metazoa > Chordata > Chondrichthyes > Torpediniformes > Narcinidae > Narcine > Narcine bancroftii. The sequence continues at coordinate 4,987,086 of NW_027211800.1, read as the reverse complement.
TTTATTCCCCTAACTTTCCACTCACTCCTTTGTAAACTGTATCTGTGTTTTATTCCGCAACATTTTCTCCCCCCTGTTTAAATTGTGTCTGTGTTTTATTCCCGTAATATTTCCTTTTTATTCCCGTAACTTTCCCCTCACTCCTTTGTAAACTGTATCTGTGTTTTATTCCCGTAACATTTCCTCCCCCCTATTTAAATTGTGTCTGAGTTTTATTCCCGTAATATTTCCCTCACGTTTTAATAAATAGTATCTGTGTTTTATTCAGATAATGTTCTACTCGCTCCTTTATAAATTTTGGGTATTTTCTATTCCCGTAACTTTCCCCTCACTCCTTTGTAAACTGTATCTGTGTTTTATTCCCGTAACATTTCCTCCCCCCACTATTTAAATTGTGTTTGTGTTTTATTCCCGTAATATTTCCTTTTTATTCCCGTAACTTTCCCCTCACTCCTTTGTAAACTGTATCTGTGTTTTTTTTCCCGTAAAATTTCCTCCCCCCATTCAAATTGTGTCTGAGTTTTATTCCCGTAATATTTCCCTCACGTTTTAATAAATAGTATCTGTGTTTTATTCAGATGATGTTCTACTCGCTCCTTTATAAATTTTAGGTATTTTCTATTCCCGGTAACTTTCTCCTCACTCCTTTGTAAACTGTATCTGTGTTTTATTCCGCAACATTTCCTCCGCCCTGTTTAAATTGTGTCTGTGTTTTATTCCCGTAATATTTCCTTTTTATTCCCGTAACTTTCCCCTCACTCCTTTGTAAACTGTATCTGTGTTTTATTCACGTAACATTTCCTCCCCCCTATTTAAATTGTGTCTGAGTTTTATTCCCGTAATATTTCCCTCACGTTTTAATAAATAGTATCTGTGTTTTATTCCGATAATGTTCTACACGCTCCTTTATAAATTTTGGGTGTTTTCTATTCCCGTAACATTCACCTCACTCCTTTGTAAACTGTATTTGTTTTATTCCAGTAACATTTCCACCCCCCTGTTTAAATTGTGTCTGTGTTTTATTCCCGTAATATTTCCTTTTTATTCCCCTAACTTTCTCCACACTCCTTTGAAAAATGTATCTGTGTTTTATTCCCGTTACATTTCCTCCCCCTATTTAAATTATGTCTGTGTTTTATTCCCGTAATATTTCCTTTTTATTCCCGTAACTTTCCCCTCACTCCTTTGTAAACTGCATCTGTGTTTTATTCCCATAACATTTCCTCCCCACTTTATAAATTGTGTCTGTGTTTTATTCCCGTAATATTTCCTTTTTATTCCCGTAACTTTCCCCTCACTCCTTTGTAAACTGTATCTGTGTTTTATGTCCGTAACATTTCCTCCGCCCTTTTTAAATTGTGTCTGCGTTTTATTCCTCTAAAGTTATCCTTGCTTTTTATAAATTGTATGTGTGTTTTATTCGCGTAACTTTTCCATTTTCCTTTATAAATTGTGTCTGTGGTTTATTCCGGTAATATTTCCCTCAAGCCTTTATAAATTTTGGGTAATTTTTATTCCTGTAACTTTCCCCTCATTCCTTTGTAAACTGTATCTGTGTTTTATCCCCGTAACCTTTCCTCCCCCTTTATAAATTGTGTCTGTGTTTTATTCCCGTAATATTTCCTTTTTATTCCCGTAACTTACCCCTCACTCCTTTGTTAACTGTATCTGTGTTTTATTCCCGTAACATTCCCTCCCCCTATTTAAATTGTGTCTGTGTTTTATTCCCGTAATATTTCCTTTTTATTCCCGTAACTTTCCCATCACTCCTTTGTAAACTGTATCTGTGTTTTATTCCCATAAAATTCCCACCCCCCTATTTAAATTGTGTCTGAGTTTTATTCCCGTAATATTTCCCTCACGTTTTAATAAATAGTATCTGTGTTTTATTCAGATAATGTTCTACTCGCTCCTTTATAAATTTTGGGTATTTTCTATTCCCGTAACTTTCCCCTCACTCCTTTGTAAACTGTATCTGTGTTTTATTCCCGTAACAGTTGCTCCCCCTATTTAAATTGTGTCTGTGATTTATTCCCGTAATAATTCCGTTTTATTCCCGTAACTTTACCCTCACTCCTTTGTAAATTGTATCTGTGTTTTATTCCCGTAACATTTCCTCCCCCTATTTAAATTGTGACTCTGTTTTATTCCCGTAATATTTCCGTTTTATTCCCCTAACTTTCCACTCACTCCTTTGTAAACTGTATCTGTGTTTTATTCCCGTAACATTTCCTCCCCCCCTACTTTAATTGTGTTTGTGTTTTATTCCCGTAATATTTCCTTTTTATTCCCGTAACTTTCCCCTCACTCCTTTGTAAACTGTATCTCTGCTTATTTTCCCGTAAAATTTCCTCCCCCCTATTTAAATTGTGTCTGAGTTTTATTCCCGTAATATTTCCCTCACGTTTTAATAAATAGTATCTGTGTTTTATTCAGATAATGTTCTACTCGCTCCTTTATAAATTTTGGGTATTTTCTATTCCCGTAACTTTCCCCTCACTCCTTTGTAAACTGTTTCTGTGTTTTATTCCCGTAACATTTCCTCCCCCTCTATTTAAATTGTATCTGTGTTTTATTCCCGTAACATTTCCTCCCCCTATTTAAATTGTGACTCTGTTTTATTCCCGTAATATTTCCGTTTTATTCCCCTAACTTTCCACTCACTCCTTTGTAAACTGTATCTGTGTTTTATTCCCGTAACATTTCCTCCCCCCCTACTTTAATTGTGTTTGTGTTTTATTCCCGTAATATTTCCTTTTTATTCCCGTAACTTTCCCCTCACTCCTTTGTAAACTGTATCTCTGCTTATTTTCCCGTAAAATTTCCTCCCCCCTATTTAAATTGTGTCTGAGTTTTATTCCCGTAATATTTCCCTCACGTTTTAATAAATAGTATCTGTGTTTTATTCAGATAATGTTCTACTCGCTCCTTTATAAATTTTGGGTATTTTCTATTCCCGTAACTTTCCCCTCACTCCTTTGTAAACTGTTTCTGTGTTTTATTCCCGTAACATTTCCTCCCCCTCTATTTAAATTGTGTTTGTGTTTTATTCCCGTAGTATTTCCTTTTTATTCCCGTAACTTTCCCCTCACTCCTTTGTAAACTGTATCTGTGTTTTTTTTCCCGTAAAATTTCCTCCCCCCATTCAAATTGTGTCTGAGTTTTATTCCCGTAATATTTCCCTCACGTTTTAATAAATAGTATCTGTGTTTTATTCAGATAATGTTCTACTCGCTCCTTTATAAATTTTGGGTATTTTCTATTCCCGTAACTTTCCCCTCACTCCTTTGTAAACTGTTTCTGTGTTTTATTCCCGTAACAGTTCCTCCACCTCTATTTAAATTGTGTTTGTGTTTTATTCCCGTAGTATTTCCTTTTTATTCCCGTAACTCTCCCCTCACTCCTTTGTAAACTGTATCTGTGTTTTTTTTCCCGTAAAATTTCCTCCCCCCATTCAAATTGGGTCTGAGTTTTATTCCCGTAATATTTCCCTCACGTTTTAATAAATAGTATCTGTGTTTTATTCAGATAATGTTTTACTCGCTCCTTTATAAATTTTGGGTATTTTCTATTCCCGGTAACTTTCTCCTCACTCCTTTGTAAACTGTATCTGTGTTTATTCCCGTAACATTTCCTCCCCCCTATTTAAATGGTGTTTGTGTTTTATTCCCGTTATATTTCCGTTTTATACCCCTAACTTTACCCTCACTCCTTTGTAAACTGTATCTGTGTTTTATTCCGCAACATTTCCTCTGCCCTGTTTAAATTGTGTCTGTGTTTTATTCCCGTAATATTTCCTTTTTATTCCCGTAACTTTCCCCTCACTCCTTTGTAAACTGTATCTGTGTTTTATTCACGTAACATTTCCTCCCCCCTATTTAAATTGTGTCTGAGTTTTATTCCCGTAATATTTCCCTCACGTTTTAATAAATAGTATCTGTGTTTTATTCCGATAATGTTCTACACGCTCCTTTATAAATTTTGGGTATTTTCTATTCCCGTAACTTTCCCCTCACTCCTTTGTAAACTGTATCTGTGTTTTTTTTCCCGTAAAATTTCCTCCCCCCATTCAAATTGTGTCTGAGTTTTATTCCCGTAATATTTCCCTCACGTTTTAATAAATAGTATCTGTGTTTTATTCAGATGATGTTCTACTCGCTCCTTTATAAATTTTAGGTATTTTCTATTCCCGGTAACTTTCTCCTCACTCCTTTGTAAACTGTATCTGTGTTTTATTCCGCAACATTTCCTCCGCCCTGTTTAAATTGTGTCTGTGTTTTATTCCCGTAATATTTCCTTTTTATTCCCGTAACTTTCCCCTCACTCCTTTGTAAACTGTATCTGTGTTTTATTCACGTAACATTTCCTCCCCCCTATTTAAATTGTGTCTGAGTTTTATTCCCGTAATATTTCCCTCACGTTTTAATAAATAGTATCTGTGTTTTATTCCGATAATGTTCTACACGCTCCTTTATAAATTTTGGGTGTTTTCTATTCCCGTAACATTCACCTCACTCCTTTGTAAACTGTATTTGTTTTATTCCAGTAACATTTCCACCCCCCTGTTTAAATTGTGTCTGTGTTTTATTCCCGTAATATTTCCTTTTTATTCCCCTAACTTTCTCCACACTCCTTTGAAAAATGTATCTGTGTTTTATTCCCGTTACATTTCCTCCCCCTATTTAAATTATGTCTGTGTTTTATTCCCGTAATATTTCCTTTTTATTCCCGTAACTTTCCCCTCACTCCTTTGTAAACTGCATCTGTGTTTTATTCCCATAACATTTCCTCCCCACTTTATAAATTGTGTCTGTGTTTTATTCCCGTAATATTTCCTTTTTATTCCCGTAACTTTCCCCTCACTCCTTTGTAAACTGTATCTGTGTTTTATGTCCGTAACATTTCCTCCGCCCTTTTTAAATTGTGTCTGCGTTTTATTCCTCTAAAGTTATCCTTGCTTTTTATAAATTGTATGTGTGTTTTATTCGCGTAACTTTTCCATTTTCCTTTATAAATTGTGTCTGTGGTTTATTCCGGTAATATTTCCCTCAAGCCTTTATAAATTTTGGGTAATTTTTATTCCTGTAACTTTCCCCTCATTCCTTTGTAAACTGTATCTGTGTTTTATCCCCGTAACCTTTCCTCCCCCTTTATAAATTGTGTCTGTGTTTTATTCCCGTAATATTTCCTTTTTATTCCCGTAACTTACCCCTCACTCCTTTGTTAACTGTATCTGTGTTTTATTCCCGTAACATTCCCTCCCCCTATTTAAATTGTGTCTGTGTTTTATTCCCGTAATATTTCCTTTTTATTCCCGTAACTTTCCCATCACTCCTTTGTAAACTGTATCTGTGTTTTATTCCCATAAAATTCCCACCCCCCTATTTAAATTGTGTCTGAGTTTTATTCCCGTAATATTTCCCTCACGTTTTAATAAATAGTATCTGTGTTTTATTCAGATAATGTTCTACTCGCTCCTTTATAAATTTTGGGTATTTTCTATTCCCGTAACTTTCCCCTCACTCCTTTGTAAACTGTATCTGTGTTTTATTCCCGTAACAGTTGCTCCCCCTATTTAAATTGTGTCTGTGATTTATTCCCGTAATAATTCCGTTTTATTCCCGTAACTTTACCCTCACTCCTTTGTAAATTGTATCTGTGTTTTATTCCCGTAACATTTCCTCCCCCTATTTAAATTGTGACTCTGTTTTATTCCCGTAATATTTCCGTTTTATTCCCCTAACTTTCCACTCACTCCTTTGTAAACTGTATCTGTGTTTTATTCCCGTAACATTTCCTCCCCCCCTACTTTAATTGTGTTTGTGTTTTATTCCCGTAATATTTCCTTTTTATTCCCGTAACTTTCCCCTCACTCCTTTGTAAACTGTATCTCTGCTTATTTTCCCGTAAAATTTCCTCCCCCCTATTTAAATTGTGTCTGAGTTTTATTCCCGTAATATTTCCCTCACGTTTTAATAAATAGTATCTGTGTTTTATTCAGATAATGTTCTACTCGCTCCTTTATAAATTTTGGGTATTTTCTATTCCCGTAACTTTCCCCTCACTCCTTTGTAAACTGTTTCTGTGTTTTATTCCCGTAACATTTCCTCCCCCTCTATTTAAATTGTATCTGTGTTTTATTCCCGTAACATTTCCTCCCCCTATTTAAATTGTGACTCTGTTTTATTCCCGTAATATTTCCGTTTTATTCCCCTAACTTTCCACTCACTCCTTTGTAAACTGTATCTGTGTTTTATTCCCGTAACATTTCCTCCCCCCCTACTTTAATTGTGTTTGTGTTTTATTCCCGTAATATTTCCTTTTTATTCCCGTAACTTTCCCCTCACTCCTTTGTAAACTGTATCTCTGCTTATTTTCCCGTAAAATTTCCTCCCCCCTATTTAAATTGTGTCTGAGTTTTATTCCCGTAATATTTCCCTCACGTTTTAATAAATAGTATCTGTGTTTTATTCAGATAATGTTCTACTCGCTCCTTTATAAATTTTGGGTATTTTCTATTCCCGTAACTTTCCCCTCACTCCTTTGTAAACTGTTTCTGTGTTTTATTCCCGTAACATTTCCTCCCCCTCTATTTAAATTGTGTTTGTGTTTTATTCCCGTAGTATTTCCTTTTTATTCCCGTAACTTTCCCCTCACTCCTTTGTAAACTGTATCTGTGTTTTTTTTCCCGTAAAATTTCCTCCCCCCATTCAAATTGTGTCTGAGTTTTATTCCCGTAATATTTCCCTCACGTTTTAATAAATAGTATCTGTGTTTTATTCAGATAATGTTCTACTCGCTCCTTTATAAATTTTGGGTATTTTCTATTCCCGTAACTTTCCCCTCACTCCTTTGTAAACTGTTTCTGTGTTTTATTCCCGTAACAGTTCCTCCACCTCTATTTAAATTGTGTTTGTGTTTTATTCCCGTAGTATTTCCTTTTTATTCCCGTAACTCTCCCCTCACTCCTTTGTAAACTGTATCTGTGTTTTTTTTCCCGTAAAATTTCCTCCCCCCATTCAAATTGGGTCTGAGTTTTATTCCCGTAATATTTCCCTCACGTTTTAATAAATAGTATCTGTGTTTTATTCAGATAATGTTTTACTCGCTCCTTTATAAATTTTGGGTATTTTCTATTCCCGGTAACTTTCTCCTCACTCCTTTGTAAACTGTATCTGTGTTTATTCCCGTAACATTTCCTCCCCCCTATTTAAATGGTGTTTGTGTTTTATTCCCGTTATATTTCCGTTTTATACCCCTAACTTTACCCTCACTCCTTTGTAAACTGTATCTGTGTTTTATTCCGCAACATTTCCTCTGCCCTGTTTAAATTGTGTCTGTGTTTTATTCCCGTAATATTTCCTTTTTATTCCCGTAACTTTCCCCTCACTCCTTTGTAAACTGTATCTGTGTTTTATTCACGTAACATTTCCTCCCCCCTATTTAAATTGTGTCTGAGTTTTATTCCCGTAATATTTCCCTCACGTTTTAATAAATAGTATCTGTGTTGTATTCCGATAATGTTCTACACGCTCCTTTATAAATTTTGGGTATTTTCTATTCCCGTAACTTTCCCCTCACTCCTTTGTAAAGTGTATCTGTGTTTTATGTCCGTAACATTTCCTCCGCCCTTTTTAAATTGTGTCTGCGTTTTATTCCTCTAAAGTTATCCCTGCTTTTTATAAATTGTATGTGTGTTTTATTCGCGTAACTTTTCCATTTTCCTTTATAAATTGTGTCTGTGGTTTATTCCGGTAATATATTCCCTCAAGCCTTTCTAAATTTTGGGTAATTTTTATTCCTGTAACTTTCCCCTCATTCCTTTGTAAACTGTATCTGTGTTTTATACCCGTAACATTTCCTCCCCCCTTTATAAATTGTGTCTGTGTTTTATTCCTGTAATATTTCCTTTTTATTCCCGTAACTTACCCCTCACTCCTTTGTTAACTGTATCTGTGTTTTATTCCCGTAACATTTCCTCCCCCTATTTAAATTGTGTCTGTGTTTTATTCCCGTAATATTTCCGTTTTATTCCCCTAACTTTCCCCTCACTCGTTTGTAAACTGTATCTGTGTTTTATTTCCGGTACCTTTCCTCCCCCTATTTAGATTGTGTCTGTGTTTTATTCCCGTAATATTTCCTTTTTTTCCCGTAACTTTCCCCTCACTCCTTTGTAAACTGTATCAGTGTTTTATTCTCGTAACATTTCCACCCCCCTATTTAAATTGTGTCTGAGTTTTATTCCCGTAATATTTCCCTCACGCTTTAATAAATAGTATTTGTGTTTTATTCAGATAATGTTCTACTCGCTCCTTTATAAATTTTGGGTATTTTCTATTCCCGTACCTCTCCCCTCACTCCTTTGTAAACTGTATCTGTGTTTTATTCCCGTAACAGTTGCTCCCCCTATTTAAATTGTGTCTGTGTTTTATTCCCGTAATAATTCCGTTTTATTCCCGTAACTTTACCCTCACTCATTTGTAAACTGTATCTGTGTTTTATTCCCGTAACATTTCCTCCCCCTATTTAAAATGTGACTGTGTTTTATTTCCGTAATATTTCCTTTTTATTCCTGTAACTTTCCCCTCACTCCTTTGTAAACTGTATCTGTGTTTTATTCCGCAACATTTCATCCCCCCTGTTTAAATTTTGTCTGTGTTTTATTCCCGTAATATTTCCTTTTTATTCCCGTAACTTTCCCATCACTCCTTTGTAAACTGTATCTGTGTATTATTCCCATAAAATTTCCACCCCCCTATTTAAATTGTGTCTGAGTTTTATTCCCGTAATATTTCCCTTACGTTTTAATAAATAGTATCTGTGTTTTATTCAGATAATGTTCTACTCGCTCCTTTATAAATTTTGGGTATTTTCTATTCCCGGAAGTTTCCCCTCACTCCTTTGTAAACTGTATCTGTGTTTTATTCCCGTAACATTTCCTCACCCTATTTAAATTTTGACTGTGTTTTATTCCCGTAATATTTCCTTTTTATTCCCGTAACTTTCACCTCACTCCTTTGTAAACTGTATCTGTGTTTTATTCCGCAACATTTCATCCCCCCTGTTTAAATTGTGTCTGTGTTTTATTCCCGTAATATTTCCTTTTTATTCCCGTAACTTTCCCATCACTCCTTTGTAAACTGTATCTGTGTTTTATTCTGCAACATTTCATCCCCCCTGTTTAAATTGTGTCTGTGTTTTATTCCCGTAATATTTCCTTTTTATTCCCGTAACTTTCCCATCACTCCTTTGTAAACTGTATCTGTTTTATTCCCATAACATTTCCACCCCCCTATTTAAATTGTGTCTGAGTTTTATTCCCGTAATATTTCCCTCACGTTTTATAAATAGTATCTGTGTTTTATTCAGATAATGTTCTACTCGCTCCTTTATAAATTTTGGGTATTTTCTATTCCCGTAAATTTCCCCTCACTCCTTTGTAAACTGTATCTGTGTTTTATTCCCGTAACAGTTGCTCCCCCTATTTAAATTGTGTCTGTGTTTTATTCCCGTAATAATTCCGTTTTATTCCCGTAACTTTACCCTCACTCCTTTGTAAATTGTATCTGTGTTTTATTCCCGTAACATTTCCTCCCCCTATTTAAATTGTGACTGTGTTTTATTCCCGTAATATTTCCGTTTTATTCCCCTAACTTTCCACTCACTCCTTTGTAAACTGTATCTGTGTTTTATTCCGCAACATTTTCTCCCCCCTGTTTAAATTGTGTCTGTGTTTTATTCCCGTAATATTTCCTTTTTATTCCCGTAACTTTCCCCTCACTCCTTTGTAAACTGTATCTGTGTTTTATTCCCGTAACATTTCCTCCCCCCTATTTAAATTGTGTCTGAGTTTTATTCCCGTAATATTTCCCTCACGTTTTAATAAATAGTATCTGTGTTTTATTCAGATAATGTTCTACTCGCTCCTTTATAAATTTTGGGTATTTTCTATTCCCGTAACTTTCCCCTCACTCCTTTGTAAACTGCATCTGTGTTTTATTCCCGTAACATTTCCTCCCCCCACTATTTAAATTGTGTTTGTGTTTTATTCCCGTAATATTTCCTTTTTATTCCCGTAACTTTCCCCTCACTCCTTTGTAAACTGTATCTGTGTTTTTTTTCCCGTAAAATTTCCTCCCCCCATTCAAATTGTGTCTGAGTTTTATTCCCGTAATATTTCCCTCACGTTTTAATAAATAGTATCTGTGTTTTATTCAGATGATGTTCTACTCGCTCCTTTATAAATTTTAGGTATTTTCTATTCCCGGTAACTTTCTCCTCACTCCTTTGTAAACTGTATCTGTGTTTTATTCCGCAACATTTCCTCCGCCCTGTTTAAATTGTGTCTGTGTTTTATTCCCGTAATATTTCCTTTTTATTCCCGTAACTTTCCCCTCACTCCTTTGTAAACTGTATCTGTGTTTTATTCACGTAACATTTCCTCCCCCCTATTTAAATTGTGTCTGAGTTTTATTCCCGTAATATTTCCCTCACGTTTTAATAAATAGTATCTGTGTTTTATTCCGATAATGTTCTACACGCTCCTTTATAAATTTTGGGTGTTTTCTATTCCCGTAACATTCACCTCACTCCTTTGTAAACTGTATTTGTTTTATTCCAGTAACATTT